>NC_071355.1:231761097-232073061 GCF_943734655.1 Sabethes cyaneus
TGTGTAATTCTCATTTGTTTTTTATATCTCTCTCGTGTATTTTTTGAGCTATTTTTATTATTTTTGTATCGGTTTATGTTACTATTGTGGCACTTGGGTATTATTTTCTCAGTTTTAGTATCATTTTTGTATCCTATGTATCCTGTGTGTGTGTGTGTGTGTGTTTGTGTGTGTGTGTGTTTGTGTGTGTGTGTGTTTGTGTGTGTGTGTGTGTGTGTTTGTGTGTGTGTGTGTGTTTGTGTGTGTGTGTGTGTGTGTGTCTGTGTGTGTCTGTGTGTGTGTGTGTTTGTGTGTGTGTGTGTGTGTGTGTGTGTGTGTGTGTGTGTGTGTGTGTGTGTGCGTGTGTGTGTGTGTGTGTGTGTGTGTGTGTGTGTGTGTGTGTGTGTGTGTGTGTGTGTGTGTGTGTGTATGTGAATCTATTGAGAGGCACAAAGTTTTTTATTCAGTTTAAAAGCCTTGTTCTTATTCTTTACAGAAATTTGAGAAATATTACATAACTAGTTGTAACCACCGCGCGTCGCCTCGCGTCTAATTCAGAGCAAATTGCTGGTACGCTATGTAACGCTAACGCTATGTAACTCTATAAGGTGCAGCTACGTTACTTTTGCTCGTCTTGAAAGTAATCTGGTATGATTGGTTTGAGTCTTTGCTTAATGTGGGCGATTATTACTACGAAAATACATATAGCGCCCCTCGGTGGCGACAGACATAAGCCTCTTATATTTATGATTGTCAACTTTTGGGGCTATTGGCTAACGAGGGGTCCACTGTTTCGAGATACTAAAAGTGTAATTATCATTTTTTCAACACTTTCAATCAACCAATTACGATAGTTTCAACATTTGAAAACCTCATGTCAATAGTGACCCCGTTTCAACGAGGGTATGATTCCTCTTAAAACCCCATTTTTGCTTAGTCGATATGTTTAGCCTCATTTTGAATTTTTCATCCAATTTTTAATTTTTTTCCGTTAAGCATTCATTATTCCCAAGGAAATCATGATATCATGAGCACTAAAGCAAAACTTGTAAATAGTGTGAACAATTTCCCCCTTTATTAGACTTTTTGCATTGCTGTGCAGTTGCCCTTACCAGGAAGGTTCAACTTTTTTATGTTCTCTGTTCTCTTGAATGCTCGTAATCTGTTTACGATTTTCAACTTTTTACAGCTCTCTTTTCCCATACAGCAAATTCCGGTGCCGTTGCTAGGTTTGCCCGCTTGACGAAGCTCCTCCGAGTAGATCCGGAATGATTTAAAACGACGTTAAATAGTTTATTTTCCTCTAGAGAAAACTATGTTAGTGCCGTTTTATCGAAGTTGGACCGGGAGACTTTTAGTGCCACAAAAAAAATTGTAAGTGTTTCTATACCAGCAATCATTATATAGGCAGTCGTAAGTGCAGTTTTGGATAACATAAAGCTACGAGAGATCATTTTTAATGACCATCAACTATTCTTACTTTTATGATTTCAAGTGTTATGCCTGGTGTAACATTTATTGGTTTCTTCATTACCACTTCATTATCAACATTTTTTCGTTCAACCAACAACTGTTCTGATAACTGGAATCGTAGAGATGTGGAGATGTTGTTTTAATCTGTATACTAAAAGCACTTCTTTGGCCATAAACTAGGAAGAGGAAATATTCCATCACGCAGTTTTTCATAACAAACTCCATGTTTGTTATATTTATTCATCGCATGAGAACTGTGTTGGTTTAGTGTTACAAACGGAAAACTAAATTGTTCTCTTCGGTGGTGTTATTTTTGCAGTTACAAATACGGTGCTCGAGCTCACACGCGTGTCGTCCAGTTTCACAGTTTACAATTCACAGTTGGGGTGTCAATTTTTGAGCTAAATTGTTGTCGTGTCTATTTGTTCTGGTTTCACAGCAAGCAAACCTTGGCTGTTTGGTGTCCAGTTTGTTCGCACAGGATCGACAGCAGATCTAGGGCGAAATTTGGACTGGAAAAACGAAAACTTGTTTGTATGCAAAGCAGACTCTCTGGTCCTATCTCCAGTCTACATGGTGGAATGATTTCAATCCGGTCCAAGCAAACTTCTGCATGCTACACCCGGAAAGCTCGTTTATTGGGATTAATTTTATTTATGGCCGCTGCTGCCCAGGTTACCTAGGGCGTTTCGTACCTCAAACTTGTTTCACTTATTGGAATTGGAACTGGAATCTTCAGCCTGTGGCTGTTTCGCCTCGGTTGTGCTTCAATTATGTTTGTACCAATTTCACAAAACTTTTCTGTCTTCATTTTCTGGTAAACGCAACATTACTCAATTGTTCAGTTTATGGAGGACAAACCATAACGTAACGAGCAACAAAACAAAATGTTTAACTTTTCAAATGGTTTTCATCTTAATATATTAGATAGATTGGATGTTGATTTGTAACATAGAAATCTAGTGATGCTGTAAATTCACTATCACTTCCAACAACATCAAAGCAAGGGAGAAATATAACCAGTCCAGCTTCCATCAAACTTCGTTTGCATAAGCTTTCGTTCAACTGTGTCGACCACACACAATGCGCACATTTCCAGTGTTTCAGCTAAACTCATTGCACGCTCTGCCGGCCGGTGTAAAATGTCTGGAATGGACAATCCAATCTTCTCTCGAATGGTGAAACTATTTCTCATCGTTTGTCAAATATTTTTCATTTACTCTGGCTGCTACTGTTGCAGTGCAGTGCAGTGCAGTGAATGAGAAGGGAGCATCATTCGCGGCCTGCACAGCTGCAGCAGGTTGCATGTGATGGGATTATTCATCTACGCGAAACTATGCCCTGGCAGCTAGCGAACGAACGGTGGGTGGTCGGTACCAACAGAATAGCGATGCAAGTCGTTCGAGTGTAGGAATGCACTGCGTTGTGCCTTGGGATGTACGGTTACAGCTAATAAAGTCATGCTTTTAGTGAATGCGGTTGCTCGGCGAATTCAACCGGACAGTGCTGCAGCACTGTTGTGGATGCATTTCGTGCGCGAAAGCTTTTGGTGATTTGTAACAAATGGATGGGGTGCCTATTGCTTCAATGTGGGGGAAGAAAAACAAAATTAACACAATCGTCGGAGTTGTAGTGCTTTGAAATGTTGGACCAGTTGTTGAGAGTTAATTTGGGCATAGAATAGAAAATGTTGGACAGAAGAAAGCTTTTGGTTGATGACCGATGCATCTATGCCTATTTGGCATGGAAAATGCACAATTTCGCTGAAACTGGCAGAGCGAAAAAATCATACCGGAAATGCTTCACGGCCATTTGTGAAATTTAGTGATTGCAAGTTCGGTAAATTCATTTTCATTCCAATCGAAAATTGATGAATATAAATAATATTGAAATGCTTCAATTGAAAAAATATAACGCGTTACCGCCAGATGCAGAATAATGGAGTCGCATGGTTACCAATGAATACACGAACCGCTAGAGTCCATTGCTTTTTTAATTTCCGTGTGGAGTAACATTCTCATAAATAAACAAGCTTACAGTACGTTTTCCTGCCAGGGTATCCACGTCTAGAAAGCAACAAGCTGGATATCAAGAGAGCCTAAGTGGGTTAGTCGTTCCGATGAACTTTCTTTTATGCAGCATCCAGCCGTTATGCCGCCAACTATTGCAGCAGTTTTAAACACAGAATGAATCAACCAGTAGAGTAGTAAAAAGCACCTGGTCAGCACGGCACCGGTGAGAAAATCAGTCATATTTCAAGTGCATTCACTGAAGCGTTGCAAATATATTTGAATCGTGATTTACCTGAACAGTTAGCTTGATTCATGTTCGTTCAATTCAGCACGGAAAGAAACTCAATTCAATAACTTTTTTTAAAGCAACTCCGAGCATTGAACATGTTCACCGTAACCTTCATCATTGCTCAAGTTGAGCACATTTTCGCTGTGCTGAAACTCTCTAGCAAGCACTGCAGAGCATCAAATTTATTTTAATTTTATATGTTTGCTAGCCAAAACCGCACACCACCGCTTGCAAATCAGAGAGAATTAAATTATCTTCAGAAGAATTACATATAGAAAGCGGTGCCACTAACATGGCAGTCAGTATGTTCACGTTTGTCGGAAATAATTCCACCTTGTTCCGGATTACGGCCACCTTCTGGGATTGCAGGAACTGCGAGCGTGCGCTCGCTTTCTCTCTATACGGTAGAAGAAAAACGACTCATAACAGGAAGAGTATGAATAACACCTGTCAGCTATCCTACCGAGCGGATCAGTTGCAAGTACCAACCAGCTGGCGGGTGTAGGTACGTATTCAGTTTCCGGCTAGTGGCCATCAACTTTTTCAATTTGCCAACTTTACACCCAGAGTGCTGCTTCGGTTGGAATTGTACTGCACAGCAGACCGGGACGGCGCGGCGGGTAGTAATTTATGGGAAACAGAAACTCATCCGAACGATCGAGGTATTCCCGTGAGATATCACCGTTGTCGCCATGAATCTCTGTGACTGTGGGTCGGTGCAAGAAACGAAAACGGCGAATCCGGCTACCTGGCAGTAGTAGCGGCAGCAGCAGCTGGCAATTCAGCACCAAGCGGATGATGAATGATTCATGACTTCACGGCGGCGGCCACGCCCGGTCGTCAAAAGCACTGCCAGGACCGGGAAGTCCGTTTGATTTTGAACTTGAGTGAACTAGAGTGGCGATCAATCACCGGACGGGTAATGTATATTGATGTCTGAAGAGAATTAAATCAACGTGCTGTGAATAAGTTATTTTCTTGTACAATCTATAGTTTTCCTGATATTCACCAACCACCCTACGTTCCGCTCTAAAAATCTCGTATGGGAAAAACTAACGATTATAACTTCGGTTGAAATATCGTAGCAGCATGAAAAGATTTAATAGCGCAATAGTTATACCAATTGCTTCATTTTGCTGAAAATGCAACCGCGTGTAAATGAGGCAATCATTAACGACCATGGCACACATTAATAGTATTAATTTGGGATTCCCATTTCATAAAATCAATCATCAGCACCGGATGAATGGTAACAGATCAATATACATGCAAATAAACAATTGGAGTAGATCACACAATTTTTAAATACTGCTTTATAGAAGCGTGCTTCTTAAAATAGATTCAGTCGACTGTATGACCTGCCCTGGAGGATTACTCCGCGCTGGAGTGCTTTTTCAAGTAAACAGTACCACTCACTGTCTGTGATTGACGATTCTTCGGAAATGGCGATGCTGTTGTGCTAAATTTATTTGTTTCAAGCCAAAAGAGAAAAACTTGACTTGCGTCGTTTTTTCGACAAACTTCGGAACCAACTGTTAGTGATACGGAACAATAACGGAGCTAGTGCTACGATCTTACTGGCACTCAAACAGTCACTCCCAGCTGAAATTCTAATATTTTACTTTTTGTATGATCTGGCATTGAATCACCACTGGGTGGTATGAAACAGGGAAGGTAACTAGGAAGAAGCTCATAACCATTCCAAGCCCCTACCTAGTACCTCGAGGCCATACCTGGAAATACTGTATTTTGTAAAATTGAGTAGCCAAGCTAGAGATCATGTAAATTTCAGTTCGTTATCTTACAACTGTAGTTTTGTGCAACCATTGAACCACAGGTCATTATTCAAGTGTTATATTATTTAAACTCATGCTTTCGGTAGTTGGTGTCATTAATCTATTTGCAGAGAGCGAAATCCTTGGCTGGTGTATGAGTGCCCTCCCTCCTAAAAAGGTAAGGGATCCTAATTCATCATGGAAAAAATTCATGTCACCAAAAACACTCACATGCCAAATATGGTTCCATTTGATTAATTAGTTCTGGAGTTATGAGGAAATTTGTATTTCATTTGTATGGGAGCCCCCTCTCTTAGTTGGAGGAGGGGTCTCTAACTATCATAAGAACCTTCCCTGGCCCCAAAAACCCCTATATGCAAATTTTCACTCCGATCGGTTCAGTAGTTTTCGATTCTGTAAAGGTACCACTACACTGTTTGCTGAATCATCCAATATTTGATCTATTTCATCAAATAAATTTGAAAACCCGTGTACAGACCCAACCAAATATTCGAACAAATTCTATTTTTCAAAATGTCGCCGAGCTTTTCCAATAAAATTTGGCTGTTTATAAAACAGTGAAATATGCCAATCAAATTAAATTTGTTTTCGTAACATTTTCGCTGTTCGCTGGTTTGTTTGCTTGAGACTTATCAAAAAAGCTCAAAATGTTTATTATTTGAACTGCTGTCAAAATCGAATTTGGTACAGGAAAAATAGTGCAGAAAGGAAGTTTTGCAAAGGAAATGACACTGGAATAAATCAAGACATTATTGAATCAATAGTGAAAAGTTAAAAAAATCATGAATAATGAGGAAATCACTTTATAGACCTGTTTTTCGAACACGATTTGTTTAACGGGAAATTAGCAGTCATTAACTTTTCGTCGGAGAGCCCAATTTCGGAAGCAGTTTTTGGACCCAATAGCTGGGGTCTGGTTGTAAAAAAATCTAAATACTACCTTCTTCTTGCCAATCTGAACACAGCGAATATATTTTCATGAACAGAATTTTTGTTTCAAACAAAAAAACTGCTTCTGAAATTGGCAGAATCGATGAAGACTAATATCACCTTAAATACCCTCTAAAATTGGGCACTACTACGTATAAAATACTACATATGTCAAAAATTATTCTAGTAAATCTAGCAAATAAGGCTTATACAAATTTGAAGAAAAGTTTATGTCCTGGTCTCAAAATATTGTTGAAGGGGGGGGCAAGAAAAAAAATAATATCAAACCTTCAATAACTAAACAAAAGAGTAGAAACCAGTGTTTATTTTTGCATATTATTGAATATTTAAAACAAGAATTTTGTACAATACTTTAATTTTAGTTTAAACCGAACCAACCTTCAAAATTTTTCGACCCAAGCACATAAAATGAGCATCCTGGTAGAGTAGAACCGGTTTGATAATAGTGGAGTGCCACAGGATCACCTTAGAAAGTCACAAACGTATAACTTGACCTTCATTTGAATAATCTAATCACAATCATGGTGTGAAAATAGCAGTTTAGCTCACTACAACTTTTTTACTTGGAAAGAATATACTGTGCTACCAACATATTTCAAGAAAACAAATCTCTGAAACTATTCACGTTTGAAACCGATTGTTTCTTGGTCAACCTTTTTGGTCTTGAATATCAGGCCGTTCCTGAGCTGATGCTTGTTCTCCAACAATAACGTGTTTACCTTTGTATATTAAGGATGCAAACCGTTTCGATAACAACTATTTGACGATCGAAAAAGCTCTCAACTCTTTGGCATCTTAAGTTCCTTCTGGCAGTGAAGGTTCGATCACCTTGACTTATTTTTGATTCATTTCTGGCATTAGTTTTCGAAAGGTCTCATAATGCATGCAAAAGGGTTAATGCATGCAAAAGGGTTGATTATGCGACCTTCTGAAAACTAAAGCTAGATTTGACAATACCGTCTCAGCCAAGCAAATTTAAAAATTCGTTGTACCTCTCACCACTGTTTTTTGCTTTACTTTATTTTTTTCTCATCATATCCCAAGATACTTTCCAGCAAGTAAAACACATTAAAGCCAAAGCAAAGCTTCGGGTTTATACCGTCTTTAGACATTGCCCTTCTTTATCGATAGACTTCGCAGCCAGCTGTTAAAGTAAAAGAACATTGCGACTCTATCTAGCAGGCACCGCCTAGCCGAGATTCGAACGTACGTCGACTGGCTTATTAGCCAGCATCGTACCTCGAAGCTAACTAGGTGGCTTAGTAAAACACAGTGCTAAATTCGCAACATTCTCAAATCGTTCAGCAAGATTGATAACCAAACGATGAACTTACCGGAAAGTTTGGAAGAGTACTCACTGCGCATAGAAAAACCTTAAAAGCAAAGCAAAGCCTAGATGTTACCTTCCGTTATCGAAACTTGACCTTTTGTTTTTATATGACAGACTTCGCAGCCAACTGTTAGAGTACAGGACAATTGCAAGGCCAATTGCTACGATCCTATTGACTCTAACTGTCTCTTCCAGCTGAGATTCGGAAATCCTTATCTATCTCCGGGAAATCCTCATCTAGCTCAAAAAAGCAAAATAACTTTGATTTGACTTGATGTTATGGTGGGGCCACCATTGATCCCAATAATAATCATAACATGCCAATAGTCAGAAAATTTCCAGTTTCGAACAGTTCAGTGACATCCTTTCTGCATGCATCCAACGCATGGTAAAAAACTGCATCTTTGAGTTTTACGCCCCTAATAACCAAAATTAGGGTAAGTACTTGGACACTATGGAATAAAATGATCAATTTAGAGCCCCGAAAGCACCGATAGTGGATATTCCGGAGTGTCTAATCTATCGTATTTCTTTTTGTATATATGACGGGCAAAAATAATCCCACTGCAATTCGTAATGTCTCCGTCAAAAGCGGTATCGAGTTTCACTAATATATTGTTTGATTGATGTTTGCCTCAATCTAATTCGGTTCTTTTAAAACAAGATAAATCGAAATGGAACAACATTTAAAATAAGTGGAGCCAAAAGTCTTTTTGCAAGCATTTCAATTTTTGACGTCGGACGACGACGACGTTAGGCTAAGTACAATAGTTGCCTGTGGCTTGCAGCAGGAATCAGAAAGCTTAGTTGGTGAAAAAAATTGATCAAGACTAACGAGATAATTGCTTTAACTTTGCACATATTGGATAATTTAGAGTTGTAAACTCGCTGAACTGTAAAAAACCTGCTTATCACTAAAGAATGCAATATTGATATAGGAACACTTTATTTTTTTGCCCCTTCAAATTTCAAAAATTTTTGAAGGGGGGGGTGACATAAACTTTTTTTCAAATTTGTATAAGCCTAAATAGTCAGCATGTAAACGTTCATTAACATACGGAACATACGGACATTTTTATAGATATAGATTACCAGCCGGATAGGTTGAAACTCCGAAATATCGGTTGCAACTAACTTTGAAATCAAAGTTGAAATTAAACTAGAAATAAGACTTGGAACTAGATTATAAATTAGAGTCGTAATTGAATTTGGATTCGAACTTGACATAGAGCATTTAATTAGACTTGACTGTGGACTACTTTAAGCTTGAAGATTTACTTCAAATTGACCTGGAAATTGAACTTAAAATTGAATTTAGAATTAAATTTTATTTTGGAATAATCATGACTGGAAGTTAAACGCACTTAAAACAGAAATTGAAGTATTTATTTGAAATTGGATCTGAAATTTTATTTGAATTGGATCTAAAATTAAAGTTGAAATTTGACTTAAAATTGCATTTGAAATTAAGATCGAAATTAAACTTAAAATTGGATTTGAACTTGTACTTGTAATTGGACATAAAATGGATTTATTTTGGACTTAATAATTTCAAGTCTAATTGGAGTACTAAAATTGTACATGAAATTTGATTTGAAATTAGACTTTAAATCAGACTTTACATTAGACTTAAAATTGAACCAAAAATTGGAATTGAAAGACTTTAATTTGGGTTTAAAATCGGATATGCAATTGAACTTGGAATTGAACATATTAAATTAGGTTTTAATTTGGATCAATTTGAACTTTAAATTTTACTACAAACCGGACTTGGACATGAAATTTGATATAAAGTTTTACTTAAAATTAAAATTAACATTTTTCGTCTTATTTTTACGCGACGACTTACCCCTTTTCTGTTAAAGCTTTTCTCTTTTCCAGTCCTAGTTTACAATTTTTCTTTTTTTTTCCCCTTTTCTGTACGGGTTCCTTGTTTTTGCCTTTCTACTATATGAAAATATAGCATATTGCCTTTCTACTATATGCAAATGTAGTATAAAGGTATAGCAATCACTTCGAAAACCGAATTTCGAAAAGAGGCCCAGCGGGACGAGTGTCTAGTACCATTCGACTCAGTTTCGAAAACTAAGCATTTTCTTTCTCTCTCTGTGTGTGTGTGTGTGTGTGTGTGTGTGTGTGTGTGTGTGTGTGTGTGTGTGTGTGTGTGTGTGTGTGTGTGTGTGTGTGTGTGTGTGTGTGTGTGTGTGTGTGTGTGTGTGTGTGTGTGTGTGTGTGTGTGTGTGTGTGTGTGTGTGTGTGTGTGTGTGTGTGTGTGTGTGTGTGTGTGTGTGTGTGTGTGTGTGTGTGTGTGTGTGTGTGTGTGTGTGTGTGTGTGTGTGTGTGTGTGTGTGTGTGTGTGTGTGTGTGTGTGTGTGTGTGTGTGTGTGTGTGTGTGTGTGTGTGTGTGTGTGTGTGTGTGTGTGTGTGTGTGTGTGTGTGTGTGTGTGTGTGTGTGTGTGTGTGTGTGTGTGTGTGTGTGTGTGTGTGTGTGTGTGTGTAACACTTTTTCCTATCCCACTTTTCTCGGAGGTGACTGGACCGATTTTAATAATCTTAGAATCAATCGAAAGATCTAGTTGTCCCATTATTCGCTATTGAATTTCATATTGATCGGACTTTCAGTTCAAAAGTTATGTATAAAAATATCAAAAATATGAGACCTCATTTTCTCAGAGGTCTCTCAAACGATTTGAACAAAATTAATTGCAATTGAAAGGAGACCCTTTTAAAGCTATAACTTCTAAATTTCATGATAATTGGGCTTGTGGTTTGAAAGTTACATAAAGAAATGCGCAAAAAACGTATTTAAAACATATTTGTCCAAAATATTAGCGACACAGTGGTAACCCGATTTTGTCACTCCTCGATCTTGTCACTCCCCGATTTTGTCACGTTTTTGACCCGATTTTGTCACGCTTTTGATTTATCAAAAGCTCAGTTTGAAAATCATTTTCAAACATGTCAAATGTCTTAAAACACTGTGAAAAGAACTGTGTTAAACAAGTTGATTATCGTGGAGTTTCCACAAAAGTTGTTTCATATCTCCACAACTATAATAGCTAGAAGGTTACTTTCTTTGGCAAAGTTCTTTATAATAATCTTTTCAAAAATTTTGTAGAACATTGTTTTGCTCTATCTCTTACTGCTTGGAAAATAAATTTTCTATCTTACTTTTAGGGGAGTTAATCAAAGAATCGTTTATACCATAAGAAAGAACTTTATACGCTGTAAAATTTCTTCGAACATAGTTAACCAGAATAATCAACCATTTCAGCGCAATTAAAACGTGTGTTTTCATACCTTTGGGACCTGTGCTGTGCAAAGGTGACAAATGTCCACAGAGAGGTCGAAGGAAGAGTGAAATGTCCTCAAAGTGATCAGAATGAAGTATATGTAGTTCGTTCTAAGTTATCTGCAAAAAAAATAAAAATTGAAAAAATACCCGATTTTGTCACTGTCCCGTTTTTGTCATCCCCAAATTCATCATGGGGGTGTCAAAATCGGGTCATTACTGTAATCTTCTTCTTCTTCAGCAGCATAGAGCCGGGGTGGCTCGTGCTGTTTCAAGCACTCGTCTCCATTCAACTCGGTCTTGGGCCACTCGTCGCCATTTTCCTAGTCGTCTCAGAAGTCGCAAATCGCTCTCGACCTGGTCGAGCCATCGTGCACGTTGGGCCCCCCTGTTCCTGGTGCCGGTGGGGTTGTTGAAGAGGACTATTTTCGTCGCACTGTCGTCCGGCATCCTTACGACGTGTCCGGCCCACCGTAGCCTGCTAACTTTCGCTAGATGTACGATGGGAGTCTCCCCAAGCAGTGCCTGTAGCTCGTGATTCATACGCCTCCGCCACTCTCCGCTTTCAGTTTGTACTCCGCCAAATATCGTCCGCAGCACTTTCCGCTCAAACACGGCAAGGGCGCGTATGTCCTCCGTAAGCAGCGTCACGGCTTCAAGTCCATAAAGAACTACCGGTCTAATAATGGTTTTGTACATTGTTAGCTTCGTGCGGCGGCGTATGCTTCCTGATCGTAGCGTTTTACGAAGGGCAAAGTAGGCCCGATTTCCCGCTTGGATGCGCCGCTGGATCTCCTTACTAGTGTTGTTGTCCGCGGTCACCAGCGATCCCAAATACACGAACTCTTCTACCACTTCTAGTTCGTCGCCGTCAACGGTTACCGTCCGTGGGAGGCGCACATTTGTTTCCTTTGAGCCTCTTCCTTTCATGTATTTGGTCTTCGACGCATTTATTTTTAGCCCAATTCTCCTAGACTCCGCTTTCAGTCTGGCGTAGATTGCCTCCGCCGTCGCAAAGTTCCTGGCAATGATATCGAAGTCATCTGCAAAGCCTAGAAGTTGGCTACTCTTGGTAAAAATCGTGCCTCTCGTTTCGATGCCCGCTCGTCGGATCACCCCCTCAAGAGCGATGTTGAACAGCATGCAGGATAGACCGTCACCTTGTCTCAACCCTCGTCGCGTCTCGAAGGGACTCGAGAGTGTCCCAGAGATGCGTACAAAACACATCACTCGATCCAATGTAGCTCTGATCAGTCGCGTCAGTTTGTCCGGAAAACCGTATTCGTGCATTATCTGCCATAGCTTGTCTCGATCGACTGTATCGTATGCTGCTTTGAAATCAATAAAGATGTGATGCGTGGGCACGTTGTACTCCCGACATTTCTGCAAGATCTGTCGGATAGTAAAAATTTGGTCCGTAGTTGCGCGAGCCCCCATGAAACCCGCCTGATAATTCCCTACGAAACCTTGTGCTATCGGTGACAGCCGGCGTAACAGGATCTGGGAGAGTACCTTGTAGGCGGCATTTATCAGCGTAATACCGCGATAGTTGCAGCAGTCTAGCCGATCACCCTTTTTGTAGATGGGACAAACCACTCCTTCCATCCATTCCTCCGGTAGCTTTTCCTCCTCCCAAATCCTCGAAATAACCCAGTGTAGAGCCTTTGCTAGCGTTTCTCCGCCATGTTTATAAAGCTCTGCCGGTAGGCGGTCCTTCCCAGCGGCTTTATTGGTCTTCAGCAACTTGATTTCTCGTTTGACTTCTTGGAGATCAGGTGCTAGGACATCACTATCTTCCATGGGCGCTCCTAGGTTAATTTCCGTTCCGCCTCCTTCTGCGACTTCGCCATTGAGGTGTTCATCGAAGAACTGCTTCCACCTGTCGACCACCTCGCGCTCGTTTGTAATTAGATTCCCTCCCTCGTCCCTACACATGTCAGGTTTCGGTGTGTAGCCCTTCCGAGTTTGGTTTACCTTCTCATAAAACTTGCGCGTGTCATTAGCTCGGAATAGCTGCTCCAATTCTTCACGATCCCTGTCCTCCTTTTGGCGCTTTTTTCTCCTCAGGATCGTGGTCAACTTGTTCCTAGCTCGTCGGTACTTGGCCAGGTTCTCTCTAGTGGCAATACTTAGATAATTTTTCCAAGCATTTTTTTTCTCCTCCACCGCTTGTTGGCATTCCCCATCAAACCAATCATTTTGTGTACTCCGAGGTTCAATACCTAGTGCCGCGGTAGCGGCCTCTCCGATGGCCGAGCGTATTCTGCCCCAACCGTCTTCGAGGTTTGAAGCACCTAACTCCTCGGAAGAAGGCAGTGCCTCATTCAGTACTCGCGCGTAGTTCTCGGCAGCTTGTGGGTTATCTAGCTGCCTGATGTTCAGCCGAGGAGGGCGGCTTTGACGTGTCCGGTATACGGTGGACAGCTTTGAGCGCACATGTACTGCTACTAGGTAATGGTCAGAATCGATATCCGCACCCCGACGGGAGCGTACGTTCGTGATGTTAGAGAAGAACCGGCCCTCTATGAGAACGTGATCAATTTGGTTCATTGTACGTTGGTCAGGTGATCTCCAGGTGGCTTTGTGGATATCCTTGCGCGGGAAAAAGGTGCTTCGGATCACCAGGTCTCGGGAAGCTGCGAAGTTTATACATCGTTGGCCGTTATCGTTTGTGTCGTTGTGCAGGCTATGGGGTCCTACCACCGGTCTATACATTTCTTCCCTACCGACTTGGGCGTTCATATCCCCGATGACGATCTTGATGTCCCGTGACGAGCAGCTGTCGTACGTTGCCTCCAGCCTCGCGTAGAACGCTTCTTTCTCATCGTCGGGTCTACCTTCGTGCGGGCAGTGTACGTTAATGATGCTATAATTGAAGAAACGACCCTTTATCCTCAATACACACATTCTCTCGTTGATCGCCTTCCAATCTATCACGCGATCCTGCATTCCGCCCAGCACTACAAAGCCCGTTCCCAGTTCGTTGGTAGCGCCACCGCTCTGGTAAAACTGGGCCTTTCCGCCACGTATCTTCCATACCTTCTCTCCTTTGCAACAGATTTCCTGCAGAGCTACGATGCCGAGTTTGCGGGGTTCCAGCTGTTCAATTAGCACCCGCTCGCAACCTGCGAAATTTAGCGATCTGCAGTTCCAAGTCCCGAGTCTCCATTCGTCGTCCTTATTCCGTCGCCTAGGTCGATGCCGAATATTCCGCTCCGAATATGCTTGAATGTTGTTAGTTTGTGTTGTTTAGGTGTGTAGCCGTACTGGGGCAACACTACCAAGTCTCGTGATGGGGCTGCCATCTTATAGTGCCGAGACTCACTACCTCCTTCCCGGTTAGTATACGACCTTAGTTTCCACCGGGGTTGGTTACCCGATCTCCGCTAAGGTTGCTCGTATTCCGGCTGGTACCACGAGGAGGTCGGGATCGGAGTTGCTGGATAAGAGGCTAACGACCACTATGGGGTCTATATTCCGCATTATCCGGCCGTTTACCAACCAAATGTAATGCAATGAGTAATTCTCGCTGAAACGGGGCCACTACTGACACGAGGTCGTCAAATATTGCAACTTTTGGGCTTGATTGGTTGAAAATGGTTAAAAAATGAGAATTTCACTTTTGATACCTCGAAATAGTGGCCCCTCGTTCGTCAAGGGGCCTAACAGTTTCAAAAAAAAGTTAAATTTTGAGCAAACCTTGAGATCTACATCATGTGATATTTCATAAATTTGCCATGAAACAACTAACAAATGGCCCGGTTCTGTAAAGAAGAAGAACAGGGCTTTCAAATGGAGTAAAAACATTTTTGGCGGCCATCTTGCATTTGCTCACCATATTGGATTTTATCAAAAAATGGCCGTTTTCACCACGAGCCCCCCAACCGATTTTCATTTTAAGAGCACCATTAGAAAGCTGAGAAAAAATAAGAAACATCAATAAAATTAGGTGTGCAATGGTATTAGCTGAACAAAACAATCAGTTATTTGTAGCAAGGTCTAAAATCTATACCTATAAAAATGGATATCTGTTTGTCTGTCTGTCTGTCCTATGTTCCTTTTAGAATCGAAAACTACTGAATCGATCGGCGTGAAAATTTGCATGTAGGGGTTTTTGGAGCCAGGGAAGGTTCTCTCGATGACAAAGGACCCCTCACCCTATTAAGATGGGGGGGCTCTCATACAAATCTACACCTATAAAAATGGATTTCTGTCTGTCTGCCCGAATGTTCCTTATAGAATCGAAAACTAGTGAATCGATCGGCGTGAAAATTTGCATATAGGGGTTTTTAGGGCCAGAGAAGGTTCTTATGATGGTTAGATACCCCTCCTTCGACTAAGAGGGGGGCTCCCATACAAATGAAACACAAATTTCCTCATAACTCGAGAACTAATTAATCAAATGGAACCATATTTGGCATGTGAGTGTTTTTGGAGGCATGAACTTTTTCTATAATGCACTGAGACCCCTTACCTTTTTAGGAGGGGGGGTTCCCATCCAAATGAAATACAAATTTCCTCAGAACTCGAGAAGTAATCAAGCAAATGGAACCAAATTTGGCATGTGGAGGGTTTTGGAGGCAGGATTTTTTTAATGATGGTTTGAGATCCCTCACCCCTGTGGTAGGGGGATAAGGACTCTCATACAAATAAAACAGAAATTTTTGCGTAACTCAAAAACTAATCGAACTCGAGAAATTTTAGACTTTTTCATAAAACATTAATCAATAACAAGACCACCAAAAACTATCAATAGTAGCATTAGATGATTCAGCGCGAGACGGCCACCGGCCGCGCCTGTTGCCGGCGACATGCCGTCGGAAGCGCCGGCCTCTGCGGGGGGGGGGGGGGGGGGGTAATCACCTCTATCTAGGTTTATTTATTTTCCTAGATCTACTGACCTCTATTACTTTCTACGAAAAGATTTTCCGTGAAATGGTACATTCAGCGTAAATTTTTTCGTGAAATGGTATTCTGCGAAACTCTATATTCCGCGGTATGGTTAACCGAGAGGGCCTGCATAGTGTCGTCGTCCCGCCAGTAAACACAAAGTTAGATTAAACTTCTCGGTCGGTGGTCTCTACAGTAGGTGAAGGAAGAGGCACAATTTGTTTCTAAAAATAGCCCAACCTATGTCGCTACGTTAATGAGGGGGGTTGTGCAGACTCGTTTTGTCCAGCGCCTCTGTGGTTCATAGGTACACGGATACCAACGAACCACGTGCCCTGGAGGGTGTTGTGGGTTCAAATCCGGTTATAATCTCAGATTATAGCTTGGTTCGACCCATGCACCTTCCAGCATTGGACAAAAGGTAGGAGTCGCAACGTCAACTTGTTAAGCGTAGCTACCTATTACCCCCCCCCTCCTTCCTTTCCACTCTTTCCCCCTCCATTCCCAAAAAATCCTTCTTCATTACTTTCCCTTACCGTTCCTTCATCAATTGTAGAATCATCGTTTCAAAAAATATTACTTTACATTCTGTTTTTGGATTCTCTCGTTCCTTGGTTTTCTTGTCTTCATTTTCTATCTCATTTTTCCGTTTCGAATTCCATCTGTCTCTTTTATATATCGTTTCATCTTTTTTTCCCATTTGCCCAGTTCTTCTATATCATCATCTTCTGTTGGTTTTGCCACTACTTTGCTATTCTTCTTTTCTCTTTTGGTTTCTCCTTCTACTGTGTTCTTGCTTCTAATTTTTATCTCGTTTTCTCTTTTATTCTCTATCGTTTTCCCGCCCTTTTTGTCACGTTTTTCCTTCTCTTCCTCTCCCGTCTTCCTTTTATTTGTCTAGTTTTAGCTCGTTTTTCCTTTTTTCTGCACGCTGTTTCCTCTTTCTCTGTTTCGGTTTTTCGCCTTTCCTCAGATTTTTCTTTTTTCTGCACCGTTCATCGTATTTTTCTTTCATTTTTCCTTGTTGTTTTTCCTCTTTTCTTGTCCTTTTTTTAATCATTCAAAATCATGGTCCGCTTTTACTTGCTCTTATTATTTTTTTTAGTCCCGGTTTTCATTTTTTCTTTTAAATCTTTTTCTTTTTGTTAACCGCCCAGGTTTGGCTTCAAGGTACGATGCTTTTCTAACAAGCCATCGTACGTTGGAATTTCGCCAAGTGGTGCTCTAACAGCCGGTTGCGACGTCTGCTGATAAAGAAGGGCCAAGTCTTAGCAAACCGTTTTAGCCCAATACTTTGCCATCTGTTTTTTATTTCCTTCTGTTCGGTTCTTTCTCTTATCATGTGCTGCTCTTACTCCTTTTCTGTCACAGTCTGTTTTTCTTGTACCTTTTATCCCATTCTTATTTTTTTGTCTAGTTTTCTGATCTGAAGGAGAAAATACGGTCTCCTTTTCTTCCCTCTTTTTCTATCCCGTTTTTATCCTTTTATTTTTTATTTTTTTCTGTTCAGTTTTCCAGTATTTTCTCCACCTGTTTTCTTCTTTATGACTTCTTTTTCTTTTTATGGACTCTTCACCCTATTGTTTTTCTTTTTTTCATGCCGGATTTTATTCTTATCTCGCACGCATTTTTCTTGTTTTTGTAACCCGTTTATCAAGCTTTTGACACGGATTCCTTCGTGTTTATTCCGTTTTTCCTCTTTCCTTCAGATTTTTCCGTTTTTGTTTCTTTTTCTGAAGATGGACTACTTTTAGACCCATAGGATCCACCTGTGAATATGCTTAGAAAATTTTCTACCGTTCGATCGTTAGAACGTATTTTTGAATTGAGAAACTCAAGAAAATCGAAGTGTCTGACTAACTACAAGAAGCTACAAATGGAAATTTTAACATTATTTATTACAATACGGTAAATTACAAAAATTGCGTAACAAACTGCTGAACATTTTCGAATTATCAAACATTGTCGCATTCATAGTCCTACATGAACCCATCGTTGCTTCCTCTAGGCACAGAATTTCATAATTTCTTTTCTACATTTCGTTGGCATTTTGAGTTGTTTTTCTTCGCAATGTATGTAGCGTGATTTGGGGGAAATTTCAAGTTTTTCACTTCTAGTCAATTTGCTGAAGTGCCAATCCTGACAATCACCTGACCTTACCCAATCGACTGGCGATGGTTGTTAGAAATCACCCATCGCACTTGAAATCCGTTGAGCCGGGTACGACATCAGCGGATTTTAGTAATCAATTCTACGAGCAGTTTTGCCGCTTTCTGTTAGTCTGCTGGCTTCTCTTTTTGCCTTCTATCCGCCTACGCTAGGGTAGGAAACTGACAGCAAATTTAAAATTTCCTCTTGCTGCCCCCAACCTCTATCTAATATTGTAGAAGCTTCCCGAAACCGGAAAACAATAAACTTGTTGATGCATGATTTGCGGCGGAGCCGTAAATCCTCTCACTCCTCCACGTTGTTTTTTTTTCAAGGATGGAAAAGAAAATTGATGTTGAACAAAATGATGCCACGTCGTTAGTCCAGGCAGTAAACTGGATCCATTTCATTTCCTATCGCTCGTGATTTAAGTATCCCTCGGGCATTGAGAGCGGTGATTCCTTCCTGGTCAGCATATCGTTCAGCATAGAAAACGGATAATTGATTAATTATATTCCTATCTGTGCTGTGCTCAATTGGAAAAATGGGAAGGGATTGTGGCCCCGCCAGCAGCAGCAGCAGCAGCGGTAGCTAGGTAGCAGGATAACGAACACCGGATGCTTTCTTCCTTTTTCATTTCACTCGATTCGATTGGGCGGCTCTGGGCCGACAATCTGGGTCAAATGGATGGTCGGTCGGTCGAACGTCGTTCAGTACGATTTAATTGTTTTATTTTATTTTGCAGTGAGAATATTTATAGCACACGCAATCGGTTTCGAAAAATCTACAGGGTGGGAAACGTACGGATTAGATCCTGTTGGAGGCGGGTTGGATATAACGAAAGTTTCTGCGCAGTTTTTTGCAGCAGTCGTTCGTTTCTTATCCAATGAACTGGGTCTTGGCAAATTGAATTATATTGATGCTAGAAAATGATATCGCTTGTTGCCCGATCTATTGGTATTATCTTTCACTCGATATCAGATTAGAGAAGCTTTGAACTTTTTTCTTTCAATTTATCAAATTGTATCTTCATGTTTGCGTGTTTGAGCTAATGTATAAAATTCTCTTAGAAGTTATTAAATGATCTAATAAAGCCTTCCTGGGTTAGAAGAATTATTTTTAAATTTTCTACTCTTGGTTTAATTATTAAAAATTGAAGGTTACATAAAGTCCCCATAGTAATATTATTTACGAGCTAGCAATACAAATTCAAACACTAAAACACAGTTAAGTGCCCATAGAATACTCAGAAAGCCTGCAGTAAGATTCCGCTTGCGAATGGTTCTATCAGTGCGAATACCCGAAACCGGTTAATTTGCATATCAGCTATGAAATGTGAACCACATGGAAAATTCCGGTGGCTGCAGCAATTTTCCAACCATCTACCCACCGACATCAGCTGGGATCAATTTCGGCCTCATTTACATAGACCGGCGCCGGAGAGGGACTTGCTTGTTACTTGGGCCGCACTGTACAGACGCGGTACAGTGCAGGTTACAATCGATTGTGACACCGCGAAGAGGCGTGCCAAAATCATGATAGCGCACATTTTATTTAAATGCGGCACCGGCAAAAGAACAACCTGTCGGGTCGGGAGAAACTGCGAAACAATTGGCGGAAGGGATTCGATCGTTCAACTGCCTTTGCCTTTTAAAGGGTTTGTATTCAAATGTATTCCTCGAAATGTCGATGTTGATAGATAGAAGCTAGCAGGCTTTCACGTGGTGCAAAGTTTTCTGTGCGACGAAGCACTCAAGTTTCGAGACCATTGGTGTAGCTGGTTTTGGGGGGTTTTCTTTACTGACAGTAAAAGTTGGGGTTCTATTCCAAAAATTTGTGTAAAGAAAGCAATATGAACTTAATAATTAGATGGAATGCTAACTAATAATGAGAAACAATTTTGATCTTAGAATGCTTACAAAGCTAATAAGAAAATTCCTCTCCAATTCCAAGTTTCCCCCACGGACGGAACTGGTTACGTCAATGCTTCCTTTGAAGCTTCATCAAGTCTCAAGGTATTAGCGAAATGAGCCATTACCCGCTTAGCAAGTCTACATTATTTACTCGTTTCGATGTATCGCAAACTGCGTAATTGGTAAGGTACACAAATTGATGCTCTTTTCGCGAGGCAGCAGCAATGGATAAATTTTCATCCTTCTTGCGTTACTGAGCGAGACGAACCCGCTCGGAGGATTGGGTGTGAAATGCTCGAGGAAAAATTTTTTTTTAAACAGAATGAACACCACCGAGGAAGAGGCGAGTGCTTGCCCCTCGCCGATCGAAAGTCATTGTTTGCCTGAATTTTGAAAGTAAGCAAAAGCACCCCGAATTCGATTAAATTTCCTGTGCTTCTATAAATACCTACCAATCGGAACTGCCAATCGTTGACGAAGGTCGGTGAAGTTGAAGAAAATTTTCAAAATTAACAGGGATTATCAAGATCAAAAAAATAATATCGTTAGATTATTATTATAATGGTGAAATTGGGTATAATTTACCCTTTCCTTCATTGTGTTGAACTTGATTGATCACTGTTGACCTGACAGCCTTGAAAGGACTGTAAATTACAAAAAGGATGGATGGATTTTTCTCCCACTTTTGTTCGGAAAACTCAGCGACTATACTAATTTTCTGATCTTTGATGGTGTCGATGAAAACCTTCGGCAGCATAGAAGAATCGTTCGGTTTTGGCATTCATGGTTGAAGTTTATATCAGCAATGTTCAACAGCTTAAGTGTAAGCGAACAAATAAAACTCAATTCTCCTCGTTAAATTCCCTGTCAATCAGAATACGAACACGACACGCTGAACTCCCTAACAACATTCGTATACTACGGTATTATCCAAACATAATTCATTCGTTTTCGCTCAGTTCATCAATCTACCCACTTTACTCGGATAAACATAAACCAGATTATGCTGGCTTTCTGTTTGTGGACCGCTTCGCACGAAGCAAACTTTTGCCGTAAATCAAGCCAAATGTCAAACAAGGCGCTTTCGATGCTAAAGATGCCACCATCTCGGTTAGCTTTTTTTTGCGAACTGCGCCACACGTTGTGAGTGAATGGCGTACGGGGTTTTTGCACCGTCACCATTTTCCCGGGGTGCGCCGTTTCCTCCCCCTTCGCGGGGGCACATCCGCTGAGGTGCTGCTGCTGTTGCTGCTGTCGTTCTTAGGGGAAACCGCTCACCATAAACAGGGGCACCAACAGCAGCGAGCGGAAGAAATAATTGCAATTTATTGGGCACTAATATGAAGCGAAATAGGTTTCCCACCAAAGGAGCACACCTGATAGATTTATGTGCTGCCGAAAGCGCCCCCCGTTTTTGTGTCGGTGTGTGTGTGTGTGTGTGTGTGTGTGTGTGTGTGTATGTTAATGTACGTGCGAAAGGAATTGCATTGGACAGGGATGGGTTATGTTCACGCGTTGTTATTGGCGTCGGTGGCAGAAAGGTTTACCCTGTCTCTACATCACCGCAGTTGTTTCGGTTTGGGTTGTTTGGTCTCGCACAGGCAACGAATCACAAATTTTGCAGCCACACATTACACAGAATTTCCACACAGTGATTCGTACTTTTGTACATTTCCTGCCCAGTCTATAGAGCGACAGATGGGAATTCAACATCCAATTTCCCTTGCCGGTTATCCTTCGGTGATTCAGCACCAGCTGCAGCAGGTTTTATTTTTTCGTTCAGACTGTCGTCAGAGCCTGCGACTGCGATGAGATTTTCTGATACCTGTTCCGAGGAAAAGACAACAACGCACATGAACCGGGTCGCAACGGCGGCGGTGACGCCGGGAAGGAGCCGGCCTAATTTTCATCCTCCCCCGATTGCTTAGGCATCGTTTATGGCGATGGTGGAGGCTGCGTTACGAACGATGCTCGATTCGATGCTGCGAACGCTTTACTTTGGTTATGCTGTCCTAAAATACAATATAATTCGAAGGTTGTGTGTGCTTTCGCTTCTTCGGTGGCTTTTATTCGATTAGGTATAATGCTAACAGCCGATAGGAGAAATTATTCAGGCATAATCGAAATTAGTTTTGGGTCGAAACGAGTTTTTAAAGGTGCTTGCCGACAGTAGATTGAATCTCGTAGTAATCGCGATGAATAAGGATTTTTTTAGGATAATGGTAAGTGTTTAATATATTTTCCTTAACGTAAAGGAAGTAAAACTGAATAAATAAGAAATACCGGTAGGGGAAAGTAGTTAACTGTAAGACAGCAGGATTCGGGAGTCAACGGGAATAGTTTGAGCATAAGATATTCGAAGTCGATGATATGTATTCTATTCTACTGTCTAATATTGAGTTATATAGAATAGAAAACCGCATATAACGTAATCTCCCAGATCCTGTTACGCCGGTTGTCACCGATAGCACAAGGTTTCGTAGGGAATTATCAGGCGGGTTTCATGGGGGCTCACGCAACTATGGACCAAATTTTTACTATCCGATTGATCTTGCAGAAATGTCGAGAGTACAACGTGCCCACGCATCACATCTTTATTGATTTCAAAGCAGCATACGATTCCGTCGATCGAGACAAGCTATGGTAGATAATGCACGAACACAGTATTCCGGGCAAACTGACGTGACTGATCAGAGCTACATTGGATCGAGTGATGTGTTCCGTACGCATTTCTGGGACACTCTCGAGTTCCTTCGAGACGCGGCGAGGGTTAAGACAAGGTGACGGTTTATCCTGCATGCTGTTCAACATCGCTCTTGAGGGGGTGATGCGATGAGCGGGCATCGAAACGAGAGGCACAATTTTTACCAAGGGTAGTCAACTTCTAGGCTTTGTAGATGACTTCGATAGCATAGCCAGGAACTTTGCGACGGCGGAGGCAATCTACACCAGACTGAAAGCGGAGTCTAGGAGAAGTGGGCTAAAAATAAATGCATCGAAGACCAACTACATGAAAGGAAGAGGCTCAAAAGAAACAAACGCCTGTCTCCCACTGACGGTAACCGTTGACGGCGACAAACTAGAAGTGGTAGAGGAGTTGGTGTACTTGGGATCGCTGGTGACCGCGGACAACAATACTAGTAAGGAGATCCAGCGGCGCATCCAAGCGGGAAATGGGGCCAACTTTGCCCTTCGTAAAACGCTACGATCAGGAAGCATACGCCTCCGCACGAAGCTAACAATATACAAAACTCTTATTAAACCGGTTATGGATGGTTATGGTTATGGTCTATGGACTTGAAGCCGTGACGCTGCTCACGGAGGACATACGCGCCCTTGCCGTGTTCGAGCGAAAAGTGCTGCAGACGATATTTGGCGGAGTACAAACTGAAAGCGGAGAGTGGCGGAGGCGTATGAATCATGAACTACAGGCACTGCTTGGGGAGACTCCCATCGTACATCTAGCGATAGTTAGCAGGCTACGGTGAGCGTCCGGCCGTAAGGATGCCGGACGACAGTGCGACGAAAAAAGTCCTCGTCAACATTCCCACCGGCACCAGGAACAGGGGGACCCAACGTGCACGATGGCTCGACCAGGTCGAAAACGAATTGCGACTTCTGAGACGACTAGGAAATTGGCGACGAGTGGCCCAAGACCGAGTTGAATGGAGACGAGTGCTTGAAACAGCACGAGCCACCCCGGCTCTATGCTGAAGAAGAAGAAGAAGAAGCTCGTGACAATCTTGAATAGACTTTATACTGACGAAGATCTTCAAATCCGTAAAAAACCGTAAAAAACTACTGGGACCCAGCAGCATCTCGAACATCGCCAATTGCTCCCCGGATCCGGGACCATCACAAATGGAATCTTAGATCTTGATTGCAACAATGACCATTTTCCATCCCTCAACCGGATACTGGGACGCAACGATAGTAGTTCCATGGAAGCCCTGCATGTATTACCAGAATGTACGAGGACTTAGGACGAAAGCCGACGACGTTTTTTTTGCTACTCTTGAATGCAATTACGACGTCATCATGTTGACAGAAACTGGCCTCGACGACTGCATTCTATCAAACCAACTATTTGGTACTAGTTACAATGTTTTTCGGTGTGATCGCAGTCCACTCAACAGCAATAGACGACGATTTGGTGAAGTTTTAATCGCGATATCACAAAAACATATTTGCAACCAGATTGAAATAGTGAACGGTAGGCATCTGGAGCAGATATGTGTTGCTACCACAATATGGGTATGAAAATTCTACTTTGCACGCTTTATATTCCACCTGAGAAAAGTCATGATTCTGCTGTGTTAGGTGAGCATATAGCAACGGTCAACGAATTGTGTAACGATAAATTCAACCTGTTACTGGTATGCGGAGACTATAACCAGCCTCGTATAGCATGGAATAATGGCGATCGCCATGATACGACTATTTTACCGTCGGCTGCTGGTGTTTTGATCGATGGTATGGACTTCGGCAATCTAAAACAGGTGAACATGGTTCGTAAACATCTCGGTCGAACTTTAGACTTGGCTTTCTGCACGGAAGCTGCTAGTGTATGCGTCCATAATGCTGCTGTCTTCTTGGGCCGATACCTCTGAACTATCGCAAGATCGATTTTACGGCACTTTCCACGTACATTTCCGATCTTGACTGGGAATCATTCGCCCTTCTTGAAGTTGATAATATGGTAAATCAGTTTTGTGCAATCCTGACTAACTAACTCAAATTAAAAACTATATTTCTCCGGAACAACATAGATTTATGTCTGGCCGCTCAATTACCATCAACTTGAATTACACACCTTGAAAACAAAGCCCAGGTTGACGTCATATGCACCGTTCTGATAGCTGCTTTCGATCGAATTGATCATGTAATCCTGTTGTGTAAATTAAAACGCCTGGGAATATCTGATGATATGATCTGTTGGCTGCAATTTTATCTGGTCGGTAAAACACTTCGTGTTCGATTGGATACGCATACATCGGAACCATTCATCAATACATCCGGTGTGCCGCAGGGTAGCAACTTGGACCCGCTACTATTTATTCTCTATATCAATGACATTGTACTCATGCTTGACTCAGGTTGCAAGTTAGCATATGCGGATGATTTGAAGATGTTTTATGAAGTTCGTTAACCTGATGATTGCAGGCACCTACAAGAACTTGTGGATAGCTTCGTTAACTAGTGAAGACGAAATCGACTTACGATTAGCATTCCAAAATGTGTCGTCATGACGTACAACCGCAATCGTTTCCCTATTGTATTCGACTATAGAATCGATGGTTTTGTACCATAAAGGGCAGACCAAGTGAGCGATCTAGGCGTGATTTCGGATGAAAAATTGTTATTCGATCAGCATTGATCTGCGATAGTTGCCAAAGCGAATCGGCAAGTAGGATTTATATCTAAGCTCTCTAGAGATTTTACGGAGCCTTACTGCCTTAAATCGCTGTATTGTGCACTAGTTCGACCAAGCTTCGAAAATGCTTCTATGGTGTGATATCCCTATCATCTATCTTGGACTCTACGACTACGATCTATCTTGGACTCTACGAACATGTACAAAACGGTTTATTCTCTCGCTCTCAGGAACCTGCCATGGCATGACCCCGTAAATCTGCCGCCTTGAACTTGAATACGCTTGAAACACGACACAAGATTCAACAAACAACTTTCGTAGCAAAATTGCTCAATGGAGAACTCGATGCCCCATGGCTACTATCATCATTGAATTTTCGAGCACAGCAGAGACCTACGAGGTCAACAGCGTTGCTACAGCACAACTTGTACAATAGCACAACAGCTAAATGAGCCGATCACACTTTCAGCATGGCCGATCCGCACTTTCAGCATGGCAGAAGAATTGTTTGAGTTCGATGAACCAGCGCGCATTTTAACAATAGACTAAAAAGATGCTTTTAGTTTTAATTCTGCTTAATTAAGTTCATGAAAGCCACTAGGCTAGATGGAAAAAAGATTAATAAAAAAAAAAATCATTCGCATACAGATGTTTGCATCCGCGAGGTAGCACAGCGCATACATCATTGAAGAATAGTGAAAACAGCAAAGGTCCAAGATTGCTACCTTGCGGGACACCAGATCGATTAGAAAATTGATTCGAACGTGCGTTGCCTAGTTTCACAGAAAGACGCCGTTTAACCAGATATGACCTCAGCCAGTCTACAAAGGTCGGTACCGCACCCATCCGTTTTACTTTGGCCAGAAGCAAATCATGGTCCACACGGACAACAAAGGCCGCCTTCAGGTCTGTGTAAATAGTATCTATTTGAGTGCGGTTTTCCATGTTCTGGATGCAGCATTATGTGAACTCTGGTAGTGAACTCTGGTAGATTTGTGGTAGTCGACCGTCCTGGAAAAAATCCACGCTGGTCACAGGAGATATGACACTTTACTTCCTGAAATAGAAGCTTATTTACGAGAGTCTCCAGTAGCTTCGATCCTGCGCATAAAGAGGTAATTTCTCGGTAGTTTTCCAGAGCCGTGCGATCGTCTTTCTTAAACACAGGAAACAAAAATGATTCCTTCCAGGCATCTGGAAATGATGATGGACTCAGCGACAAGTTGCAAATAGCGGTTGAGGGTGCACATAACATATCTGCACAGTTCTTGAGGACGATTGATGGTACACCATCTGGTTCCGGTTGCAAAGACGGTTTTAGCTTCTCAATTGCAGCTGCAACGTCTGTTTCGGTAAAGGAAATATCTCGCATGTCAAGTAGGGTTTATTTCTAATTCCCGTCGTGGTAACTAAAGACACTCGAATTTTCATCATTTTTGGATGGATTTAATGAATATACTCCAAAAGTTCTTGTGCTGATTTAACTCAAACATACTTATCTGCAGATCCTTACACTTTAAAAAAGCGATTATTAAAGCATTTTATTGAAATTACGCAACTGACTTCATTTCTTAAATTCGTCGTATCGTTTTAAAATCCGTCCATCAAAATTTTTCCATCGTACGAACTAAAAATCACAACAATGTGTATGAAATTAGCGCGCATGTATTCGTGTTAGACGGCATGACAAATGTGATTCTGCCAAAGTTTCTGCTGGTCATACAAGTTTTCCCAGCTGCAGAATAACGACAATGCGTTGCGTGAGTTATTTTCATTTATGAATGACGAAAATTGAAACGATTGGTCGTCATTTTCTTCTTCGTCGCACGAAAAAGCGTAGGAAATTTGGCTGGTACTTACTTACTTATTCAGCTTCAGGCCGTGATTTCCTCTGCTGTACGAAGAAGTCGTCTCCATTCCACTCGGTCCATAGCCGCAATTCGCCAGCCACGTAGTCTACGTAGGGTCCGCAGGTCGCCTTCCACTTGATCGATCCATCTTGCTCGCCGCGCGCCCCGCCGTCTCGTTCCAGTCGGATCGTTATTGAAAACTTTTTTAACCGGGCAGTCGTCAGACATCCTCACGACATGCCCAGCCCATCGCAGGCGACCAATTTTTGCGGTGTGAGCGATGCGTGGTTCCCTAAGCAGCTGGTGCAATTCATGGTTCATTCGCCTCCTCCACGTTCCGTCTTCCATCTGCACTCCTCCGTAGATGGTGCGTAACACCTTCCGTTCGAAAACACTTAGAGTGCGTTGGTCCTCCACGAGCATAGTCAATGTTTCATGGCAAAGGAAATTTGGCTGGTAGGAATTCTTTAATGAAAAAAAGCATTTAAAAATAACTCAGCTCACTTTGATTGATCGCGTATGATAGTCAACAAACTAAAATAATAGGGACTAACTAATTTTGCATTGTGCGTCATAAAAAACGCTGATATTTTTAATAATTTGTGTTGGATAGGACGGGAATAGGTAATTACGACGAAGCAGCAACATACCCTATTCCTTGTGGTACATCTCGGAGAGCATCGTCGATTATTCGTGAAGCAACTGATTCAGTCTTGAATACGCTGGAGAAATGATTTGCAAATAAGTGGCAGATTACATCTGCAGAGGTCGCTGTATTTGTCTCATGCGACATTACCGATGGAAGCCCTTGCTCTTTCCGTTTACCATTCACAAAGGACCAGAACCGTTTGGGATTCAGGCTTTCTTGAGTACGCTGCACGTATAAGGTGTAAAGCAATTGATTGTATATTCTGTCTCAACAGAATAGAAAGATTTATGCGAGCCTTCGAATCCTATACTCCTGTTTCGGTGCTGCTCTAGTAGATACTAAGCTGAAACTATTCAAATGTTCTTCCATGTTCCCCTTACTGTAAGCTCGTTCGATCGTTTTCGTGTTGCATGGAATTGTTGTGTACGTTTCGTGCAAGATTTGACCCGATAAGTCCAAGTGTGAGCCATTTGTAAAAGGATCTATTATGAGGGCCTTTATAAGTATTCTAGTGAACTACGCGAATTCGTTATTTATTCGAAATGTTATCAAGTGGAATTGTTTACCCCACAATAAAATGTTCTCTATCGGAAGCAATTCTTAATAGAGAGAGATTTTTAAGAGATACAAAATGGCACATATGAAAACATTTAACAGCTTCCATTTCATTTTGAATTGTCGAAATTCAACTGCCGAATCATAACTCCAATCATTCATGATGACATTCATTCACCAAAACTTCACCTACCAAGCTGCGTACTGAATGGAATTTCGTGGTCCAATTTGGAAAACAAAATAAATCCAAACTCAATCACTCCAGTCGGTAGTGTCCTTTCCACGAACGAGATAACGCCTCGCCGGTGAAAAACTTTAGCCATCGTAATCTCGCTCCCCTGACCTCTGCGGAAAAAGCAAAACGAAATTACTCAACTTTTATCGGCTGTGTGTCGCCTTCGTTCGGATGGGCTTATCGTGACAACACCATCGCATCGACAACGAGACGAGCACCTCATTCCGGCGGCGGCAGTCGGCAACGGGCAGCGTTGACGGTCAATGGGCTCTTCTGTCCTGTCAGGAGGGTTGTCTTGTCCGTTATGTTGATGTGATTTTTTGGATGAACTTCGCAGTTATTCGAACAAAGACCGAATTTATTCTTGCTTGTTTTCATCCACTTTTTATTTCGTTTGCACTGCTGCTGCTGCCTGCTAGTCGCTACAGAACTGTTCTTCGCACTTTTACGACTCATAAAGCGCGCATCAAGTGGGTCCTGGGAAGCGCGCCGAAATTGTCGCGAAACGTGTCTCATGATGAGTCAGCAACGGAGCCAGCAACCAGTCCGTTAGTAATTCGTGACGCGTAGCCGAGCTGTTTACGAGGTTCTTTCGTAATCAATTTGAGTTTCGATGTAACCAAAAGCTGTTCTCAGTTGTAACGGATATAACCGAACTCTCGTAAAATGTTTTAAGCGGTGATTTTTTCCTCCGTATGGTTTAGGCATGTTTAAGTAGTATATTTTTACGTTCACTCCAGTGAGCGTTCTTGAAAACAAATCAATGAAACCAGAGTCCCATCAAACAAAAAAGATCAATTTCGTCAAATTTCACAGATATGTGTCCGAGCGGTTTTCACTTAAAACAAATTAAAACAGTACATCAACCGACAAGCATCCTGGATCAACATTTCCACCGGGTTGGTCCAGGAAAGGAAAACTTTCACCACAAACCACTCCAGAGCACCTCAGGCATTGAATATGAGGCTCTTATCTGTGCATGGCAAACTCCGTCTGTCAGTGCCTGTGGCTGTGATGTTTCGAAGTCAAAACAAAATGAGCGTCGATATCAGTCAAGCCGGAAAATTTATGTATCTCATCATCTTAGAAAGTAGTTTGTTTGTTTTTCAGTCTGACTGGGGTGTCTACCCTCCAGCCAGCCAGCCAGCCAGCCAGCCAGCGCAGCGCAGCACCAAGGAAGAAGCAGAAAATACCTCACGGGCATTGCTCTAAACATGAGAAACAACTTTGCTTGATGTATCACTGCATTGTGCCAGCGAAGAAGCATGAGTAAGTGCTATAAATTGGAATATCTTATCAAGCATCAACAACGGTGTACACATGAATGCTCTTGTCGATAAGCAGCACATTCATTGGCGTTAAACGCGAGTCATGCTCGGTGAGATAATTCCATTTGATGTCGATTTAAGGAATCCCCGATTACAGTCTGGCAATCTACTGGCTACTACGGCACTGTAAATTACTATAAAGTAGTGTAAAGTTCAAGAGGTTTTATACTTATCAATCGCAATGACATGTTCATAAGAGCCAAACTAATATTTACTCTTTTAAATTGATGGGAACATTGACTCAGATTTTATTTTTCCTTATATTTAAACACGGCTTCCAATGTTAATTTAAAAAAAAATATTTATTTAATTAATTGATATTGTGTGAAACGCATCTGGGAATTACTATAAATAAACAAGCTCGAGCGTGTTTGCGAGCGAATAAACGAATAATCCAACATCTGATCCCAAATGTTTCAGTCGTAGAAACAGCTTACAAAACCAATTTGACACTGTCAACTGTAAGTGTCAGAAAATAATTACCAATTAATCCACTCCTCGCAAAACCCGAACCAGCAGCTGGTTGATTTCGAATCAAACAAAAACATAATTAATTGCACACTTTTCCATTTCCAATCTCGGTCACAGTAATCCAACCGGGATGCATCAATCGATAGCCTCCAGCAATACTCTCCCGTTCTACTCCAGTTTTAAATCTCACTTCCGCATCCGACAAACAACTAGACGCGCCCAAAATTTACACCCAACACCGGCATGCCGGCGTGCTCAACGAACCATACACGATCGAAGCGGAAATATGCTGCCGGATGAAATTAAACACTCATTAAGACGGAAAACGCTTTCTTCCGGCTAAGCGTCGCAGACACCGCCGGCGAAAGGGTCTGCAAAATTTTAACGAGCTTTGAAAGGACCACCACCACCGTACCGCTACCACCATCCATCTCCCGGTAGTAATTTGGAGATTCTCGGTTTTTGCCCTCGGGGAGGTCGCTCTGGCACGCTGGCAAACCGACCGACTGGAGCAGCTCCAGACGCCGCAAATTGCAATCGAACGTTGATTGGTTGGGTAAAACTTTCCGCTTTGCGTTCACCGTACCCGCCGGGTCCCGAAGCAAATTAGTACGACGGGGCGGAACCGGTTGCAAACGATGCTGCTGGCTGCTGCTGCTTTTTGCCGCGGCAACCTTATCGAATCAGCTCCGTGATCAGCGGTTATTTCCCGAGGGGATGGAAAGTTTGTTTGTTCTATTATACTTTTTATTGGCTACCGTAAACTGTGACCGTGACTTTGTAAGCGCGAGTGGCTTTGGCTTACATAAGGGTTGTTTCCCAGTCAAGGATAAGTTAACTACAAAGCAATTCTGTTAACTTTGCCCTATTGCTAGGGCATAAGAGTTTCAGCTGAATTCCAACGACTTTGAATTAAATATTTTGTATGGCAGGGAAACCACATATAGAGACCAGAGAATTTACGAAGGGGATGCAATGACAGCAGTGAGTTGTAACAAATAGTTTTAAACTGTAACTAAAAATTATTCGGAAAAGAAATTGGCACAACCTTGACTACATTACAATGTTTATTTCCACAACTGGTCTGTAAATGCAGAAAGTTTCTCTTGGCAGTTTAACAAAAAAAAAAGAACCTACATTCTTCCGTCTAAATACATACCGGCGCTTTGCCAGTGTTGAGTAGCATTATTAAATTCTAATGGTTGAGCGAACACTTCACATTGACTCAACTCACATGGAATAAATCTCCTTTGCACGGTGCACAGCTGAAGTGCTTTACTGAAAATGTGCAAATAGAAAAAAAACACACAAAACGAGAAAGCACACATGTGTGTATCAGGCTAAGCCCCAAATGGAAGCCCATCGTTTTGAGACTGACAAGCCGAATCCGGCCTTCGCAAGGGAAACATGTCAACCCGGAAAAACAGTACCACGGAAAACATTCCGTACGAGGAAATACCAACCACCGTACACGTTCGATGTTTTCCGTCTGCTGGCTCAATGGTTCAATGGTTGCTCTGGCACATAAAAAAATTGGTTAAGTGCCAATAAAAAAGAAAAGCCAGAAAGAGCCTGGTATTGACTAATGGCTTAAGTGATGGTTTGCCTGTGATCGAATTATGTGCTTGGTTTTGCTTAGTATACTGTTTGAGGTATTTTTAGTTTGTTTTACCAAATCATTCATCAAGACGGTGTCCGGTTGAAGCTTTGCAACCGACGTGAATGAAGTTTAAAAAAAATTGCACCTTATTTAAATACTCTTCACTGAATAGCGCAACAAACAATTCAACTTGGCATAATTTATCTGCCTTTTCTTACAGTCATTTTTGAATTTTCCCTGTAAACAGATTCGTGTTACATTAGCGTACACTCTTACGACAGATTAGATAGAATCTAAAACACCCGATTTAATTCCAAAATTTCGACTTTTTTGATAAATAACTTCTATCACATTAATATCTCAAGTGTAGATCAACCATCAACTGACTTTGTTACTTTGTTACTGACTTTATTTCCTATCGCATTTCATTACACTGTGAAGGTGTTTCGGTTGACAACTTTAATCAATGAGATACAGATATTAATAAAATGGCAATTCTCGTTAAAACGAAACTACTACTAACACGAGCTCTTCAAATATTCAATCTTTTGTACTTTTGATTGGAAGAAAATGGGTAAAAATGAGAATTACACTTTTTATACTTCGAAAAAGTTTACCAAGGAGACCGACTATTAAAATAAAGTTCAATTTTTAGCGAGTCTTGAGATCTGTATCTTGGGATATTTTCTAAATTTACAATCGTTAGTTGTTAACAAATGACTTGGCTCTGGACAGGGTGACTAGTAATAACTTCCTGTGTTTTTTTTCAGGTCGTATTTAATTAAAAATGGGTTAATTTTTTTCGTTTAGAATGTATTCAAATGCCAACACAGCTTGCAAGTTTGTTTTAAACTTTCATTCGTTTAAGAGACGTGGTAATCATGACGCAAAAAGGGAATTTGCTATCCCATGTAACATTTTTGTAATATAATTAGGTTATCAAGCACGGGAATAAGCTGCACAATAGTTGAATAAGCTATTCTAAAAAAGATGTTAACCGTGTGGTATTTTAAAGACGCCGAAGTCACTCGGAATAAACGAAAGATTCCTCTTTCGTACCATCAAGTGATGCAAGGCAACCGGTTCTTGGAAAGTACTCACCAAACCTGACCGTAAACGCAATGTAAACGATTAAGAGAGCGAATTCGGCGGAAACCAGATCAGTCTGGACATAAGGTGGCCAAGGAACTGAGTATTTCACAGTCAACCATAAAGAATATTTTGAGAGATAACGGGTGGAAACTAAAATTTTGGAATTTTTTTCTCAAGCTGTCAAAAAAAGACAAAAATACATGAAGAAGATCTGATTTACCGAAATTAAAGATACATTATCCATTGCTGAAAAAAAATTAGTGTACATTTGAAAACGGTCCGTAATCGGCTGTTCGGCGAAACTTTCGTTTGACGTCAAAACAGGAGCGTTGTACGGCCTTGATTCTACCAATCAACCGTTTGCAATTCGTGGCTCTCCTGTTATTTTTGTACACCAAGGAACTCAAAATCCCGAAGAATTCTTCGATTGGGCACACTGAGACAGATTTTTCAGATCGTGGTTCTTGGGTAAAAATGGGATCGAATGGGTATTCAGGAACGATTTGGTTTTTTGGCGTAATACGATGATGCTCTATCCGGCCAAAACACGTATTGTCCATCTGCATGAGGTTTTTGTAGAAACGGGATCCAAATTTTCTCCAAATATTCGTCTGGTGCATCTCAATTGATAGCCAAATCAGAGGGCTTGTTGTCGAAGAAACGAGAAAGAGAACGATGTCCTTCTGCGTCCATAATTTTGGCTGGTCTTCCACTACCTTGCTTCCGAATAGTTGTTGGGCATCTTAGGATATGGTAAACAGTTGAAGCCGCAACATATTCGCTTTTTAAATGTTGTACCGTATACTTTTTGCCGAAATTTCTGTTCCAGTTCGTAGAAGTGTACAACGCGCTCCCGAAATGCTTCTTGTTTCGACGCCATTTTTAGCAAAACTGGGTAAGCATAAACAAACCCAATAATACTAACAAAAAGAGGAGAGAGAGAGAGCTAGTATATACATAATCTCATTTCTCTCTGAGCTCGTTTGTTGTTGAGCATAACAAATTGATCGGAAATATACAGCACATCTTCCTGATATTTCTCGGGACAAACTGGCTGTTCAAAGTTCCAGAATGTTTCCAGGGTGATGGTATGGGGATGTTTCTCCAAAAATTTGAAGCTTCCATTACTGTTCATTGAAACTGGTGTTAAAATCAACATTAAATGTTATTTCCATAACATTTTGAAGGATTATTTGCTTCCCATCGTCAAAAAACACTACTAGAAGGCTTCAAATAAGATTCTGCACCGGCTCACTAGGTGAAAGCAACGCAGGCTTAATGTGAGGACAATTTTCCCTACTATATTTCTACGAAAGAGTGGCCTGCCTCTTGGCCTGATTTAAATCCTCTCGACTTTGACGATTGGGGTCATATATTAGGCAAACTAGGGAGTACCAAAGGATTACCTGTGGATACTTTCAAACAACTCACAGTTGACAGAATCGACCGAAAAAACGGAACTTTTTGTTGCCGCTGTTTTTAAAAGGTAAAAAGTGACTTTTCTTATGTTGAAATCACAAGAAATCGATTGGTAATGGTCTCAACGCGCGTAAACGATGGGAAGTTGCCCATTTTGCCCCATTCACCCCTATTTTCTAATAGTTTTGAAAGAATCATACGCAAGCTTTCTATAATTTCAGAATGTTAGGAAAAAGGTATATGAACCATTTTATTTCAATGCAAGATAATCTAGTAGTCTGTTTTCCCGTATTTTACTTAAGGTTTTTGTACTACAGGCAAAATGCCAATTCGAAACTTTTACCAGAGATTTTTAGGAAGGCATGCTTGTTGTGAAGGTTGAAAAAGTCAGAAGATCGAACGATGATCAACCTTTCCAAAAATGTCATGTAAGGGAATGTTTTGCCTTGTTTTACCTTGCACTATTTACAGAAATGTAAGAATATATTAATAGGAAAAGGAGCAAACGTGAAAGTACACCGATTTCGTTCATATTTGGTATGTTTGTTCCTAGTCGAAAAATTTTAGACCCATATTTTTTACTGAACGCTTAGGGTGACGCTTTCTGAGTTAGAGTGGCTTCAAAAACCATCATGTTTGCCATTCTTCCTTTCTTCAAAGTTTCAAAGTTTTTGTAGTTCGGAATGAGTTGAGCTACGGTTGAGTATATAGTTGATTGAAATATCTTTTATTTAGAACCAAAACCATTAAAATCGGTTCAGTGGTTTAAAAGTTATGAAGTTTTGAATGAAATAAAATCGCAAAGCATGACGATTTTTGAATACATTCTTAGATTTCTGAAAAAGTTACATGACATTTTAGTGAAAAACTTGATCGTTGTTCGATCTTCTAACTTTTTCAACCTACCCAGCAGATATGCCTTTTTGAAAATCTCTGGTAAAAGTATCGAATTGGCATTTCACCTGTAGTACAGAAACCTTCAGTAAAATGAGGTAAACTTAAAAGGGTTAAACTTAAAAACAATGGCAACAAAAAGTTCTGTTTTTCGGTCGATATTGCCCACTGTGCAAGGTTTGGTGACGGTTTGGGATGAAATGCCTCAGGATATTGTACGTGCCAGCTGTAACGCTTTTCAACAACGATTGCGACTAATAATTAAGGCAAGGGAGAAAGAAACGGCATGGACTAATTTAAGGTAAATGTAATGGATAGGGGAGTGTCGTCGTGGTTGGGCCACGTTTTGGAATTCGCCTATAACTTTCGTTTCAAAAGGAATTTTTGAAATCTAAATACATCGTTGCAAAGGTCTAAAATAAAAAAGTTATAGGCATTTACGTGAAGACAAAAAATGTTGTCATAGTCGGGCCATGTTGTACAGGTTGGGCCACCGCAGAAAATCTAAGACATACGTATTGATATTCTACATAGAAACATGAAAAGAATGAATTCCGTGAACAACGGCTCATATAGGTACAAATACCCTATTTTTAATTGCATTTTTGCGAAATTTTGCCGATCTTGTAAAATCAATATTGCTACAATCTCCTTCTCCGAAGTGTACAACTACAATGACAAAAAAAACAACAAAAATCTAGGTTTTTATCGTATTAGTTTTGCTTTATTTCATCACATTTTACGTGACTGACATTCTCTAACGATTATTGCGCTTCTGCCCTTAAAATTATGGTGGCCCAACCATGACTATTCAAATGGTACGACCTTTACAAATAGCACTTTTCTAGTATTTCCTCATAACCTTCCCAAACACCTTACTGGAGGGGATTTTTCTATAATCCTCGTTTGCAGCACAACACGCTTCATACATTTTCAAAATTTATCTCGATAATTGCATTTCATGAATCATTTCTTGAAGAAAAGTTTATTGCGCCTAGAAAACTTTTTTTGTAAGATTTAGTCACTGAATTCAGTACGGGTGTTTTGAATACACGATTGAAACTCACAATATTGTGAAAAGTTAGCTATCACAGCAAGAAGTTTTACAATGATTGTATCATAGATGTCATGAGTTACTAAAATTGTAAAATCGTGATGGCCCGACCATAACAGTGGCCCGACGATAACGGCAATACTCTATACTTTTCACGAAATCCAGTAAAAATTAAAATTCTGCAAGCACCATATTTTCGTGACCATTTACTTTACTGACAGTTATTACTATTACTATTACCCCCTCAAGAGCGGTGTTGAACAGCATGCAAGATAAGCCATCACTTTGTCTCGCTTCTCGCCGCGTCTCGAAGGGACTCGAGAGTGGCCGCAAAATGCAGACGAAACACATCATTCGATCCCATGAAGCTCTGATCATTCTTGTCGGGTTATCCAGGAAAACCATGTTCGTTCATTATCTGCCATAGCTAGTCTCGATTGACTGTATCGTATGCTGCTTTGAAGATGATAGAGATGTAATATGTGGGTACGTTGTTCTCCGACATTTTTGCAAGATCTATGGAATGGTATAAATCTGGTTGCGCGTAGTTGCGTGAGCCCCATGAAGCCAGCTTGATAATTCCCTACGAAACCCTGTGCTTGGGATCAGCCGGCGTAACAAAATATGGGAAAGTACCTTGTAGGCGGCGTTTACCAGCGTTATATCACGTTCGCGATAGTTGCAGCGTTCGAGTCGTTCACCCTTTTTGTAGATGGGACAAACCCCTCCTTCCATCCATCCCTCTGGTAACTTCTCCTTCTTCCAAATCTTGGAAACAGCCCTGAGTAGAGCCGTTGCCAGCGTTTCTCGGCCATGTTCATAAAGGTCTGCTGGCGATCCCTATCGGCGGATGTTTGCGTCTTTAGCCACCCGATTTCTAGTTTGACGTCCTGAAGATCAGTTGCTGCGACATTACTATCTATCAGATTGGTTCGCTTCTCGTAGAACTTTATAAGCTTAGAATAGTTGTTCTAAATTTTCGAAATATCTGTTCTCCTTCTGGCATTTTTTCACTCCTCGGAATCATAGTTAACTGGGTCATTGTTCGTCGGTATTGAGTCAAGTTCTCCCTAATGGCAATTCTTAGATAATTTTCCCAAGCCATTTTTTCCTCTCCACCGCTTGTTGGCATCAAACCAATCTGAAGTTTTTGGAGCGTCTTAGTAGAATTCGAAACCTAAAATTAAAAAAGAAGAAAACCTATCCAATTTAATTCTACTATGTATATTTTATTCACGACAGATACGTATTTCGCCTACGACTTGCAGGCCTGCAAGTCGTAGGCAAAATACGTATCTGTCGTGAATAAAATATACATAGTAGAATTAAATTGGATAAGTTTTCTTCTTTTTTAATTTTAGATCAAACCAATCATTTCGTGATATTCCGGGGCTTTATACTCCTAGTGCTGGTAGCCAGTAGTGTGGTACCGACCTTACCGATGGCCGAGCTAACTGCTCGGAAGAAAGCAGTTCCTCATCCGATATTCGTCCGTATTTTTCGGCAGATTGCGAGACATCGCTCCTAATGTTCAGCCGAGGAGAACAGCTTTGGCGTGTCTGGTATACGGTTGACGGTTTTAAACTCACGTGTACTGCTACTAGGAGATGGTCAGAGTCAATATCCGCACCCCGTAGAGAACATAATAGGTAGTCTGATAAGTATCTGAAAATTCTAAGAGATGGCATTAGTATTCACTAATGTAAACCATTTTTGTCGGGCTTGATCCTTAAAATGACGCCTGTCAAAGCTTCAACCATTTATGTTTACGCATTTACAAGTTACGGCACTGAGAATCGATTAATCTCCGAGTTTTTTTCAATATGGAAAAGTCTTAGTTTCGAGTTTTGATCAAACACTACTATCTACGCAAGAAAACGATATCCGAGACCAAGGCTAAGCTGGATAAGTATTACCCGGATTCTGCACCGTCGATTGGAACGATTCATAAGTGGTTTACCGAGTTTCGTTGTGGATGTACGTCATCTAAAGCATGTTTTCCTTCCATGGACATTGTATTTATCATCGGAATTAGTAATCCATTCATTCAACTGCTTTCCCTTTTGAAAGAATTTCCATTATTTCCCAAACTTGTCGGTCTCAAGCCATATCAAAAAGCTCCCAACAAAAGCCGCACCAATAATGACAGCCTGTCCGTCCGACCCACCGTCCGTTGTCATAATCATTAAAATACATCGTCTTGCAAATTTGACAGCTTTTCCGTCCCGCTGTTTAAAACCCAAACTGCCCGTTAGTATAGGAACGTAGACAGACAAGGGAAAATTCTTTGACTTCTGCTGCTGGTTTTTCGTTTCAACTTTAAAGCTGATTCCGTCGCGCCAACCGGAACAAAGCTTCAAAAGCATAAAAAAAAGTAACCCCAATCGCTGTACGAAAATCAGCATCACAAAACCGATACTGTTGCCCCTTTTCAAGCTATCGCAGCATGATTAGAGTGGAGAATAAAAAGCAATGTTAAACCTACCTATCGGTTCGTACGAACTTCTGAACGATTCCAATTTCTAAATGTTTTTTTTTCATCAAAAAGTTAGTAGTATGATTATTTGTTAGCTTAAAAGTTTTGAACTATTTTATAAAAATCTTTTTCATGGAGTGCTTCTTGCTTCAACATGAACTGATTACAAAACCTTCCTATCACCAAACAGTAGAAACGTACTCATGGGATGTGCTTTATCAGAATCATCACTAAATTGCTCGAAACGGAGACAAAAACCCAAAAGCTACCGTGAGAGAGTGCAGCAGCAACAAAAAAAAGAAACTGTCACAATAAAGCCAACTCAGGGGGATTGAATATTGGTCAGAGTGCGACCGATTATAAAAAAAGAACTATAGTAATAACCCGGATGTGTTGGCAGCATGGGACCAATTTTTGATCCGGCATTATTCCAGATAATATTTTTCATCGGTTGATGGAATTTAAAATATGATAAACTAGCAAAATTTTGATTGGCTTCGGAAACAATGATTGAACGACGAAAAAAGTTTTACAGTTTTTTTTCGCAGGAGCGAAACTTTTGTTTTATTCATAACTTATTCCCCAGTGGAAAGTTATTTTCCGGAAAAGCCTGCCAGTGTTAATGGTTCATTTCGAATTTCGAAGGCTTAAAGGATTTACCTTTCTCAATTCTAGAGAATAATTTTAATGGCAATGGCAGTGCTTTTGCTTGATAGTTGTATGCTTAAGAACACCTTTATTTTCGGGGCTCACCTGATGAGTTCATAAAACAGAACACGCGGCGTCGTAATTAATTCCGTCGTATTGCGAAATAAAACGATTCAAGCCCAGTCGTAAATGCTGTCTCGTAAAAGATCTAATTTCCGTATTTGGAATAAAGCCCTCCTCCGCAAATTCTCGGACAGGTTTCCCGAGCATTCGGTTGTGTGGCACAATCAAAATGAAAATATCACGAACTTACCCAACCGGATAAGTGGAACCCTTATCCGGTTGGGCTGCCAGACCACATACACAAATGGAAACGAAGGCACAAGAAAAATGTTTAAAATATTTTAATGCATAATTTATCTTCCCAAACGTTTGTTCCGCATTCCAAGTCGGGAAACTTCCCACGCTTGCGTTGGTTGGTTTTGTGTTTTCGGTTGGATCAAATTCTACAGCGACAAGGTTTTAGCACATCTACTATAGGTAGGTAGACTTTACTTTTTAATTTGCATCTTAAAGCGAGGACACTGCTAGCTAACGTAACGAGCTTATGATAAAACAAGGACAAACGATTTTGTCCAAGTTAATCGCCACGTTGGGATGGTTCTCGTTCGGGGCTTATGAGGTTGGCAGCAGCATTACCAGCGAGCAATTGTTCTCCGAAAACAAAGGAACAAACTATCTACGTCGGTTGATGATCCTTTCCGCTCTGGTCGGACGCAATCCGAATGAGCGTAATGACCCGTACCAAACTGAGCAAGTAGTATGATTATGACGACAGTATTCTGTATACAGAGGCTACAAAAATGACGGATATGAGACTAACTACTTTAAACGGCAACTTTTGCCATAAAACGAGTTAAACATCTTTTTTATTTAAAGTATCATTTTAAAACGCCGTAACTTTTTAACACCGAAACGGAAACAGGATATACTTCACACGGAAGCTCCTTTAAATGGTGAAATTATTCATGCTGTCAACCCACGGCTCAAGGCGGCGGAAAAGGGACTCAACTTAATTTTCAACTTCTTTACATCGAATGCTTTCACTAGCCTCAGCCAGCCATCATTATCGGGTCGTCAACTGTGGCCGCCCACCCGCCCGGACGTCCGTCCGTCCGTCCGTCTGCGGGCATCGACGACGATAGCTCATTCGGAACGGGCGCCTAATGAATGATGAATAATTTGTGAACAATGTTGGGCTTTTCGCATCGCTTCGGGCGTTCGTTCTCCGCCTCCTTCTGCTACTACTACTACTACTACTACTACTACGACTGCTACTACACAGGATTGAGAAGAGGATTTTATGGGAACTATGCCGCGCTGGAGCTTTTTTTAGTTTCGGCACCCTCGGCTATTACAATTCCCAGTCGTTAAGTATGCAAATTGTTTTAAATATTTGCGAATACTTTTATAGCCCACGATGAATTCACCGTACAACATTCTTAACGGTAATAAAGTGGGTCAAACTTTTGCTTCCGTAATGCTTCGCTTTCCGCTTCCGGAACTTGCTTCGATTCAAATTGTATTGGTGGATGAATAGTTAAGCGAATTACGATGAATTGCTTCGGTTTTAATTTGTATGGCAACAAAGTTATCCTTTATATAAAATTTATTTATTGAACAAAGTGTGATTAATTACCAGTTTTGACGTAGAACTATGCCTTATAAGAGATCCCTCATCTGTAAAATGTAAAATGTGTAAAATAAAAATTTTGTAAAGTGGAGAACATGGTCCGGTTTTGGACGCTTATGACTCCATTACTTTTTGACAGATTAGTAAGATTTTTGTATCAATGGATAATAAATTCTACAATTGATTCGAAAAAAATATGGAGGTCTGTGCCTAGGGAAACGAACGAGGAGTTCACGTTGGACTATGAAAGCGGGTACAATTCGACAATGCTTGACAATTTGAAAATATTCAGCAGTGTGTTATGCAAATTTTGTTTCTTCCTTTGTTTGTTTTGTTTGTTTCCTTTGAGCCTCTTCCTCTATGTATTTGGTCTTCGACGCATTTATTTTTAGTCCAATTCTTCTAGACTCCGCTTTCAGTCTGGCGTAGAATACCTCCGCCGTCGCTAAGTTCCTGGCTATGATATCGAAGTCATCTGCAAAGCCTAGAAGTTGACTACCCTTGGTAAAAATCGTGCCTCTCGTTTCGATGCCCGCTCGTCGGATCACCCCCTCAAGAGCGATGTTGAACAGCATGCAGGATAAACCGTCACCATGTCTCAACCCTCGCTGCGTCTCGAGGGGACTCGTTAGTGTCCCAGAGATGCGTACGAAACACATCACTCGATCCAATGTAGCTCTGATCAGTCGCGTCACTTTGTCCGGAAAACCGTGTACGTGCATTATCTGCCATAGCTTGTCTCGATCGACTGTATCGTATGCTGCTTTGAAATCAATAAAGATGTGATGCGTGGGTACGTTGTACTCCCGACATTTTTGCAAGATCTGCCGGGTAGAAAAAATTTGGTCCGTAGTTGCGCGAACGCGAAACCCGCCTGATAATTCCCTACAAAACCATATGCTATCGCTGACAACTGGCGTAACAGGATCTGGGAGAGTACCTTGTAGGCGGCGTTCACCAGCGTAATACCGCGATAGTTGTAGCAGTCTAGTTGATCACTCTTTTTGTAGATGGAACAAACCACTCCTTCCATCCATTCCTCCGGTAGCTTTTCCTTCTCCCAAATCCTCGAAATAACCCAGTGTAGAGCCTTTGCTAGCGTTTCTCGGCCATGTTTATAAAACTCTGCCGATAGGCGGTCCTTCCCAGCGGTTTTATTGGTCTTTAGCAGCCCGATTTCTCGTTTGACTTCTTGGAGATCAGGTGCTAGGACATTACTATCTTCCATGGGCGCTCCAATGTTAATTTCCGTTCCGCCTCCGATGGCCGAGCGTATTCCGCCCCAACCGTCTTCGAGGTTTGATGCACCTAACTCCTCGGAAGAAGGTAGGTCTCATTCAGTACTCGCGCGTAGTTCTCGGCAGCTTGCGGATTATCCAGCTGCCTGATATTCAGCCGAGGAGGGCGACTTTGACGTGTCCGGTATACGGTGGACAGCTTTGAGTGCACATGTACTGCTACTAGGTAATGGTCAGAATCAATATCCGCACCCCGTCGGCAGCGTACGTTCGTGATGTTAGAGAAAAACCGGCCCTCTATGAGAACGTGGTCAATTTGCTTCGTTGTACGTTGGTCAGGAGATCTCCAGGTGGTTTTGTAGATATCCTTGCGCGGGAAAAAGGTGCTTCGGATCACCAGGTTTTGGGGAAGTTTATACATCGTTGGCCTTTATCGTTCGTGTCGGTGTACAGGCTATGGGGTCCTACCACCGGTCTATACATTTCTTCCCTACCGACCTGGGCGTTCGTATTCCCGATGACGATCTTGATATCCCGTGACGAAAGGCTGTCGTACGTCGCCTCCAGCCTCGCGTAGAACGCTTCTTTCTCATCGTCGGGTCTACCTTCGTACGGGCAGTGCTCGTTAATGATACTATAACTGAAGAAACGGCCCGTTATTTGCAATACACACATTCTCTCGTTGATCACCATCCTGCATTCCGCCCAACACTACAAAACCCGTTCCCAGTTCGTTGGTAATGCCACCGCTCTGGTAAAACTGGGCCTTTCCGCCACGGATCTTACATACCTTCTCTCTTTGCGACGGATTTCCTGCAGCGCCACGATGCCGAGTTTGCGGGGCTCCAGCTGTTCAATCAGCACCCGCTTGCAACCTGCAAAATTTAGCGATCTGCAGTTCCAAGTACCGAGTCTCCATTCGCCGTGCTTGTTCCGTCGCCTAGGTCGATATTGCGCTCCAAATTTGCTTGAATTTTGTTAGTTAATTAATTTAGCTGTGTAGCCGTACTGGGGCAACACTACCGAGTCTCGCGATGGGGCTGCCATCTTATAGTGCCGATGTATCACTACACCTCCTTTCCGGTTAGTATACGACCTTAGTTTCCACCGGGGTTGGTTACCCGATCTCCGCTAAGGTTGCTCGTATTCCGTCTGGTACCACGAGGAGGTCGGGAACGGAGTTGCTGGATAAGAGGCTAACGACCACTATGGGGTCTATATTCCGCAGTATCCAGTCGTTTACCAGCCATTTTTAGGCATCGTCCTTCTTTACTAACGATCAGCCCACAACAACGAACGCTTCCGAAACATTTCCGAAAACCTCACATATGATTTGGGTAAGATTAATTTCAACGGCATGAACGATTTTCTGATCCATTTTATGGATGTGATCGAAGCATATCGGTGAAAATTGAAGATCTTCATCATTTCTAGTTTATTCTGGCACCCCGCAAAGAAGCCACCTAGGCCCGTTTTTTTCCTGTTTTACTTATCACTGACTCTGTCGCGGCCCAACGTAAACTTTTCCGTAAAGTGAATGCGTGCTTGACGAGAAGAATGGTAAACTGGAATTTAAACTGGCAAATTTGGATATAAGACCAAAAATATTGCAGGTAGGGCTCCAACCCATACCCTCTCGTGTGGTACCCGAGTGATTTAGCCAATTAAACTATAGCCGCACCCTTCTATTAGATAGTCTCATATCTAATTTTGTTTCTCAAGTCTTAACCATACACGATCACATACGTTCCCCCATCGGCGGTAATTATTTTAAATGATCGTCATTTGCTTCTACCACCGTGAAGACGGACGGTCCTAAATGCTAATGATCCTGTTATTTGTGCATGCATAAACTTAGGACCCACCAATTAGTTTAGTTCACGCGAGTTCTGGTTCTACTAATGTTCTTGAAGTCTAGAGTACTCCATAAACTACTTTTGTTCTACAAATGTTATACATATGGTTGTGTTTTTCATCGACTAAATTGAATTATAATTATTTATATTTGGCAGGGCAGTCTTCAGAGCAATTTATCAACACTAAGGTTTGATGTTTTCTCGTCGTTTCGACACTTCGTTGTTATCTAATATATATTCGAAACCTGCGTTCAAATAGATACTGCCTACTTACTTAAATAGCTTGCGTTCATAGACAAAGCCTGTTAAATAGGGTTTCTCCAATTAGCCTGGTTGTGGACTACCGTTCTCCAATTCCTCGAACACCGAGTACTCTCCACCAGATCTCGCTCCACCTGGTCTAACCATCTAGCTCGCTGCGCTCCCGGTCGTATTGTTTCTACCCGATTTGCAACAAACACCATCTTTGCAGGGTTCGGCATTCTGGCAACATGCCCTGCCCATCGTGTCCGTCCAGCTTTAGCCACCTTTTGGATACTGGGTTCGAAATAAAGCTGTGCGAGTTCATGATTCATCCTCCACCTCCATACTCCATTCTCCTTTGTACCGTCATTCTCGTCCATGATTTTATATAGCTCTTTCCGGTAGATGGTATCATATGCGGTTTTGAAATCAACATACAAATGGTGAGTGGGAACCCTGAACTCACGACCCTTTTGGAGGATCTGCCGCAATGTAAATATTTGACCCATTATAGACCGACCTTCAACGAAGCCGGCTTGATAAATTCCCATAAATCTGTTCACAATTTGGGGATAGTCGATGGAAAATGATTTAGGAGAACACTTTCTAGGTGACATTGAAAACGATGATCGCTCGATAGTTTTCATCAGGGCCCGGCATCGTCGAAACAAATAAAACTGAAACTGACTTTCTCTTTCCTTCGCTTCATACATGAAGTGCCTTGCTTCGTTTGTTGAACTGAACGTTTCAAGCAAGCTTCAGTTGAAGTTGGTGGATGTTTCAATATACGACGACAGAAAGTCAGGCACGATTTGTCAACATTGACAAGGTTAACTTTAATATGCGTTGCATTGTAGCAATTGTTACTCAAATTCAATTCATTTGCATTCATAGTTGCTGGTCTTCTTCTGAATATTTGATACAAAAGTACTAATGAAAAGTTGAAACTGATCGTCATGACGAAGTGAAATCCGTTTTGCTGACGCTGACTGAAGCTAGTTTGAAACTGAAGCGGTGCTGCTTCTGTAGAAACCGACGCTTCATTACTTCATTTATGAGTGACGCTATGCAATTGAAGGTGACGTTGTAGGGCCCTGGTTTTCATAGTCCAACTTGTCGCCCTTTTTGTAGATCGGGCACATAACTTGCCACTCCTCCGGTAGCTGTTCCGTATCTCGAATTCTAACATTTAGCCGGTGCATATAAACTTTTCTGCCTAACTTTTCCGCCTTCTTTAGATACATGATGGCCTCCCTAACTTCGACTTTCGTTGGGGCAGGCACCTCTTTCCCGTTTGGTGCACCGTCGAAATCGCTTTCCCCACCGCCACGGTTCTCCGCCTGGGCGCCATTCAGGTATTCATATAAGTGCTGCTTTCACCTTTCGATCACCTTACGATCGTCCGTCAAAACACTGTCATACTGTTGCCTCGCGGCACAAAACCTTTGCGGAATCCGTTCAGTTTTTGGTAGAACTTTCCTGCGAACGTTGCAGTCGCTCCAACTCTGCATATTCCTGCTCTTCCACATACCGCTTTTTCCCGAAAGCTTTGGTTTCGCTGCATCTTCTTCTGTTATTGTGTCTTTCCACACATTAGCTTTTTTCGGAGAAAAAAGAGATTTCGCTATTTTCGGATGGGTGTCGGTATTATACAGGCAAACTTCGATATAACGTACCATCGTTATTACGTACCATCGTTATTACGTACCCTCGATACAACGTCACTCCATGGTCACAACGTACGATATAACGTACAATTTACCTCGATATAACGTACATATTTTCTAGTTTTGCAAATCTGTTCAGAAACTACATTTAAAGTTTCATTCACAATAATTCAAATACCCTACCTATCCTACAGATTCTCAATCGCCACCTAGTGCCTCGGTAAACGTTCCTGAGTTCCAAGCAGAGCATTTCACAGCACAGTGGTGCCGAGTTGCAAAACCGCGACTATAAGCTATTACGTAAAAAAATGCGTAATTTTTCAAGGGTGATGTCTTTGGAGAAGTTTATTATTAAAATACAGTGCATCTTATTACACTATTAGTGTGACCGTGAATCTACCTATTAGGGCGATATAAACTTTTGTTTTTCTAAATGCGTCCAAAAAATATTTATTCATCGAAAAAGTTGTAGAACAAACCAAAATAAGCAACTTTGCTGAGTAAAGTAACTATCTATCTTTTACTGTTTGCGAAATATAATGATTTCGTTGAAAAGAGTAAGTTTACAGGACTGTATAAAGGAAAAAACACGAAAGAGGTTTTTACACCCTACTTGGATGGATTATATCATCATTATTTATTAAACGTAGTCAAACAGTAACAAAATAAAGTAATATGAGCTGTATTTTTGAGTTCTCTTTGTATGCTTCGATATAACGTACAATTCGATATAACGTACAACTTGAAAATCAAAATGTACGTTATATCGAAGTTCCCCTGTACTATTTTTCTCGTGAGCCTTTTCGTGCATTCATATAATCCACGAATTATTTTTTAAAACGCAATATATTCGTACGGAAATAACTTTGTTAATATGTACGATGATTTTACGAATCTGTTTCGTGGTAGAAAATAACGAAATATTTCGTAAAACAAACGTTCGGGTAATATAAATTATGCTTTATTATTAGTGTATAAACTTAAAACAATAAGCTTAATAAGGTCAAAACTTTCACTGCTGCTAAGGATTTACTGTTCCTCCGAAACGGATTTACCGATCACGCTAAAAGTTTATTTTGTTATTCTCAACTGTAAGCCAGTTCTAAGAAATGAGCTTCTGTATAGACTCGCGAGCTAGTAATCACGAGCGTTGATAATTATTATTATATTTATCTAGCAGGTACGTAGCATCGTAGCAGGAAAGTTCATACTACCGTTCATATTTCACTAGTCAACAAGGTTGTTTCATCGATTTGATTGAAAAAACGAATGAATTGGGTGAATGCATTATTTCTCAAAAAATTAGCTGATTACTGCATGATTTACAATATTTAATTATTCCTATGGTTCCCAGAAAATCCTCCCGAACGAAAGAACTCTTAGTTAGATAAACAAGTTTGAATGTATAACCTTCCATCAAAATCCACTTAACAACCTATATAATTATTTGTTGCCCAGTGTTATTTTGCTTTCCACCTGAATATACAAAATAGAGATTTTGGCCATTACCCAACATACGTATATCTATACCGGTTGAAATAATAATCCTTTCTCGGCTTTTATAACCCTCCGAACGAGCGAGTTGGCAGTTGGTGGTCGCTTTGATTTTCCATTATTGCTGAAACACACCGACGAGGATTACGATTGCCATAAATTTCCCGGCGACCATCGACAGTCAGTCGCGGGATGCTTTCGCGGTGCAGTCGTAGAATAATTGAATCAGTTCAAGTTTCCGGCTCAGAACTGTGCAGCCTTCGGCGCTGGGCGAGTCAAAAAGCATTTCAACGTGAAGCACTAGACTCCGCACCAGATAGAAGGTGAAAAATGGTTTAAGTTCGAAAGCAGCGGGCTAACGTTATTCTAGAGAATATTAATTCTATTGGATCCTGTTGCGCCCGAACGACTATTCGAAATGTTTATGAGCTGTGAGTAAATTTATGTGGCTGCGGGGAACATTCGGAACGGACTAAACAAAGGGAGCGGTACGTTACGGCAAACGGAAACTTGCCGATCGTTTGGCTGGATTTTGGCAGCAGGGAAATAATAGTTGGTATTCGACTGTGAGGTTTAATTAATGGCACTTGAAGCAGTGCCAATTTCGTTTTTACCATTTCGTCTTAAAATATATTTTGAAAAGGATTAAAATTTGAAACCGTATTGCAATAGACAAACGAAAATTTATTTACTGTATTGCTAAATTTGAGAACTTTTCCCTGTATATTGACTCATTTTTTCTCTATTTTATCTCTTTTTTTATTCATATTCACTTAGCGGAAACTTCTTAGATCGACAATCATTGTGCGTTACGAAACACAATCAATCGTTAGCAGTGCAAACGAAGGGCTCTTGGCAAAATGAATGCATAAATGAATATATACAGCAAAAATCATAGACTACGGGCGTTGCTCCGCAACAAACATCCCCGGTAACCTGGTGAACACCGTTCGACACCGAATCCTACACCGAATCGGTAGAGGAAAAATCTTCCCCGGGAACAAACTTGTAGCAGGCACGCAACCCACCCGTAACGGTGCTGCAGCGGTGATGCCCTTTCGAAGCACGATGAAGTGCACTTCGTTACGAAATTGGATGAACCCGGAAGAGAAGCGAATTTGATTGCAATTTTTGACGAAGGGCATAAACCCGAAGCAAGTGCTCTGTGGTGTTGTTACTGGCTTTTGACGACGGTGAAAACGAAAAGCGAATAAAACATATGACGATTGGTGTGAATTGTTTCCACGTGAGTTGGTTTGTGATTTGAAAGGAGCCGGAAAAAAGAACTATGCGAAAAGACGAGTTTTATCGTGCATACAGAATTGAGAGGAATACGGTTTTTAGTGGCAAATAAATAGTGAAATTCGATTTTGTTAACAGTTCAAATAGTTCTACACAGGAATTTATTGATGACATACTGTTTTAGATAGGATTCTCATGTTGTAGTGTATACTATCAAGTACAACATAAATATTTTCACATTTGTCTAATGGTTAGTTAAAATTTTAGAAATTGAAACCAATTTTGAGAACCATTTCAACATTGTCGCGTAAAACAAAGCAAGTGTTTATAGTACCATTAGATATCATGCTTAAGTTTTGACTTAAAAGTAAAATTTTAAAATGAAAAACCGTTAATAGCACACCATGTGTTAACCAAAGCCAGTAATCATCTGCAACTGGAAGCAGCCGACAAATGGCGCACCAAATGGAAATCTCAACACCAGACAGCTGTGCGTTTCGTTTTGGGTGGCCACTTGTAACCGCCAATCTCAGTAAGTGAATGCTTGCATTTCCAGCAAAGCAAAAGGAAGAAACGTTACCTCTCCTGCCGAGCAAATAAATGGACTGTCATGAATTATGAAAATGATTTAACGCTGGAGCCAAGCAGTAGCAACAGGAGCAGCAGCAACAGCAGCAGCAGAACGCAATGGACGGAGAAAATCGCATCATTCTCAATGTTGGCGGCATTAGGTAAGTCCAGCAGCGCAATCGAATTAATGATCTCATTATTGTCTGCCCGTTGGTTGGAAGCTTCTTGTTCAGCGGTTCAATTCACAGAACCGTCGGTAAAAGCTCCGCGAAAAAAAAAACCTTTCACCGTCAAATTGTTTACGGGCTATACTTGTAATAAAGGCTAATGGTTTGTCAAAATCTTTTCGAAGAAAAGGGAATTATACTACCAGATGCGAAGCGAAAGGATGCGTAGGAGTCTGAATGTCACTTGCAAGACACCGTCGTCGCGTCGACAGTGGCTTATGCTATCGCGAGGAGCTTGTTGTTTATGAATTTTTCATATCCTGTTACGGTAGATACCTGTTGTTGGAGAGCATGGAGGAGATTGCAGAACTTGCTGCCGGATGACTGATGCTGACTAAATCAATAGCATGTTTTGTTTCTTCTTGGAAGGAGACGAAGAACTGTTGCCTTTTGACGATTGATTTCCTTTGGCAATAGTGTAAACGTGAGTGTTTTGTCCTGGAGTTTTCCAGAAATGGTTCGAATTCAGTCCCTCGGAAAAGAGTGAATTCTGAATTAATTCTATTTATTTATTCAAATGTATCAAGTTGTTGTATTTCATAAATTAGTGGATCCGCTTGTTTTATTAATGTCTGATTCAATTAATGACACAAAGTTTTCTATTTGAATATAATTTCCAGAGAACTATTAAAAAATGCTTACACAGCACTGAAGAAATATTATATTTTGAGTAATCTGGGACTATTTTCGAAGGTACTCGCATTTTCGTTGAAGGAACTAAATTTAGAGTAAATTTTCGATGCTTTCGCTAATTAACCACATTTAAACTTGCAGGGAGTCTAATTTATAACGAGGACCAAGCTAATAAAAATTCTACAAAGCAATGCGTGCAAGTTCTTGATGCAAAGCTTCACATATCAAAAATGTCAAAACCCAACCTGATAAACCCGCTTCATCTTGCCCCAATAGTCAACAGCTATTAAATTCTGTGGCAGAATTTTTAACAAGAGCCTCAAATTATCGTGGTACGAGAAATATCCCCAAATGACTACCTTGGAGAACAACACTTGAAATAGGATAGGGTACTGTCGGTCAACCTTTTTTCCATATTGGGTATTTTTATGACGTCGACCATTTCTGTGATCTATTGTGATATCCATTATATTATAGCTAAGCTGTCAAGATGGCGCACCACTATCCGAAGCGATTTCCATTTTTTGACTAATAGCGTTGGTCCGGCCCGGCAATGTATTTCGAATGAAGTGCACTAGTGCATTGCTGGTAGTTGTCCTCCAAATTCCAAACTGGCAGTGATATCACTCATATTACTGTGAGTACCAGTGGTGAGTTCAGAATAAGCTTTCCCGTATGAGTGACCCTCCGGACCGTGGTCTTGGAGTGCTATCACTCATACGGTCATCTGCATGGTACTCCTCGGTTGAGCCATCCGGCATGAGTGACCCTTCCGTTTGGGGACTTAGAACCCACATCGATGACAGCTCTCCCACAGAGGGAAACTTTTGCTAGACATCTACGTTTGAGATAACTTTCCCCTATGGACCAGTCATGGGAAAAACTCAAAATCTCAAAACTCATCAAAAATCAAAATCAACTGTGAATCATGTCAGCTTGATCCTATGCAGAAAATAATCACGCGTGAGTTTTTCTGTTTTCATAGCAAGAAGCACAAAACTCATACATATTTCTTCCCGCTCGATCACATTCTGCTTTGCTTCAACTGCTACCTGGAGCTATGCACATATACGTGCAAATTCCTTGTTGAACAGCATACGCATTCTGTCGTGCGATACGTTGCTGTGAGTAAGCGTGAGGGAATGAATCTCTAAATAAATCGCAAAGTTAAACTAAAACGCATATTTATTTTATATGTTTATCTAATTCTTATTAGGCTTGTTACTTTCTAGTTAAGAAAATGTCGATTCTCGCGAAGAAAAATTAATTCCGCCAATATGTTTGCCATCTTAATTCATGAATGTGTGTTGCATTTTTCGCTGCTGATGTTTTCTCTGTCGGTAGGTTCTCTGGTTCGTTGTATGAAATGCCAGCTGTGGAAGAATTAAGCAAAATGCTCACAGCTGAATTTGGTTCACATCGCATAGCAACAGAGACATCGCGTAATAGCGACTGAAAATCATATGTGAGTTTCGCGCTTGTGATCAAGGCTGAAATTTCATGTGCTTGAAATCTCATTGAATTTATTGCTGCTATGAATTCTTCAACACTGTGAGTGACCTCTCCGTCCGAAGACTTGGAGAGCCATCACTCATTCTATCAAAATATCCTCAAAGGTGGATCCATAATGTAGAAATAATACTACGCAACTCTGGACAACATTATGATTCTGGCGGAGCTGAAATATAAACTGTTTCCAGGATCTGATGCAGTGTTAATATCTAGTCCGTTGCAGACCGTTTTTCAATGAGGCTTGGGCCTTGAGCCACGAGTGTGAATGGGGATGTAAAAGTGATTGAATGAGAGTGTGAAAGTGATCGAATGAGGGTGCGAAAGTGAGTGAACCATGGAGTCAGTGAGTGAGTGAATGAGTGAGTGAGTGAGTGAATGAGTGAGTGAGTGAGTGAGTGAGTGAGTGAGTGAGTGAGTGAGTGAGTGAGTGAGTGAGTGAGTGAGTGAGTGAGTGAGTAAGTAAGTGAGTGAGTGAGTGAGTGAGTGAGTGAGTGAGTGAGTGAGTGAGTGAGTGAGTGAGTGAGTGAGCGAAAGAAAGGAAGAAAGAAACCGGTCTCATAACTTCCCAAAAATATGTTCGCAATTGCTGAGAGTAAGTGTGAGATGATTTGAGAGAATATTTTGTATGAGGCATTGTGAACGGTGATTGCACGATGGTTCTCACGATTCTGTGTCGTTTTTTTTTTACAGTGGACTCTTCAAACAGTTAACTCTCAGAAAAGTTAATTATCTTCAATATCTGGCTGATCTAAAACCAATATCTGTCGGAAGGTAAAAATTTAGTCCGCAGAGTCACGAGCTTCAATCAGGCCCGCCTGATAATTCCCCATTAAGACCATGAAAGCCTATAGCTGGCGTTTATTAGCATTATTCCACGATGATTATAGCACTCGGGCCGACCTCCCCTCTTTGTAGATGGGACTAACAATTCCTTCCATCCATTCCTCTAGAACAGCGTATCCCACATGGGGGTTCCCAAAAATTTAGTCCTCTGCAGCAGTATAGGGAAATCTGCCAGGGAATTCGCGAACCAAAAAACGTTGAGAGCCGCTGCTCTAGAGGCTTCTTCTTTACCCAAATCATAAGAACTACATAGTGTACAGTCGTATTCAGCGTTTCTCGGCTCTGTTTATGAAGCACCGCTGGTAGACGATCCTTACCGGTGGTTTTTCTGGTTTTCAGCGACCCGTTTTCTCATTTTATTTCTTGGAGGTCAGGTGTTAGGACACTACTATCTTCCGTGGGCATTGCTAGGTTAACCTCCATTCTGCCGCTGGCAACTTTGCATTCGTAGTATTCGCATTTGTGTATTTTACACAATGCTGCCAATCGAGCGAGACGCAAACGATGCCCACTTACTCCATAGGGCGTATGAATAAAACAGTTTACTTTGCCCGTGTAAACCTTATGGGAGAAGTAAAACAAACTCTTTTATTCATATCGCCTATTGGCGCAAGCGTATGAGAAACAGCCGCTGGTGCATGTGTGCGTACATTTTGGTAACTACACACTCACGAGTGCACAGCCTCGTCCCAAGTAACACACAAAACAAGTTAGAAAATAATATTCATGGAAAGTAGTCGTTCAAGAGTACTATAAACGTACTTTGAAAGCATATGTCGTTATTATTAAGGTTTTGAGATGTTTTGTGATGACATGAATTTATTTGACAGCTCATATCAAATGAATAATGTTTGTTTTTGTCAACATGTCAACCCGAAGTGTTTATTATGTCTCTATTACTAAATTTAAACTACTGGAAGAACAAGTTGTAGCCTATGCTATAATAACGTTTTAAATTGGTATGAAATAACCTGATACATACTTCTTTCGATTGTTGTTTCATTAGACTTCAATTTTTTGCGCTTTTTTGGTAATAGAGAAGTTCTGATATATGTAATGTTATACTATTCTATAACAAGCTGTGTTGCTTGGGGTAGTGTGTTTCTGCACAACCCGCTCACGAAGCCAATAGCTCTTGAGCAGCCAACAGCCGACGATGGTGGGCGGCACACTAGAATGTATGGCTATAGATTTTGGTTTAGGGGAGTGTAGTCAACAGTGAGACAACAGGAACAGTGAGACATCGGGAATAGCTTCGCCATAAAACATACAAGATCCATGATATTTTCCTGCAAAGTAAAGTTTGTGAATCTATATCACATAATACAGTTTGAGAAAAATTTGTTAATTTTTTAGTATATTTTTCAACAAAAGTCGTTTTTGGGGGGGTCAAAGTAAATTTTATTGCGATCATTTTCAGGAGATTTTTAACGGCAAATCGCATAACTAATCCAAATTAAATGCCATGTAGTGCATCTCATAGGAATGAGAGATAAAAATAAAAAATATAAGACCATCGAATTGTTTGCTAACACCACTATTTCACTATTTCTTATGAAACATTCCTATTGGGAACAGTGAGACAAACAGATGTGGGTAAATCTCAAAAAAAAAAATTTGTGTTGAATTGTAACGCAATCCATATAAATTGATTGTAAATGAGTTCTGAAGTGTAAGTTGAAGGTCAGATAGCCCGGATTTGACCTTTATATGAATATAAATGTAGATGTGAGAAAAATCGGAATTTTCAATAATGCACAACAATAATGTATCCTTTATGCACAAAATAAACAGTACGACCTCTAAACTATTCTTTGTAAACAAAAAATATGGTTTAGGTTTATTCTAATATGTGTCTCAATATTCAATACTCGTTGTCTCACTCTTCCCACCTACTGGGGAACAGTGAGCCAAAAAGACACCTTCACATTTGCGTTTGTAACTATTTTATCTTTTAATCAAAAGGGCTGAAACTTTTTTTCAGACAACTAGAAGGATATACCTTTCAAATGGATTGAAGACCTCGTTGCTAACTATCACCAAAACAATTTTAAAATTTTTGGAAAAAAAGTGTCTCACTGTAGACGTCTCTCCCCTACTTCTTTTTTTCTTCTTCATTTTATGCCCTCGCTTTCACACGCGGGTAAGAATGTGGGCCTCATGAGTAAATGATACCAACCGCTCAGGTTGTAAGTATCCTTCTATAAGTATATGTAAGAGTGACTTTCAGCATGGCAGAAGGGTTGTTCCGCGTAAACGGAAGTGGTTCGAAAAGATCTAAAGCCAATGCTGTCTGCAAAGTACTAGCAAATTGGTAGAAGACCTGCTCGATCTGTATTTCTACCTGATATGGGGACCTGCAGATATACTCGAATAACTTGTACTGAAATAAGGTCCCACCGACAGCCATGTTTTTGAAGATGGCTAGGTTGATAAGTTTTAGGTGTCTTTTGCTGGTCAGCAAAAAAACGCCTAAACAGCAACAATAAACGGCAAGAAGCCGCTGAAAACAAGCGGAAATAATGCCAAAAACAAACATATAAAACTACGAAAATACTGTGAAAAGACGGCAAGAAAACCAAGAAAACACACTAAAAATACGACAGCGAGATGACAATGAGACAACAAAGGCAACAAAGAGTGTACGAAAAGATGGCGAAAAGGAACCGAAAGGCAACGCTAAGATAACGAATAGACAGTGATAAGAGTCGTCGAAAGAACGATGAAAAAACAGCAAATAAACTACAAAAAGACGTTGAAGTGCACAGGTCCAAATGGGTGAAAAGTGGAACTTTTTTCCTATCATTTTTTGCTTTCGTTTCAGCAATATAATGTCTTCGGAACTTTTGTTCGTAGGAGTATCCCGTGATCTGACAGTATCAAAGATTAGTCATGGCTTACTATGATAAAAATAAACAAATAACTTTTTGTGTTGAGAAACACAGATATAGTTTCTTCGGCAAAGTTGTAAAAAATATGAAGGCAAACAAATTTGCTGAAGAAATAACATTTCTATCTCTATCGGGTGCGGAGAACGTATAAAACATAAAACTAATGCTTGCCGTACTCTCATGTGGGTGGGTGAGGACAAGCTATCCAACTATCAAAAGCTAAGTACATAAAACTAATTTTTAAAGAACTTTCTCAGAAAATGCTCTACATTTCTGCACCCAATAGAGATAGAAATACTATTTCTTTAGCAAATTAGTTTGCCTTCATATTTTCTACAACTTTGCCGAAGGAACTACGTCTGTGTTTCCCAACACAAAAAAGTTATTTCTTTATTTTTATCATAGAAAGCCAAAATCAACTTTCGACACCGTCAGTTTACGGATAGCATTTGTACGAACAAAAGTGCTAAGCAACCGAAACGGTTACAATGAAAGCAATACACGCAAGGAAAACAGTTCCACTATTTGCCTTTCTGGATCACTGTACTGTGCAACAACAGCGAACAAGACGACGAAAATATGTCGACGAAGTGAAGACAAATGAGCGAAAAGACGCTGACGGAAAGACAAAAGACGACAAAAATGACAAAAATTTGGTGAGAAAGCGCCGACAAAACGGCAAAAATGCCATAAAAAATGGCAAAGAAAAACAATAAAAAATGACGAATAGATTATGAATAGATGTAGAAAATACTTTTTCATTCAGATAATAAAAGACAACAAAACAACCACAAGAAATGCCAAGAAAGGCTATCAAATGACGACGCCTTCAAACCAGAAATGCTTGAAAGAGAATAAAAAATGATAATAAATGGCTGAAAAAGCCAAAAAGAAGATGCCAGAGAACCGGATGTTAAAAGTAACGAAAAATGACTAGCAAGCGTCAAAAAGACAACAAAAAAGACATAGCTGTTAAAGTGACTATAATCAGGTTAAAAGAAAAAACGAAAACCACCAAGAGGACGACAAGAAATACAATACACGGAATACACGTATCAAAATATGAAGAATTGAAGACAAAAGAAGAAAACGACGAAAAACTAAAGATGAAATACGGACAAACAACTTTTGTCTTTGTCTTCCATGTTTATTTTTTTAGAGGCGTTAATATTCACTTTTCGAGTTTTTGGGTTGTAGAGCCCACAGATAATTTTGGTCTTAAATACCATGTGTGTGTGTGTGTGTGTGTTTGGCTATCAGTCACGTTCGCCACTCTCACTCGCTCGTCATTACAACCTGAGCAGTTGGTATCATTTACTCGTGAGGCGTATATTCTTACCCGAGTGTGAAAGCGAGGGCATAAAATGAAGAAGAAGAAAAGAAGTAAACCAAAATGTATAAGAGTAGAATAAAACCCAAATTGTTACTTGGGATTGAGAGACTCTCTTTGATCTCCCTCTCTTCCGATTATTACGGCGACATAAATGCATTTCAACAAAAGTTATCTTGACGACTAGGAAGCTAGTGACACTAGCAACCAAATTATGCAAGGCAGATGTTTTAAAGTGCGTTTGAATCGCCGTGGCAACCGAAAGAGAAGAGGCACAAAGAGAAACTCTCATTGTTACTTAGGTCCTTTTGAATAGTTACGCGAGAATTGTTTTTATAAAAATATTTTGACTTATATCCGACAAATTATTGTTTGCCCCCCGATTTTTCATGCCAATTTTAGGAGGGGGAGAAGGGATGGCAAACACTTTAAAAATAATTTGCAATGGCCTTATTTAAAAAAACAAAAATTTGGTATCACCTTAACAGGTGAATTCACGGTCACCCTAATAGTGCAGAAAAATGCGCTATATTGTTGAAATAAACTTCTCCGAAGACACTGCCCTCGAAAAATTGCGCATTTTTTACCCAATTACTAATGACTGCCCTTTTTTGACACTGGACCACAGTGTTATGCAATAAAAAATAATCACACGTCTAGAGGAAATGAAGCGGGATTCATCCGTGTAAAACGATTCTAGTATATTAGTAAATAGTACACATCGAAATTAATTTACACCTTTTAGTTTTCTTATATATGACTCTATACGCGGTCATGACATGGCTCTTTCTTTGGAAAGGGCACCCCCCCCCCCTCTGATGCAAAAAATGATGAATCAAATTAATTCTCGCGTAACTTTTCAAAAGGACCTAAGTAACATTGAGAGACTCTCTTTGGCGTCCCTCTCTTCTGATTATTACGGCAACATGAATGCATTCCAACAAAAAATTTCGCCACGTTTAGCTAGATAATGACGCTAGCAACCGATTCATGCAAAGCTGGTGTTTTGAAGTACATTTGCATTACCGTGGGAGGTGAAAGAGAAGAGGCACGAAGAGAATCTCTCATTGTTACTTAGATCCTTTTGAAAAGTTACGCGAGAATTGGAAAATTTCGATGTATAGGCTACAAATGTATTGGGTTGTTCAATAGGAGGTGGGAATCGAACTCACGATTGCCGGTTCACCACCACCGTACCGAGTAAGTCTGTGAAGAATGATACCAATTTCACCTTTTCTCACATATTTATGCGCAAATGATTAATTGGATAAACAGGAAAATGTGGATATATAGATCAAAAATATATCATTGAGTTCTATGACAGTTGGAATTCGAACTCACAACTTTCGATAGTCAGTCAAGTGTGAAACCATTACACCACCGCACCGCTGCACCCTTACATTAGAACAATTGAGTACAATTGAGTCAAGTTATTAGATATATTCCATTGCGTTTGTAGAATATTTTTATTTTAAAAAATTCGGACGTTGATATGCGGCAACTAAGGGATCGTGGACATTCGTTTGGTTATTCTGAAACAATTTTAACGGTTCAACACTGTGTCAGAACAAGCAAATTGTGTTGTTAGTCACCGCTTACGGTGTTGCAGGCTCATTACGTCTTATTAATCTAATATTACAGTTAATAGTGATAATGGATATAATTATCACCGTTAATAGTAAACACTGTCATTGCTCGAAATGGAACAAAGAGGAGGGACCCAGACTAAATACCACAACCATTATTAGTACTATTCAAGGGAAGGTATTCTTCTGTGATACAACGGAATTTGAGTTCGTGTCATCTTAAGGATTATTATTGTGAACAAAGAGATCTGGCTATGAAGTTCCTACCACCATCATGCTTTTAATTACACTTCGCATTATAATAATCACAGTCCATCGTACTACCATTATAAAGAACACAACCGGTACATTCGCTGCAGATAATATTCGAAGTATTATTAACATTGCTGCTGGCCCCAGTCATCGAGTCAACTATCTATAGGATAACCACTCGCTTCAAACCGAGTGCATCGCATTAATTACCCTCAACGATTGCACTTCTTGTAAGCAGTGGGTGTAGAGTTGCCACCAGTTCACTTCCTTTGTTGCAATTAGCGTTAAGATGCCACCTATTTTATCAGAGCGCACTAATTGATTCTAATTGTCTCCTCAAAGGCTTCATCACAGTTTCCGTGTCTTCCAAACAGTCAGTGCTGTGCACTTGGCTTTGTAGAACGGTAGTTTATCACACCCCTGTGACGGGCGCGGCGGTAAGGGTGTGGAACACTTTCGGGCCGAGTCTCCTCTAATGAATAACATAGCCTTCCGAGGAAGTTGCTGACACATCACATCCACACGGATCGAAGCAGTTTTCCAGGTAGATTGCTACCAGGTGAGCAGCATCTGATACCGTTTGGCTGCGAAGGAAATAGAAAGTTGATTAATTTATGTTTCTGATGCAAGGTGAAGACACGAAGCTGGCTGTAATTGGTAGTCGAAGCTGAAAGCAGAAATGGATGAAGATCCTGTTCGTAGTTCCGTTTTGCTCGAGTGCCGCAAGAATCAAGGCGCCTCAATGCTGTGCATTCTGCGTTCATTCTGTCACACTCACCAGTAGGTAGGTAGGTAGGTAATAAGCTAGCCTGTTTGTTGACTCTGGTGTCGACAGCTGTTCTAAGTGTTGTCGGCCGGTTGTGCAACATGTCACATCATTGCTGGCTGGGGCAAACACTCAAGAAAAGGGAAAGTTTGTCCTGCCAGACATTACACGTGCCCGGCCGGATGTGCGCTAATGGACACGCTGGCAGAAAGTCATTCCTTTGGTAACCTTGTGAATGTTCGGTGATGTAGGTTGAATGTTACTCAGATGGACATGGAATAAGGAAAATACCATCGTTCAGTCTGGCGCCGTTTCGTAAGCCTTCCCAAGTATTTCAATAGAAAGTCATTTTGATTCTTTGCTGGCAGACGGAGAAATTTAAATCTACAGCATGGATACGGAAAAGAAACCTTTTGCAAGCCCAAACAACTGACCCACAGCAACGAAACAAACATGAACAACTTTTGTTATAAGTTGGAGCAGATGCGTCGTCAGATAGATAAATTATTCAAATTTGTCAGTTTTCTTTAATCGTTAGAGAAAAACAAAACAGAACTATTCAGTGACTTGCAACTGTATCCGGTGCTCGCCTTGTTTTCATCATGATTTTCATCACCTCTTCTGAACACTTAGGATGGTTTCGTTCGAAAAAGGAATGTCACCAGGCAGGGTACGTGATACAGCATAGTCGAACCGGGGAGAAGGGTTGATAACATTACACATTAGCTGGCAGACAACCAGTGCCTTGTACGTGTCAAACAAGCTTACGCACAGAACGTGTTATTGTTGTTGTTGTTGTTGATAACGTTGACACTTTTCTGTTCCACCCCATTCTCCTTCTCACCTTTATGCTCGTAAGAAAGCGAAAACAAAGTTTCATTCGTTTAGCAAATGTCCCTCTCTGGCGCTGCTGTCTGTTCGAAGACTATTGCACAACTTGATAATAGCTGTTAGTAGCACTGCTTGACTGCTTTCAGCTGGCCTTTCTTGCCGACGACGACACTAGCCGGCATGTTATACTCGTAAACAAAATGGGCCACACCCGGGAAAAGAATATGAGTTTTCGCAACATGCAGCCCTTGTCGGGTACACCCGGTGATATGCCAGTCGGTGGAACAACGAAACAAAACAGGATAAAGAACATGAGACTGTTTAAAGTATGAATTCTTGATTATGTTTACGCTGGTTTCGTCTTCTGCTCCATTCCTAGTAGGTATCACCATGCGGAGCCTTTGTTTATTTCCGTTGAGCAAGCAAAAAGGATTGTTTCCATAACGAGAAAAATATCAAACGAACTGTCGAAGGTCTAAGTTTTTTACCCAAATCCATTGTAAAACAAGTTTCCATAATCTTGTACCTCTCCGTGTACCACCCTAACGAATATGTTATTAAAAGTTGTTTAACTTTTACTCTTCATCTTTTCTCGTCCTTGTTCTTTGTGGTTACTACCCGGATTCCTGCCTTGGTATACCAACCGAACCGTCGAACGGATGGTGGGATCACCTGCAGATATGAGACCTACAAGGCGACACTCAAAAAAATTCCCGCCACTCGGTTGTCGCGGCTGACCGAGGCGCTGGCGAATTACGACCCGGTGCTGAATGAGTACTTTTTCGACCGACATCCTGGCGTGTTTGCTCAGGTACTTAATTACTACCGGTAAGTGCTTACTTTCATGCTTTTCTCAAATGGAGACGCGTGGTCGGTGCTGGGCAACCACACCAACTGACCACGCGTTTTTCTTCTATGAACTGTAGATCTAGAGGGAAAAGTCCGCTCGTTACAATTTATTTACAGCAAAGTAATCTCGTTACCTTTACAGCACCGGCAAGCTTCACTACCCGACCGACGTCTGCGGGCCCCTGTTCGAGGAAGAGCTGGAATTCTGGGGACTCGACTCGAACCAGGTGGAACCGTGCTGTTGGTCGACCTACAGCGTGCACCGGGACACTCAGGTAGGATAGGCCGCTTAGTATAGGGCTAAAAATAAACGACGGAACAAAAAAGAAAAATTGTCGCGAGCTGGCATGCCTAGTGATCCGCTGGGAAAGTGCTAATACCGCAGCAACGGGCGTGAATAATTTAATTTCTCCCATCCCGCATAGCAACCGGAGAAGAAGAAGAAGAGATGGATTCTTATTTTACTTTTCGTCGGCTGGCCCGGCCTGGCCAGGCTGCGGCCTTGCCAAGTCACAAACGACGGGGTTGAAACTGAGGACTAAATTAAGTTATAATAAAGATCGTCTGATTGAGTTATGTCGGTTCTGCACTGACGAGTGAGTGGAAAGCTTGAAGAAGATGATAACGCTCCGACGAGATTAACCTGAACATTGTGCAGAATAATTGAGTCTGGACGTTTACTGTAAAGCGGAGTGATTTTTTGAATAAGGTGACGTTTGGACTTAAAGTTGGTTATTTTTTGAAAGAATTTTAGCTGGAAAAGGTACCCAGCTAGCATTTTTATATGTATACTAGCTGACCCGACAAACTTCGTATTGCCACAAATTAACCTGTGTTGTACATAAATCATGAATCTCGGATGATCTTTATCACTTCTCGAGTTTTGCAAGTCCCCCAGTGGGCGGCGCTTCCGACGGCGGGTCACCGGCAACACTCGCGACCGGCTCGTCCTGAATGATCTAGTGTTACTATAGATAGTTTTTGTGGTCTTGTTATTGATTAATGTTTTATGGAAGAGTCTCGAATTTCTCGAGTTGGATTAGTTTTTGAGTTTCGCCAAAATTTCTGTTTTATTTGTATGAGAGTCCATATCCCCCTACCACAGGGGTGAGAGGTCTCTAACTATCATAAAATAAATTCAAGACTCAAAAATCTCCTACATGCTAAATTTGGTTCCATTTGCTTGATTAGTACTCAAATTATAAGGAAATTTGTATTTCATTTGTATGGAAGCACACCCTCTTAAAAGGGAAAGGGGTCGTAATACACCACAGAAAAAAAATTCTGCCATTTAAAACTCTCACATGCCAAATTTGGTTCCATTTACTTGATTAGTTCTAAAGTTATGAGCAAATTTGTATTTCATTTGAATGGGAGCCCCCCCCCCCCCCCTCCTAAAAAGGTAAGAAGTCCTAATTCATCATGGGAAAAATGGTTGCCTCCAAAAACACCCACATGCCAAATGTTGTTCTATTTGCTTGATTAGTTCTCGAGTTAGGAGGAAATTTGTATTTCATTTGTACAGGAGCCCTCCCTCTTAGAGTGGGGAGGGGTCCTAATTCACCGTAGAAAATTTTCTTGCCCTCGAAAACCTTCACATGCCAAAGTTGGTTCCATTTGCTTGATTAGTTCTCGAGTTATGGGGAAATTTGTATTTCATTTGTATTGGAGCCCCCCCTCCTAATGTGGGAAGAGGTCCTAATTCATCACAGAAAAAATTCTTGCCTCCAAAAACACCTACATGCCAAATTTGGTTCCATTTGCTGGATTAGTTCTCGAGTTATGAGGAAATTTGTATCTCGTTTGTACAGGACCCCCCCTCCTAAAGTGGGGAGGGGTCCCAATTCATCATTGAAAAAAAAATTGTCTCCAAAAACACACACATGCCAAATTTGGTTCAATTCGCTTGATTAGTTCTCGAGTTATGAGGAAATTGGTATTTCATTTGTACAGGAGCCCCTCCTCTTAAAGTGGGGAGGGGTCCTAATTCACCATAGAAAATTTTCTTGCTCTCGAAAACCTTCACATGCCAAATTTGGTTGCATTTGCTTGATTAGTTCTCGAGTTATGAGGAAATTTGTATGGAAGTCCCCCCTCTTAAAGGGGAGAGGAGTTATAATTCCTCTTATAAAGAGGGGAGGGGTCTCAATTCACCATAGAATAAATTCTTGTCACCAAAAAAAACACCCACATGCCAAATGTTGTTCTATTTGCTTGATTAGTTCTCGAGTTAGGAGGAAATTTGTATTTCATTTGTACAGGAGCCCCCCCTCTTAGAGTGGGGAGGGGTCCTAATTCACCGTAGAAAATTTTCTTGCCCTCGAAAACCTTCACATGCCAAAGTTGGTTCCATTTGCTTGATTAGTTCTCGAGTTATGAGGAAATTTGTATGGCAGCCCCCCCTCTTAAAGGAGAGAGGAGTTACAATTCCTCTTATAAAGAGGGAGGGGTCTCAATTTACCATAGAATAAATTCTTGTCACCGAAAACACCCACATGCCAAATTTGGTTCTATTTGCTTGATTAGTTCTCGAGTTATGAGGAAATTTGTATTTCATTTGTATAGGAGCCCCCCCTCCTAAAGTGGGGAGAGGTTCTTATTCATCATAGAAAACATTCTTGCCTCCAAAAACACCTACATGCCAAATTTGGTTCCATTTGCTGGATTAGCTTTCGAGTTATAAGGAAATTTGTATTTCGTTTGTATAGGAGCCCCCCCCCCCCCTCTTAAAGTGGGGAGGGGTCCCAATTCATCATAGAAAAAAATTTTGTCTTCAAAAACACACACATGCCAAATTTGGTTCCATTTGCTTGATTAGTTCTCGAGTTATGAGGAAATTGGTATTTCATTTGTGCAGGAGCCCCCCCTCTTAAAGTGAGGAGGGGTCCTAATTCAACATAGAAAATTTTCTTGCCCTCGAAAACCTTCACATGCCAAATTTGGTTCGATTTGCTTGATTAGTTCTCGAATTATGCAGAAATTTGTGTTTCATTTGTATGGGAGCCCCCCCTCTTAGTGGGGGGAGGGGTCTCTAACCATCACTAAAACCTTTCCTGGCCCTAAAAACCTCCACATGCAAATTTTCACGCCGATTGGTTCAGTAGTTTTTGATTCTATAAGGAACACAAAACAGACAGACAGACAGACAGACAGACAGACAGACAGAAATCCTTCTTTATAGGTATAGACTAGCTGACCCGACACTCTTCGTATTGCCACAAATTAAACTGTGTTGTACATAAATCGTGAATCTCGGGTGATCTTTGTCACAATCTCGAGTTTTGCAAGTTTCTGAGGAGTTCAACCTTAGATGATTCTTTTTGGCAGTTACGTAACTATCCCAGGTAACCAATAAGCATCACCAATGCTATTCAAATGTAGGCCAATAAGTATTTAAGTCGCCTTAAATGCTACTTAAATTGACCAAACTCGTGACTTTAGTCATGACCTTGAAATGCGGTCAGGCATATATTAATATTTTTTTGAAACGATGATTCTACAATTGATGAAGGGACGGTAAGGGAAAGTAATGAAGAAGGATTTTTTCGGGAATGAAGGGGAAGGGTGGAAAGGAAGGGGGGGGGGGTACTTAAATGCTATTTTGGCAAGATATACAGCTACTTTACTGATAATCTTCTTATAGTGCTCACAATGCTAATTTACAGCTAATTACCGACACGAAGAATTTGAATACAATTTTGGATACCAATTTACAACACCTATGCAGTCAAAAAGCTAATGTACAACAACGTGCAGTATAAAATGTCAGATACGCAGATTTGCTGCTAATGTTAATGCTAAACTACCTGAAATAGGTAGTTTAATATACAAATATGCAATTTTTCCTCGCAGTAAAGTAGAAAACAACTCCCATGTCCCCTCATTGCATAGCCAAAAAGCGGATAGTAATATTCGCCATGATTGTACAACATTTCGCCGAATATAATTTTCCGAAAAACCTTAAACGGAAAACTTTTTTGTGGAAAGTACCATTTCGCGATCCTCTCCTTACTCGCTGTCGCTCGTTCCGGGAAACCCAGGTAGACCTAGGAAAACAAATAAACATAGACAGTAGTGATTTCTGCGGTCAATTGCCTCCCCCCAGTGGGCAGCGCTTCCGACGACGGGTCGCCGGCAACACTCGCGGCCGTCTCGTACTGAATGATCTAGTAGTAATAGTAATTGTTACTATGAAAGTTTTTGTGGTCTTGTTATTGACTAATGTTTTATGGAAGAGTCTCGAATTTCTCGAGTCCGATTAGTTTTTGAGTTTCGCAAAAATTTCTGTTTTATTTGTATGAGAGTCCATATCCCCCTACCACAGGGGTGAGAGGTCTCTAACTATCATAAAAAAAATTCAAGACTCCAAAATCTCCCACATGCCAAATTTGGTTCCATTTGCTTGATTAGTACTCAAATTATAAGGAAATTTGTATTTCATTAGTATCGAAGCCCCCTCTCTTAAAAGGGGAAGGGGTCCTAATTCAGCATAGAATTAATTTCTGCCATCTAAAACTCCCACATGCCAAATTTGGTTCCATTTGCTTGATTAGTTCTCGAGATAAGAGGAAATTTGCATTTCATTTGTATGGAAACCCACCCTCTTAAAGGGGAGATGGGTCATAACTCGCTTTCTAAAGAGGGGTCTCAATTCACCATAGAAAAAAATCTTGCCTCCAAAACCACTTACATGTCAAATTTGATTCCATTTGCTTGATTAGTTCTCGAGTTATGAGGAAATTTGTTTTTCATTTGTATAGGAGCCCCCTTCCTAAAGTGGCGAGGGGTCCTAATTCACCATAGAAAATATTCTTGCCTACAAAAACACCCACATGCTAAATTTGGTTCCATTTGCTTGATTAGTTCTAGAGATATGAGGAAATTTGAATTTCGTTTGTATGGGAGCCCCCCTCCTAAAAAGGTAAGGGGTCTTAAATCATCATAGAAAAAATTCTTGCATCCAACAACACCCCCATACCAAATATAGTTCCAATTGATTGATTAATTCTCGAATTATGAGGAAATTTGTGTTTCATTTGTATAGGAGCCCCCCCTCCTAAAGTGGGGAGGGGTCCTAATTCACCATAGAAAAAAATTCTGCCTCCAAAAACCTTCACATGCCAAATTTGGTTCCATTTGCTTGATTATTTCTCGAGTTATGAGGAAATTTGTATTTTATTTCTATAAAAGCCGCCCTCTTAAAGGGGAGAGGAGTCATAATTCCCCTGCTAAAGAGGGGAGGAGTCTCAATTTAGCATAGAAAAAATCCTTGCCTCCAAAAAGACCCACATGCCATATTTTGTTCCATTTGCTTGATTAGTTTTCGAGTTATGCAGAAATTTGTGTTTCATTTGTATGGGAGCCCCCCCTCTTAGTGTGGGGAGGGGTCTCTGACCATCATAAGAACTTTCGCTGGCCCCAAAAACCTCTACATGCAAATTTTCACTTCACACCAATTGGTTCAGTAGTGTTCGATTCTATAAGGAACATCCCGATAGAAATCCATTTTTATATTTAAGAGATCAAAGTAAAAAATCAGCATTACGTATAAATATATTCTCGTTTTAATTGGCTGTCAGTCTATTGATAGTAGAACAGATTTTGTATTCTTTCCAACGTTTCAACTGTGTATTTCCGTCTTCTTCAGGGATTGAATACTGTCCGCTCTTTGTCAAGTATCTGTGTCTCGTAGAAATTACTTGTCGTTAAAATTGTTTTTGTCGCACATCTGTTACTTTGTCTGATTAACTGGATCATTGCACCTGTTTTTCCTGTTTGTACACTGACGTCTTACGTCTACTAACGTTATTTGCTATAGGGGTTAATGGTGCAAAACGTGCTGCTTTTCACCATTTATGCTTGTTGAGACCTTCACCATTCGATTTCTCTTGATTTTTAACATAAGAAAAATCACTTTTTATCACTTAAAACAGTGGCAACAAAAAGTTCCGTTTTTCGGTCGATGTGGCTTAGTGTACAGCGGCTGTTAGTGCAGTAAGCGTTGGTAATGTTTCTCAAACTCGTTGGTGTAAAAGTGGGCATCGTTTACATCTCGCTCGAGATGCAACATTGTGCAAATGGTATGCAAAATGGACGCTAGGCATATTTCCGTATTTACAACTGCATCTATAGCTTGGTCCAATGGTGATAATAGTCCAACGGTCCGGGAGCGTTATCTAAATCTCTCTTCTCAGCGGTAAAAACAAAGAGCAGTCATACAAAAATAATATCGTCATATAGAAGTGTGTAATGCGTATACCGGAATGATAGATTTGGGAGAAGAAAACAAAACCTGGTATTAGAATACCTAATATAACGAGCGGCAGTAGTTTAGTGAGTAAAACATTCGGGTACCAATCGAAAAAGCGTGATTGCGAGCTCCACTTGCCATTAGGGATCATTCAATAATGACGTCCATTGCTTATGGGGGGAGGGGGGTGTCAATTTTGTGACAGGTTGTGATAATTGCATTTTCATCAAAAGGCAGCAAAAATATGTTTCTCAGTCATTCATCACTCATTGATTTATTTCGATTTTCGTACTTATTGTTCCAGCTGACGGCACTTGAAAGTCAGGCACAATTTGTCAATGTTAACTAGATAGACCACGCGTTACATTGAAGGACCAATTTACACATCAATTTCAGTTCATTTGCAATCAAAGTTACTAGCATTTTGCTAAATATTGGATAGAAAAGTACAATGAACTCTAAAAGCTATCATCACGATGTAATGAAACCTGCTTCGCCGACGCAGATTGAAGCTTATTGTTTTGAAGCGGAGCCGTGCTACTTCAATTGAAACCAAAGCTTCATTTCTTCATTGATTTGTAACAATTTGCAATTGAATGTTGTTAGAGCCCTTGTTCGCAGTTATTATTTTTTTTAATTGCTATTTTCTATATTTTTTTTAATCTTACATTAGCTCTTAAAAGGTTAAGCTATTTTTATAAACCACCTTTTACTAGACTCAAGTTTTTAGTCTTGACCTTGAAATGCGGTCATACATATATATTAATATTTTTTGAAACGATGGTTCTACAATTGATGAAGGGACGGTAGGGAAAGAAATGAAAATTTTTTGGACTGGTCCAGCGCCTTTATGGTTCAAAGGTACAAGTACCAGCGAACCACATGCCCTGGCGGGTGTTGTGGGTTCGAATCCGGTTATAATCTCAGATTACAGCTTGGTTCGACTCATGCACCTTCCAGCATTGGACAAAAGGTAGGAGTCAAAATGACTACTTGTCAAGCATAGCTACCAATACCCCCCTTCCTTTCCGCTCTTCCCCACCTTCACCAAAAAATTTTCATTTCTTTCCCTACCGTCCCTTCATCAATTGTAGAACCATCGTTTCAAAAAATATTAACACCTTTTACTTTCAACACGCTTTTCATTTTTATTTTGAGTTTGTGTGACGTCCAAGGGGGGGGGGAGGTTGAGTTTTGTGACACAATCGTACAGGGGGGGGAGGGTGGTCTAAAAAAGCAGAAATTTGGCGGACGTCATATGTCACAACCCAATATATTTTTGGTCCATATTGAATTTTTCCAGTTTATCCAATTAATCATTCTTCGCATCAGACACTTCCTCCCTTTCCAAAATAGTTTACGTTATGACCGTGTATAGAGTCATATACGAGCAAATAAAAAAAATGGTATGTTCCTTTCCAAAAACTTTTAAAACCACATTCTTTTATTTGGTGCTTCGAGTGCTCTTTTCTGAATTAAGGAGGATTAATGCAATGGTTTCTGATATTTCTTTCATCAAAATTCATAACTTTTGAACCACTGAATCGACTTAAATGATTTTGGTTCCAAATAAAATGTATTTCTATCAGTTTTTTAGCAAAAATATTTGCATCGAGCTCAAAGTTTCCCGTGACTACTTGTTGTAGACAAATATTTTTGCTTGCATTAAAAATTTAAAGAAACGAATATTGGCAAACATGATTATTTTGATGGGCACTCTAACATATTTGTATATATAAATGTCCCCCCAGAGATGGGAGGGATCTCAAACCGTCATAAAAACTTTCTCCGGCCCCAAAATCCTCTGCATATAAATTTTTGCGCCGATCGGTTTAGTAGTTTAGTAGACAGACAGACTCGAAAGACTCGACTAAGTTTATTTTGTACCATTTATGTGTCATCTTTAAGTTATTTCTGAGTCAGATTTTGTGTTATCATTGTTCCTTTTTTGGGTTCTTTTTGTATCTTTTATTTTATTTATGTTTGAATCATTGTTGTACTATTGAATTGTTCCTAGTAACAATCCCTGTTATTTTCATGTTACTTTTGTGTTAATCGTAAATTATGTTCAAATAATTTTTGTGCGACATTTGTACCTTTTATATTATCTTTGTATTAGTTTTGTAATTTGTTTATCATTTTTCTATCTCTTTTGTTTTATTTTTTATCATTTTTGTATATTTATGTATCATTTTTGTGCTTGAGTCATTTTTCCTCATTGTATGTTTCTTTTTTGTGTTGTTTTTGTCACGATTTTTACATCTCTGTTATATAAAGCGTAATTAAAACTGACACATTTCTATTTCGAAACATTTAGGTTTTTGGCAAAAAATGGCTTAAACTTGCTTGGCACCAGTTTTGTGTAATTTGTTTTATCACTTCTCTATAATATTGGTATCATTTCAATGTCGGTTTTTGATATTATCACGGTGTCTTTGGTGTTCTTCTGTCTATTTTTTATTTATTTTTTGATTTTTTGCTTTTATGTGTATTATTTTTGAATCGTTTTCATGTCATTTCTATCATATTTTGTATAAATTATGCATGACTTCTTTTCATTATTATTTTCATTTTCGTTATATTTTGCATTACTGCATTTTCATTACTAGCTGAGTGCCCGATCGTGCTCGGGACCACTCCGCTTTTTATAGAGACTATAGAGCCTATTTTGGCATTCGCCTCTATACTCCGCTATTATAGCCCATCCACATCCTTTATTCCATCGAAAAAAATCCAAAACATACCAAATTTGATGATTGTTTCTAATATTCTCAGATTTTTAATGGTGAATTTGAAATTAAATTCGCTTGGTGCATTCGTGGCGAAAAAGGCAATTTTGAAACCTTAATTCATAATGGACGCCAAAAAATTGTTATTTCATTTTTGAGCCCTATCAACGTTTTTAAAATATTTCAACCTTTAAAGACCTCGTGTCAGTAGTGGCCCGGTTTCAACGAGAATTACTCAACTAGGAAGTCTTTAAAACTTTAGTGTTCAAAGAAAAATGTCCCAAGACCGATTATCACTAAGTTTAACAACATCGTACTTTGCAAGTAAACTGTATTTTACTATTCAATGCCTTGATGACCAATAAATTTAATTGAGTGATTGGAATTGGCAGCTAATCCAATTTAAATGACACAACAAAACGATAGTAGATTCTTCTTACCTGCAGAACCAATAAACCTGTTGAACGTACGGACTTTCATTTGATGCACCGAGATTCTCGAGGAAAGTGGATGGACGAGCTAGCTCCTATATTTCACCCTCTTTCACCGAGCTTTTGAATTATTCACCGGCTAGGCTTTCCATCAAGCTTATCTTTGCCAGATAACCGGTTGCCTTTCGGTGATGGGTGGCTGGGTGGCTACACGGCTTCACTGCAACTTACAGTCGCACCGAAGCAGCCGAAACACTGTCAGTTTGCTTTATGAAAATAATCCCGCATTGCTGGTGAGGGCACACAGAAAAAAAACATGCTATGCTTTACTTTATATCCGAGTTGCCGAGAAAGCTTCCCAACAACGTTGTCTGACATTCCGTTTGCGAGTTTTTACTATTTAATTAGAAATGAATGGCGTGGGAAAAACGGGTTCTGTTACGCATCAAATGAAAAGAACGTTTCATTTACGTTACCTCCTAGAAAGGGGAAAACTTCGGTAAGGCTGCATGAAGACTAACATTTTGGAAGCGTAATTGGACGAAAGACAGAAAGTCGGTGCATGACTGAACATTGAATGCACTGAAAGACATCACCAAACTCAAATTTTCTTCATTTCATTGAATATAAAATTATCCGCATAGAAACACTTGGGCCAAGAAAAACACTCTAAAAACCCGAAAATTAAATCATCTTTGCAATTTGTTTCTTGTTTAATCAGTGTTTACTGATAAAACTGTTCAAACAACGACACATTTAATTTCACTTAGGACGAATTAAACTCAATTTGCGTTCTTTTTTTTTCTTCTGTCTAACAACACAGAGTACTTTGGCCATATTGGACAAACTGGAACTGGATGACGAGCAGCCGTCGGAGGAGGCGATTGCACGACTTTTTGGTTTCGAAGAGGCACTGCTCAACGGCGAGCTGACGTGCTGGCAGCGAACGAAGCCCAAGATTTGGGCCCTGTTCGATGAACCGTCGAGCTCAACGGGAGCAAAGGTGAGTCCGCGCGGTATCCACCGGAAAAGTTTAACGATTCTAATTAGGATCTCTTCCGCAGATCGTCGCTGGAATATCCGTGTTCTTCATATGCATTTCTGTGATATCGTTTTGTTTGAAAACACACCCGGGACTTCGTGTTGAAATTCCGGCCGTCATGAATATGTCCACCAACGGTAGCAGCGGCAGCACTCTTATGGCGAATGTCACCAGTTTTGCAGGGTTTCTTTTTACGAATCCGTTGGATGGCAAAGGAAGTAGTGGTGCAAATGGTTCCACCAGGAGCAGTAACAACAGTGATCAAATTTTACCTACTGAACTTCCACAACCGACTATGGCACCACCGAGAACGGCCGAATTCTCCAATCGACAGGTTTCGGCCAGCTTTGGGGGTGGTCTGATGGCGCAACGCTCTGGCCGGCTGATATCGTCCGCCTATCGGATGCAGTCCGGCAAGGGCTCCAACATCGTCGATAACTGGCAGGAGACATATGGACAACCGCACGAAGCATTCTTCTACGTCGAGTTGGTGTGCAACGTGTGGTTTATCATTGAGCTGATGGTTCGACTTGTGGTGAGTGTGCACACAAATTGCGCTCCTTTAGTGAACCTCCTGCGTCACTCTGTGTCCGCCCGTAAGCTAATCTCATGAATGTTTGGTTTAGTTTTCTATCTAAAAGCTTTATTGGTGACAACTACATTCCACCTAGCGGGGTTATATTCTGCGGTAAGGTCAACCGTTCTATATGGGAAAGCATCCAAACATCCAAGAACGTCACATGGTTAGCATTTATGGTTCAAACCGCAGCAACAGCTGCTACATGCAGCAGCCGTATAGTGACACAACCAGCTCGAATATGGCTATAGTTTGTGCGGGGGGTTCAGCTTTGGTAACTAACATCTCACACAATGCATATCATCGACTTTGTCTACGGTTTTTGCACAAATGCCATCGATGCAACAGCAGCAGCAGCGTGCATCGAGCACAACAGCGAGGGGAAAAGATGGAAATTTACCGGGCAATGTGGAAGCACGGGGAAAAAGCTTCCACGAATGAGTTATTCAATTTTCCGATTCGTTTGCTTTCGGAAAATATGTGTCGCCTGTCGGAGTGTGTATCCCCTTTCCGCCCGCTTGCCAAGTGGTAGGCCACTTTGGGGTGGCAAATGGCTTTTGTGTTTGCCTGGTGGGTAGATGGATGTTTCTCGTCGACTTCTTGCGGAATTCTGGTTTCGCTGCTACAATACAAACGTGGGTTGAAAGCTTGGAGCATTACTCCGAGTGCTCTCGAGCAACGCAATTAATTATTGAAGTATAAATTTTCATTAAACTTCAGAATAGGAGCGGTAGATGGTGTTAATATACATATTATATGCATGTGGCATGTTTTAAAGACTGAGAGGGAGTCATGTAAATGTAAGTTGTCTAGTGTCATAGGAGCTGGTAGGATGGAATTACTTCACAACAGCCTCCTCCATTGAAACGAATTACACGAACTTTCGAATTATTCTCTTTGTTAACATTTTGGTTTACAATTTGAAATTCGAGATTTAGGTATGGTCGAATTGCGCCTTTCGACTTTTCAATTTACGACATCGACCTTCCAATTTTGAATGTCGTCTGTCGACGGTCAATTTTCGATTTTTTTTTCGACTCTTGTCTATTGATTGTTTGAGCTCCCTTTTATAACTTAAATTTGTTGAGTTTTTCGGAGAAATTAACAAATATAAGTTATATTTTGTCTTTAAATTTTCAATTTTCAAATTTATATTTTCGATTTCTTCAATATTAAATTTATAGTTTGGATTTTGAATTTTTAAGTTTTAATTGCTTTCTTATGTTTATTTTTACTTTCGTTGTCGGCTATTACTTTCGTATTTCGGTTTTGATTTTCGACTTTTAACTTTTGACTGTGTCAAAAGGACGGCTTTTAACTTTTACTTTTCGTTTCAGACTTTCAAATTTCGACTTTCGGTTATTAATTGTCGACTTTCGGCTTTCGTCTTTCGTCTTTCGTCTTTCGTCTTTCGTCTTTCGTCTTTCGTCTTTCGTCTTTCGTCTTTCGTCTTTCGTCTTTCGTCTTTCGTCTTTCGTCTTTCGTCTTTCGTCTTTCGTCTTTCGTCTTTCGTCTTTCGTCTTTCGTCTTTCGTCTTTCGTCTTTCGTCTTTCGTCTTTCGTCTTTCGTCTTTCGTCTTTCGTCTTTCGTCTTTCGTCTTTCGTCTTTAGTCATTCGTCATTCGTCATTCGGTTTTCGTCTTTCGTCTTTCGTTTTTCGTCTTTCGACTTTCGACTTTTCAGTTTTTGACTTTCAATTTTAGGGCATTGACTTTCACTTTTCAACTTTTAACAGACTTTTGACTGCCAAGAGATAAATTTTGACTTTTGTCTCTCGGGTTTAAGTAGTAAAAGGATTCGACCAAGATGTTAGACATTCGACTTTAGAATTTTTACTTTCGCGTTCCGATTTCGGCCCTCGACTTTCGAGATTAGATTTTTTACTTTCGACTAGCGATTTTCAACTTCTAATTTCTGATTTATAACAGCTTCAACGGATTTTTAACAATTTTTAACGAAATATGACTTTTGATTGATGGCTAATAACTTTCGACATCCGGATTTCGCCTTTCGGTTTTTAACTGCCGGCTTTTGTCCTTTGACTTTAGATGGTCGACTTACGACTTTTGGCTTGCGACTTTTGACAGCCGAAAGACGTCTTTCGAAATTCAATTTTAGAAATTCGACTTTCGGATTTTGTCTTGTGACAGTCGACTTACGACCACGATCCTTCATTTTCGACCTTAGACTTCTTACTACCTTGACTTTCGACTTTTGATTTCCTACTTTCGAGCTGCGATCTTCGACATCAAACTTTCGGCCCTTAACAGTGCCACGAGTTGAGAAAAGGTTTTCGATTTTCGACTTCTGACAATCGCCTTCCGAATTTCGATTTTCGATTTATGACTTTCGTCTTCTAATTTTCACTTTCGGTTTTTGACTTCCAATATTCGATTTTCAAATTTCACTTTTGATTTTGGATTTAAAAGGTTCAACTTTCGACTTCTGACTTTCGAAGTTTAACTTTTAATTTTCGACTTTTAAGTTTCGACCTTCGATAGTCAACTTTCAGCTATCATCTTTCGACTTCTGACAGTCCACTTTCCGGTTATAATCCCAGATTGTGGCTTGGGTCGATCCATGCACCTTTGAGCATTGAACAAAAGGTAACAAAAAAGTCACAACGACTACTTGTTAAGTGTAGTTATTTATAAACCCCCCCACCCCACCCCTCTCACTTTTCCGCTCTTTCTCCATCACTCTTAAATTCATTACTTCCTTCCACCGTCCCTTCGTCAATTGTAAAAAGAACTACCGTTTAGTCCACTTTCGGTAGCCGTAAGACGACTTTTGAGTTTCGGATTTAGAATTGCGACAGTCGACTTATGACTGCGACTTTCCACTTTTGATTTTTGACTTTTGATTTCGACTTTCAACCTCCGATTTGCAACTTTTAACATTTGACTTTGACAATGGGTTTTCGACAGCCGAGTAACGATTTTCCACTTTGGACTTTTGGTTTTCAGTTTTCGATCTTAGATTTTCAGCTTTTAGCCCTGGACATTCAACTTTCAACAGACTTTCGACAGCCAACAGACGAATTCTTACTTTTGCCTTCGACTTTAGATTTTCAGTAGTGAAAGATTGTCTTACAACCAAGATGTTTGACATTCGACTTTCAACTTTCGACTTTTACCTTGCGTCTTTTGACAGCCGAAAGACTACTTTCGAATGTCGATTTTCTGCAATAGCAAGTCGACTTTCGTATTTTATCTTGTGACAGTCAACTTACGACGGCAATCTTTGACTTCCGACTGTAGACTTCTGACTATCGCGCTTAGACTTTCGGTCCTTAACTTTCGACTTTTGATTTCCTACAATCGAGCTGTGATTTTTGATTTCTAACTTTCGGCTTCTAACAGTGGACGAGCCGAGAGAAAACTTTGACACTTAAAAAAAAGCACCGAGTTCGGTAAATAACCGTAAATTTTACCAAACTCTAGGCAGCAGAACGTTCGGTAATTTTTTTTTTATGATGCCAAACATTACTAATGATTCGTAAACGTCGTTTGGCACCATCGAATTTTACCGAACGTTCGGCTGCTCAGAGTTCGGCAAAAAAATTTAAGTGTGTTCGATTTTTGTCTTCTGACGTTCGACTTTTAAATTTCGACATTCATGTTTTGACTGTCGACATTCGGCCTTCGTCTTTCGGGAATCGACTTTCGACTTCAACTTTTGACAGTCGACTTACGACTTCGACTTTCGAGTTTCGACAGTCGAACGTCGATTTTCGACTTTCGGCTTGCGAGTATGACTTTCGATTTTCGTCCCTCGTCATTTAGCTTTTGATTTTCGACTTTTTACTTTCGAATTTAGATTTTCGAATTTCAACTTACGACTTTTGACAGTTATCATACGATCTCGATTCTCGACGTTTGACTTCAAACAGTCGACTGTCGACAGCCGAGAAACGTCTTTCGACACACTTTCTGTTTTCTGATTTCACGGAATCCATTTCAATTTCGTTGTGCTCAGTAACACTGTTTAGGTTTATTTATCTGTGTTAGCAAATGGGTAAAATTATTCTTTCAAGCTGGTACACTGTTAAAGGTTAAGCTAGAAAACAGTACACGAATAGAAATTAAATCTCCAAAACGAGCAAAATTACTCATGATTTTAGGTTTTTAGCTTATGTTTTATGAAAATACACCATGAATAATAATCATGATGCCATGAACTTCTTGCAGTACAGCACAACGCAAAATCATATGAACTATTATTCATGATTTTGTGCTGCCTGATATGGCAGTTCAGTCATGATTTGACAGCAATTCAAACTTATTGATTTCATCATTTTATTCATGGTATCGAAATCAAATTTCTTTCCGTGTAATACCTTTCGTTACTGCTACTCTTATGCAGAGCCGTTGCGTGACATTCTGGCACCCTTGGCGAAGACCCGGTGTAGCACTCCCTTAACCCTCTAGTTCCCAACCCTGCCAATTGGCGGGCTTCAGCAAAATCATTATAAATCTACTATGCTTATTCGTTTTATGTTGATATCCACCCATACCTTCTCATTATAGTCTAATCTGAGTATTCGAGTGGTTTGTTTGTTTTATTACGTTAATTTGAAACAGATATTTCGTGCGAAACTTGAAAAATACCAGAAAACTGAGAAAAAAATTATTTTGCTCTGCAGAGAGAAATTCAAATTGTTGTAAATTGCTTATTTCTTGGAATAAATGAACAAAAAAATTATTGGTGAGTAGCTGATAAGTTGTACTTCATGGTAAAAAAGGAAATTTGCGATAAAAAGTTTAGGCACTGGTCGATTTTTATCGAGGAACTGACCCCGCCAATTGGCGGGGTTGGGCATTAACGTCAACTTTTTTTTGGTAATTTGACAACGTGTTGTTTCCGTTGTATTTATTGATTTTTTTCGAGTTTAAACTACAAATTATTGTTATAGGCCTTGTTAGCTTCTTTTATATGCCTTGAAAAATACACAAGCATGCAGTGGCATTAATATGGAAGGGGAATTTACAGGACTTATCACCTAACTTTCAGTGCGCCTGTTTGACGAGCTGCAATATAACGCTTTATAGCTATATCACAAAGCATTTTTTCATTTTATGGTATTTGAGAACCATAACCCTATAACCAAGAAACAGATTCAATGAAACCCGACGAATTTTACTGCCTAACGACAAAATCTTTATAAGCAAGACAATATTATTCAAAATGGGATCTATCATATACCATTTTAAAACCGCAAATTTTAATCTATACCGCTTAATAAGTTTATGTTAATGAACAAATTGAGTGAATCACCAGTCGATAAAAGATTATAGTGAACAAATGTGTACAACAAAAATGAAAAACCCAATTTATCAAACAAATCGCATAAATGAGGATTTAAGTTTCATGTTCTATCAGACTCTAATGATTTTCAATGGTTACGGTTTCAAAGCATATTATGGTGTAGGCAATCCTGACTTGGGAGCAGCTACTAATGTTGTTGTTCGCCTTTCTAAAATTTTACCGAATTTTAAAAATCATATTTTTTTATTATTAGGTATTATACGACATTACCATTGATTTTATATCTCCACTCGAGAGGAACGAGAGGAATATACGACTGGGAACTATTCGGAGTAATAGAATCCCCAAAAGCAAGCTGCTTACTGATAAGGACATCAATAGGCAAGACCGTGGTGATTCTGCTGAATTCATTGCCAAATTTGAAAATACAACTGTTTCTGTGTCTGTTTGGAAAGATTCGCTTTCCTCGGGCAATGACTATAGACAACAATGAACTGGAAGTGGTTGAAGGGTTCGTATATTTGGGATCTCTGGTCACCGCCGACAATATTACGGGTAAGGAGATTCAATGATGCATTCAAGCTGGAAGTCAAGTCTAGTTTTCTTCCGCAAGACGCTTCGATTAACCCCTCTAAGGTCTACTTCATTTTTAGCACTGCAAAATTTACTAAAATGGCCGTAACTTTTTTATCTTTCAATATTTTTTCACCAAATTTGGGTTTTTTTCCGGAAATATTTTCTATTTTCATAATATCTATAAATAATAGCCATATGTCATATGGTCCCGGAGTCATTCCGGAGTTCCTTGGGGGACCGTGACATGGCTTTTTTTGATAAAGTTACCAAATATTTAAAACTTGTTTGAAATCTGTTGATTTTTGTAAGCATATCATCGAGTGGGGACATATTAGTTACTCTGCAGCAGTTATGAGCCATGATGCTCGCCATCCGAATCCGGGGGGACATTATAAATCCGGCACCGGTTCCCATAAAGGGACATTTCAACATCAGTAAATTATGTCGTGTCGCATATCAAAAACCCGATTTAATCCACCTAGTGGTGAAAGGAACCTTTGTTATACGGTCTTACTTGCTATTTAAGATAGAAATCGACACGCCTTCGTCTATTGGTTAACGTTGCGTAGTGCGTTGGTTTACATAAAATTTTTGAAAATTGAATAAGTTTACAAATTTTGATAGATCCTTTTTTCGTGAAATTGCTGAGTAAGGATAAGTAGGTTGTTATTAATCTGAGTAAGTGCAAATAAAAGTAAGTTGTGAGAGGAAATCTTATTCTTTAACATATACATTGCCTAGTAAAGGTCTAGTTTATAGGTTTTTGAACTATGCATAATTTTCTGTAATGCCATTCTATGTGAATCAAATCAATAGAGTTTTCTTGAATAATTTTCATCAATTTTTATTAACCTTCGGTTACTCACGCTGTTGTATTTTGTACAACACGTGTAGGTATTCCTACGCCATATTGTTATAAAATTACAAATCGTTGTTTAACTAACGTATATTCTCCAATAAACTTATTATGAGCAAAATATCATAATCATTCAATGCATTAATAATTTAAATTGTTGGGAAAATAGATCAGCATAAACCGCCATCACAGAAACGAAGCAATCAGCATGTGAGGTGTACCAGAATTTCGCCCCAACTTGAATTTTCTCTTGTTTCTTCATATGGAAAAATGGTGTCTGTATGCAGCAAAACTATCAGCAAATGTAAAATGTTTTAAATGTATCCGTCTGCTGGTATTCAAGTTATTAGAGTATTTTTTATAATCAAAGTTCCTAAACAGTTCCTAAACAAGCAAACATAGAGGTATACTATTTTCAGCAAAGTTGTGTATTTTTACTATTTGTTCAATTTTGTAGTATATGAAAAAGCCAGACAACAATTACAAAAAGAGCAAAAATAGAAAAACTGATTTTACAAAATCATATACAATAAATAAGATTTTTCTATCTTCGCTGCAGAGATAGAAGGTTATTGTCTTTAGCAAAATTTCTTGTAGTAATATGCTCTATAACTTTGCAGAACACATCAATGTGTTACATTGACACTGCAGAAAAATATTTTTACCTTTGTTATACTATAACAAAGGTTTAGGAATTGGTCGAAAAACACGAAATTGATCCGAGGCCCGGAGGGCCGAGCCACATATACCAATCGACAGGGTTCGACGAACTGAGCAATGTCTGTGTGTGTGTGTGTGTGTATGTGTGTATGTATGTGCGGGGCGCAACTTTTCTATCGCCTGTTTCTCGGAGATGGCTGAACCGATTTGTTCGCTATTACTTTTGCTTGAAAGGTATTATTGGCTAGTATATCACTATTGAATTAGTTCGAGGTCCGACATTTCGTTTAAAAGTTATAAGTAAAAACGTGAAAATTACGTGACACGATTTTCTCCGGAACCAAGTGACCGATTTCAACGATCTTGGTATCGAATGAAAGCTCTTGTTAACGCTAAATTTTTTGGGTAAATTTTATTGAAAACAAACAAGCAGTTTAAAAGTTATCCTAAAAAACCTGTTTTGACAAGGTAATAATTATCGCCTGTTTCTTAGAGATGGCTAAACCAACTTAGGCGCTATTAGTCTCATTTAAAAGGTAACATAGCCTAATAGATCACTATTGATTTGTTTTTTGATTGGACGTTTAATTTGAAAGTTACGAGCAATTGAATACAACACATTAAAATTAATAATAATTTATAACCATTTCATCTAAGATGATTTATCTAGTTTGAATTATTTTGACATCAGATTAGAGATTTTAATGCTGCAAATATATCTGCAAAATTTCAGTAGAATTGGTTTTGCCGATCAAAAGATATTAACCCTCCAACACTCGCGCCAACTTTTGTAATACGGGTTATTCGCGCGCACAATGGCCCAAAGCCAAAAAGACATGCGCACTAGAGTTTTGACTGGGAAAACTTGGTTTTAGGTTTATGGAACCTTTGGAAGAATCTCTTGAAATTGAAAGTTCTATCGTCTGGTGCAATTTAAATTTTGATTAATCCCCCTAAAAGTGGAATAAAAAAATTATTTTTCTTCAGTTTCAATATAACACATTGATGTATTCTGCAAAGTTTTAGAGTATATTATTACAAGAAATTTCGCTGAAGACAGTAACCCCCTATCTCTTCAGCGAAGCTAGAAAAATATTATTTATTGTATATGAATTAGTGAAAGCAGTTTTTTATTTTAGCTCTTTTCGTAATTGTTGTATGACATTTTCATGTATTACAAAGTTGCACAAATAGTAAAAATACACAACTTTGCTGAATATAGTATACCTCTATGTTTGCTTGTTTAGGAACTGTAGAACTTTGATTATAAAAAATACCCTAATTTTGACTCCGGATTACTCGACTACCAACAGACGGATACATTTTAAACATTTTACATTATTGCTGATTGTTTTGATGCATACAGACACCATTTTTCCATATGAAGAAACGAGAGAAAATTCCAGGCCAATTCCGGTACACCTCATATGCTGATTGCTTCATTTCTGTGATGTCAGTTTATGCTGATCAATTTTCCCAACAATTTAAAGTATTAATGCATTGAATAATTTTGACATTTGGCTCATAACAAGTTTATTGAAGAATATACGTTAGTTACACAACGATTTGTAACTTTATAACAATATGGCGTTCAAAAACCTACACGTGTTATACAAAATACAACAGCGTGAGTAACGGAAGGTTAATAAAAATTGATGAAATTTATTCTAGAAAACTTTATTGGTGTGAATCAAATAGGCATTACAGGAAATTATGCATAGTTCAAAAATCTATAAACTAGACCTTTACTACGCAATGTATATGTTAAAGAATAATATTTGCTCTTACAACCTACTTTTACTTGCACTTACTCAAATTATTAACAACTTACTTATCCTTATTCAGCAATTTCATGAAAAAAGGATCTATCAAAATTTATAAGTGGTCATATTTTGTTCAAATTTTGTAAACGTATTCAATTTTCAAAAATTTTATGTAAACCAACGCACTACGCAACGTTAACCAATAGATGGATTATACTCCGAAGACGTGTCGGTTTCTATCTCAAATAGCAACTAAGACCGTATAACAAAGGTTCCTTTCACCACTAGGTGGATTAAATCGGGTTTTTATTTCACTTTTAGGGGGATTAATCAAAATTTAAATTCCACTAGACGATAGAGCTTTCAATTTCTAGAAACTCTTCCAAAGGTTCGATAAACCTAAAACCAAGTTTTCTCAATCAAAACTTTAGTTCGCATGTTTTCTTTGGTTTGGGGCTATAGTGTGCGCGAGTAACCGTGTTACAAAAGTTGGCGCGAGTGTTCGAGGTTTAATATCTTTTGACCGGTAAAACCAATTCTTATGAAATTTTGCATATATATTCGTAGTGTCAAAACCTCTCGTTAATAAAATAAATAATCTTAGTTAAAACCATTATAAATTATTATTAATTTTGGTGTGGTGTATACGGTTGCTCATAACTTTCAAATTAAACGTCCTATCAAAAAATCAATCAATAGTGATCTATTAGGATATATTACCTTTCAAATGAGACTAATAGCGCATAAATCGGTTTGGCCATCTCTGAGAACGAGGCGATAATTATTACCTTGTCAAAACAGGTTTTTTAAGCATAACTTTTAAACTAGTTGTTTGTTTTCAATAAAAAAATTCTGAACAATTTAGGTTTAACAAGAGCTATCATTTGATACTAAGATCGTTGAAATCGGTCATATAGTTCCGGAGAAACCCATGTCACGTAGTTTTCACATTTTTGCTCATAACTTTTAAACGAAACGTCGTATCACGAAACAACTCAATAGTGATCTACTAGACAATAATACCTTTCAAACAAAAGTAATAGCGAACGAGTCGGTTCAGCCATCTCTGAGAAACAGGCGATAGAAAAAATCATTACATACATACACACACACACACACACACACACACACAGACATTGCTCAAAACGTCGAACCCTATCGATTGGTATATGTGACTTGGCCCCCCGGGCCTCGGATCAATTTCGTGTTTTTCGACCAATTTTTAAACCTTTGTTATAGTATAACAAAGGTAAAAACATCAGCACTCGACAAAATAGCGATTGGCGATCATCTCATGTCTCTCAGAGGCCGCTTGACCGGTTCCGGACCCGGGGAGGGTTTCTTTTCTTATTCAAGCACGGAACGGATTTCGAAGGAACTTTTCCGGGACCTGGAATCGGCCATATGGTCAAAAATTTCAGTTGAAGCTCATTATAACTAGTTCCACAAATACTAGCACTATTATAAATGTTCTGAAATCGATGTTCCGAATTAAATCGAAAAATTTGATTTTGCAACTTTTTTGCGCCCAGGTGCCCAACCCCGCCAATTGGCGGGTTACGATTTTTTATATATAATCAAACTATTCCTGAACTTAGTAATTAGAGAATATTTTTTCCATTATTCTGGCCACGAAATGAGCATTTTAAAAATTTTTCAAGCAAATCAAAAATTTGGGCACTAGAGGGTTAAATCCGTTTTCCTTCCAAGTTAATTATTTTTGGTACGATTTCTGGACCACATTGTAACAAATTTTGGAATAAATTTGAACTAGATTCTGGATTAGATTTTGGACCACACTTCATGACATTTTGGGCCAGTTTTTGGGCCAAAGTTTTTTGATCAACTTTTAAACCACCAACCAGATTTTGAATCAGGTTTTGAACCAGATTCCGGACCTGAATCATATTTTGGATCTGGACTCAATTGCGAACCGGATTTTGATCAACTTTTGTTTCAGATTTAGAAACAAATTAAGACTTGATTCTGGACCAAATTTTGAACTACATTTTCGACCAGGTTTTGAAACGGACTTTGGATTAAATATTGGACCCGGATTCTAGACCTGATCTAGAACCTTCTGAACCTGCCTCAGATTCAGGACCAAATTTTTATCAGATTTGGACCAGATTTTGGACCACAATTTATATCAGATTTTGGACCTCATTTTTTAACAGATTCTGGACCTGAACAATATCTTGGAGCAGCATCGGTTTCTAGATCAGATTTGGACCAAATATTGAATAAAATTTTGGAATATATATTTGAATCAATTTTGGACCAAATTTTAGGCCTGAACCAGATTGTGGGCTTTGCCCTGATTCTGGAATACGTTTTCTATCATATTTTGCCTCAAATTTGAGTCCAGATTCTGGAACTGGAAACAGATGTTGTAGACTAATCTCAAGTTTTTAGTCTTGACCTTGAAATGCGGTCATACATATATATTAACCCTAGAGCGGTCGCGCTAGTGTACTGAGTACACGCGTTTTCGAAAAACGCGAAAAAATCATCGAAATTTTAATCAAATCACACCAGGTTTTGGTTGTATTCGAAGATCTACTCTTCCTCTTTCTAATGATGCCAAAATATAGAAAAAAGAAATAAAAAAAGTGGTCGAAAGATGCTTGTAAAAATGGTGTGTCCGCGCGCGTGTACTCAGTACACCAGCGCGACCACTAACGTAACTTTTTTGAAATGAAAAAAGTTACGCAAGCGGTCGCGTCGTGTACTGAGTACACGGCGGGCAATAACTCAAGTTTGTGAATAGATAGAAGGTTGCGACTTTCGACAAAGTTGCTTATCTAGTTAAGACACATCCCGTGATATACAACAAAATTCGGAACTGATTCGCTAGATGGCGCTAATAATGAAGCAATTAAATTCATTTAAGAATATTTTAAAACCGTAATGAGCTAAAAGGTTACTATTTACTACAAAGTTGTTTGTAAAGCCAAGACGCATTTGGTAACGAACTCTGAAGTTTGGAACTAGTCCGCTAGATGGAGTATACGGTGAAATTTAATTCATTTGGCGATATTTCCGAACCGTGACGAGATAGAAGGTTGATGTTTTCGACAAAGTTGTTTATCATGTCAATATGCTTCCGATGAAGGTAAATTAAATTCGGAATGAAGTAGTAGTAGGTGGAGATGATGAGAAAATCAAATTATTTTCGGAATATTGCGGAACCATGATGGCATAGAACACTGCTGTTCGCTACAAAGTGGTTTCTGTAGTCAAAACACGTTAGATAACGTATCGTTGTCCTTTTCATCATCGATTGCGTTGTCAATTCCAGTCAATCAACAGCTATTTTTATGGTTTCCTGAAAGAAGCAATTGATACGTATTGCTTCAACTTTTATCAAAAGACAAGATGAAGAGCACAGACTGATCAAAATGCTTTTGACGAAGCAATTTCGTCGTCTACATCGTCTATATAGAAATATCACCAGAACAAGATTCCTGGAAACCCGTGCTGCGTTTCCATCACATTCTTAAAAAAATATTTTAGAGTGTTTGAGTCCCTATTCTTCCCAGGGTCGCTAATAGGTTTATTCGAAAACCTGGCAAACACGAATAAATGTCAAAATTTGGCGATCAATTTGACCGATGGGGAGGACTTTTTCGGGAAACGTCTTGCCAGTTTTGATCAACGCCGGTACAAAATGTTGTCTGAAATTAGGAGCGATGACTCCTTTGCAGAACGGAAAAACAAAAATCTGGCAAAAATCTGGGACATTACCAAATATCTGGAAGATTTAGAACTTTGTCTGGCATGCAATAAAAAATCTGGTAAAATCTAGATTTATCAGCAAAGCAAAACCATGCATGGATATAAACGTCCTTCAGAACTTGACCCTTCTTTATCGATAGATATCGCTGCCGGTTATTAGAGTACAGGAAAATCACTGGGCTAGTGCAAAGATCCTATTAACTCTGAAGCGGCACCGCCCAGTCGAGACTCGAACATACGACGAGTGGCTTGTTGGGCCAGCAACGTATCCCGGAGTTAACTTGGCAGACAGGCATAATGGCAACGTTGATGCTTGCAATTATTAACGTATGCGTGATGATAAAACCAAAGCTATTTGTTTTGCTAACGCGACAACACGACTGAAGTGCACTCTCTTGATACTCATTTGCAAAACAGCTTGCTTTTTTCATTGGGCTCGAATTCTTTACTCTTTCCTTGTATTACGTGTGTGTTATTTCCTGTATGATATAAGTGACCGTAATAAGAATATTATAGAATTGTTAGGAATCTAATGTACATTTTTCATTCTCATTATCATAGCAGGAAATAAAACAAACAAATGCTCGTTTTGTATTGTTTTATGGTGTTTTAGTGTCAACATAATTCTAACATTCTAATGTTTAAAGCATTACCTCAACATACCATAGCAAGCTTCCCTAATAACATACTCATTATAAAACTGTACAACTAATTGTTATACAACTAATGTGAGTCATTAATAAATTGATTTAAATAAAAGTATCGTAAGTGTGCTACTTGGGTAAGTTGAATAAGTATCATGTATCCCTAGGTGATATGTGCATTATTCAGTTTGTCAACATTGTCGATGATTCACAAACTCTGTTTTGGGAAAATCGTCAAAAGAATACTATTTACAAACATTTTGGTGTTCTTTTCCAGACCAGATAAGCCATTTTACCGTTTATTCGACATAAGCTGAGATATCGCAAAAAGAAATATGATTTTACCAACTGCGACATCTAGCGGGACAGTTCTGAATTTGACCGATCATTTTCAAATTCGTCTTGTCTAGACACACAACTTTGTCAAAAACCGCCACTTTCTATCGTATCATGGTCATGAGATATCATCATAAGATTATAATTTGACCACGCGCGCCACCTACTGAGACAGTTTCAAACTTTGTTATGAATTTCCAAATGTGTCTTGTTCGAACAAATAACTTTGTAGAACACAATAACAGTCTATCTCGTCACGACTCTGAGATATTCCAAAAAAACTCAATATGCTCGTTATAAGCGCCATCTACCGTATCAGTTCCGAATTTTGTTATCCGCAGTCAGATTGATCTCGTCCAGATAAACAACTTTGCCAAAGACAGCAATCGTCTATCTCTTCTCAGTCCCGAGATATTAGAGATTCTAGTATCGAGATTCTAGAATCATTTGTTTTGGTCGCCATTTGCGCCATCTAGCGGATCAGTTTTCAAACTTTATTGTTCGTTTCCAGATGCGTCTTAAATTGATAAACAACTTTGTCGAAAACCGCAACCTTCTATTTCATGTCAGTCCTGAGATATAGGCAGTATTATTCGCCGTGTACTCAGTACACGACGCGACCGCTTATGTAACTTTTTTTAACGCGACCGCTCTAAGGTTAATATTTTTTGAAACGATGGTTCTACAATTAATGAAGGGACGGTAGGGGAAAGAAATGAAAATTTATTTTTCAAAAAATATTAACCAGATGTTGAGCCAAATTTTTAATAAGATTTCAAACTACCAACCAGGTTTTGGATCAGGTTTTGAACCATATTTTAGACCTGGACCGTATTTTGGGCCTGGAATAACTACATTTCTTATCAAATTTTATTCCAGATTTTATAACACATTTTTGAACAGCTTTAAATTAGATTTAAACCGGATTTTTGACTACATTATTAATTAGAATTTGGCCATACTTTGGACCAGATTTTGGACCTCAACCAGATGTTCCACCCCTATCAGATTCTCGACCAAATTTTGGTCTAAATTTTTTATCAAATTGGGCAAGGTTTCGAATAATATTTAGGATTTTGGATCAGATGTGGGATCAGATTATAAACCACATACTGGACCAAAATCTGATTTTGGGCCTGGACCAGATTCTGCAGCACATATCTTATCAGTTTTTGGATCAAATTTTGGACCAGATTCTCTAATTTAGGTCAGCTTATTAACCAGATTTTGGACCGCATTTTTGATCATATTTGAATCAGATTTTAAACCAGCGACCAGATTTTTTTTTTGTTTTTTTTTTTTATAGACGCTTTAACCCTAGGCGACCAGATTTGGGATAAGATTTTGAGCCGGATTCTGAACATGGTCCCAGTTTTGGACCTGGAATATAGCGTGAATCACAATTTTTATTAAATTTTATTCCAAATTTTGGAACAGATTTGGACTAGATTGTGGACCATCTTTTGGAACACATTTTTATCAAGTTGTGGATCAGATTCTAGACCTGGTTCCAGAGCATCGAACCGTGATATTGTGGCGACCTTGGCGAAGACCAGGTTTGGCACCCCCTCGCTTCTTAATTTAGTGTTCCTTCAAAGTTTATTATATTTTAGAATTAGACTGCCATACATGAGTCGTACAACTCCCTATATCCAATACTTCACTACACATGAGAGTGTCTTACTAAGATTTAGGTCATTTTTAGCGTCCTCTAGAGCTAGCGACCTTGGCCAACAGAAGCTCTGGCCAACTGTACGCTACGGTGCTGCTGTTATGAGCATGTGCTCCGTATATGTTATAATAAACAAAATTGATCGTACGATACAGATTAAAGTTTATTCTTTCAGCAATTCAAGCAAATGGATTTTTAAGGTTGTTAATCTCTTCTTCACAATCTCTAATCGATTGAGAAAAATTGTAAAGAAATAAATACATGTTTACTTACTCTTCCAACGCAGGTAACGCCGAACATATTCGAGTTCATCAAATCTCCGGTGAACATCATCGACTTGGCGGCCACCCTCAGCTTCTACACCGACGTCTGCCAGCGGATGGGTGAGCAGACGGGCTTGCTGGAAGCGTTCTCCATTGTCCGCATATTGCGGCTTTTTAAGCTGACTCGCCACTCGCCGGGATTGCGAATCCTGATACACACCTTCAAAGCATCGGCCCGCGAGCTGACGCTGCTCGTGTTTTTTCTGGTGCTCGGAATTGTTGTCTTCGCCAGTTTGGTTTACTACGCCGAAAAACTTCAGGTGAGTATGGCCGGGTTGCGAAAGGATTATAAGGATTACAAGCTTATATGTACGCGCACACAAGACACGGCTTCTTGCAAAGTTCACACATTCCAACACGGCACATTAATCATGTGGGAACAGACCGTGTCAAGAAAGCGGTAAGATCAATCAATCACGATTTCATGGCTTTTTCATAGAGCACGAACGAAATACCTTCTCCGATTAGCCGGCTGGGGAATAAAATCTGGGTCGAACGTAACGGCACGTGCGACAGTTGTTTGTTTGTTACCAATCAACGTGATTGCACAAACAGGACTGCGAAAAGTTGAGTTAGGTGTAGCAGATGGTTGTTCTATATTATTTCCTAGAATTTCGTTCCACCGAGTAAGGCTGGAAAAAGAGATCCTTTTCAAATGTGCATTTGTTTCATGATTGATATTACATGTTTATAAATATGCATGCACCTTTTTTGGAATTTGGAATTTCTTTGGGATTATCGCATGAGATAAAAATATTGCAATCAACTTTAGCAACACATTTCAGTGCTGCTTCAAAATAGAATCGATTTCAGGCTCGTCACAAGCGATACATCCTGACGCTTGCAGTCTGCCAGATTCGACCTAAGGGTCCATTAATCTTGCTCTCACATCATTCTCTTGTTGCATCAGAGACAGTACATGAACATAATCCATCACACAGCAGACAATCGTCCGAATAAATAATGATTTTTATCTCAATTCTGATGTATTCCACTTTTCGCACTCCCCTACATCTTGCCCACACTCATACCGGAAACACGACCGTACGTACAACCATCAGGACAATCCGGATAATCAGTTCAAAAGCATACCGCTGGGCCTCTGGTGGGCCATCGTCACTATGACCACCGTTGGGTACGGCGATATGGCACCGAAAACCTACGTCGGCATGTTCGTCGGCGCCCTTTGCGCCCTGGCCGGTGTACTTACCATCGCCCTGCCCGTTCCGGTCATCGTGAGCAACTTTTCCATGTTCTATTCACACACCCAGGTAAGCAAACAGGCAGTTCATTGCATCACAATCTTCGCTGAAAATTTAATCAATTCAAAGTGAATACACGAAGCGTCTGCGAGCAGCACAGGGGAAATCATGGCACGCCGGTTGTTCGAATCGAAGACGGAAAGATTTTCTGGCGAAAGCAAAAAGCAAACGTCGGAGTCGGAAAATGCAGCAACTTTCTGGCTCGATGACGGTAAACAGTCCTACCACTCACTGACTGTTGTCGATGTACTAGCATTTACGAGAAAAACTTTCCCCAAGATAAAGCTGTACATTGTTACAGCGCCGGCCGTTGCGAGCATTACAATGTGATTCCAGCAGCATTTTATGATACTGAAAATAGTTTCGACTTTATTCGAATTTCCATTCAAATCAAGCGCATTCGAGCAGGGACGGAAGTGCAATCCTAAAATCATCATTTGTGGGAGTGCACTTTTGGTGCGGTTTGGTGGACCGGCGAGGGAGAGAGAGACTGAAAAGATTACATTGGAATCGAATGACTTTCAACAAGCTTCGATTCGTGTTTGATAACATTTATTACCAGTTGGAAATAGTTTTATTTCAAAGTTTCGGTTTTAACAGTCAATTTTGTTTTGCGAAATTGTTGCAGTTTTCTCCTTGTTGAATGTCACATAATTTTCTTCTTTCTTCATCGACGTTGTCAGCCTACAACCGGTCTTCGTCATCTATCTGGTTTGAAGCTTGATGGTTTTTATCATCAAGGCTCGACTCCCCGTAAACATTTTAGTTTCATGATGCTGTACGGAAAACTTACGTTCCATTTCATTATTTACTGTTTACCTTTTTCTACCTCAGCTGCAATGATGAATTTTCGTTGCCGTCGTACTTTTTCTTTTTTACTCTACATTGGAAAACTTTACAGATTTTAACAACGCTTTCTTATGTGCCATCATGATACTCAACAGATGGCTTAAGAAGAAAATCTCACAATCTAGATTCTTTAAGAGATAATCAGTTGAACATCATGTGCCAGTAAAAGTTTGTTTTTGTTGTTAAAACTTGTACTTGTGGTTGAATGATAAAAAAAATTATCAAACCCGATCCTTGCCTAGTAACTTTTTAAGACCAGATTATGAGTCTGCAGGTGGTTTGCGGTGGAAATTTCTCTTTTTCCATCCAAGAGTCACGCCGCCATCGCTGCTCTTAGCTGTGCTGCTGAACGGTATGTTAATGACTCGAAGAAGGAAAAAAAAGTTTCTAAAGGATTATCCTTTCTCCGCCCCAGGTAGTTTCCTACAGGAACAATATACGAGGCTTTTGGTTTCCACTTTGTCGTAGAAACTTTCTCCTTTCTGGGATGGTTGGTCTTCCATCTTCAGAGACAAGCAACAAGCTCAAAGTAATGTGGTAGTAGCAGGATACTCTGCAGCAACTTTGCACAATCAACAACTGTTTACGTAGTTTTTTGCTTCAGCGACACAGGAACTGGCCAACGACTGACTTTAACTATACACATTTGTGCAAGTGGACTAAATTTCTGAGTTGGAAAACTATTTTTATCCAATTTATTTGTCGTCAACCAACTGTAAATTCACTCAAGTTAAACCAGCGATAAGAAAATAGGAAAGTTACACTCAAAAAAATCGCCATGTCGCATCCACGTGAAAAATCATGTAAACTTCTGTAGAGCAACTTACGTGAACTTCATGTACCAGTTAATGGGAAAATTGATAAAATTTACCGGGATCGCACGTAAACTAGTTAGTATGAGTGCGAGTTAACAACAATTCACGTGAATGTTACATGAAAAGTGTGATGGATGAGAATTACCTATGTTTTCACGTGAACTTGACGTGCTGATTTTTTTGAGTGTACATTTAAATTTAAGCTGAATTTTACATTATTTTTGAGCATCTTAGTAGAATTCACGGACCAACTAGAAAATTAGGAGCAAAATATTGATATTGATATTGATACTAAGAATGATCTAAAACAAAGTGAGTAATTTGCACACTTGGATAAAAAACTAGGCGCTAATTGATTCTAGAATCAGCTTTTTTATTGGACTGTACAGCGTCTCTAGAGAGCATTCCATGACTGTCAAATTACCCTAGTAATTGTCAGTACACAAATTTTACAGAATTTCACTTATATACTTCTTTTTGAATTTATTTTTTTCTTTTCTATTACCTCAATCTCTTTATTTACCTCCCCCCAGCTTTTTCTGATTTCTTCTTCCTCAACACCTGACTGTTCCTAACCTAACTTTGTGCTGTTTAACCTTCTTTCGCCTTGTCTCTGTCTTGTAGTTCTTTACTTTTAATCTTTATAGGAAAAAAGATTATTTTCAATTTGGTCTGTCTTCATAGCCTTTTCTTCTCTCTGTTTTCTTGTCTTCTCTCATATTTCTCTCTCTCTCTCTCTCTCTCTCTCTCTCTCTCTCTCTCTTATCCGAATTCATTTCATCGTTCCTTTTTTTATGTCCCGTTTTCGCCTACTAAGCATTGCTATCACTTATATCTCTTTAACTATACACATTATCTTGTCAATTTTTTCTGATTTTTCTCACTTCTCTCTTCTCCCTTTGTTCTTACTTCAATTTTTTATTTTGTCTTTTTATGTTCCTTCTTTTTTCTTTTCTCTGCTCTTATTTATCTCTTTTATGACTAAACTATTCTCTACGTTTCGTTGTCTCTTTTCTTATTATCTTCTGTTATCTTCATATATTCTTTTGTTCATATTTTTTCTCTCTTATTTTTCGTGTTCTTTAGCCAGTTTTTCTGGTCTTTCGTTTTTCTTTCTCATCAGAATTCCTTTGTCGTTTGTTTTAAACTTTAAAAAAATTTTCAAAGATTTTCAAATTTTACGAAATTACATAGCCTAAAATTTAAAAAAAATTACAAATTTCTGATTTAACAAAAAAATTTGTATGTGTTTTAAAATTTTATTTAAAATTTAGTAAAATTTTTCAAATTTAGCAAAATTTTTCAAATTTAACAAAATTTTTCAAATTTAGCAAAATTTTTCAAATATAACAAAATTTTTCAAATTTAGCAAAAATTTTCAAATTATAAAAATAAACTTCAAATTTTACAAAATTTTTCAAATTTTACAAAATTTTTCAAATTTTACAAAATTTTTCAAATTTTACAAAATTTTTCAAATTTTACAAAATTTTTCAAATTTTACAAAATTTTTCAAATTTTACAAAATTTTTCAAATTTTACAAAATTTTTCAAATTTTACAAAATTTTTCAAATTTTACAAAATTTTTCAAATTTTACAAAATTTTTCAAATTTTACAAAATTTTTCAAATTTTACAAAATTTTTCAAATTTTACAAAATTTTTCAAATTTTACAAAATTTTTCAAATTTTACAAAATTTTTCAAATTTTTTCAAATTTTACAAAAATTTTTAAATACAGTGGTAACCCGATTTTGTCACTCCCCGATTATGTCACTCCCCGATTTTGTCACCCCCGATTTTGTCACGTTTTTGACCCGATTTTGTCACCCCCGATTTTGTCACGTTTTTTACCCGATTTTGTCACGGTTTTGATTTATCAAAAGCTTAGTTTGAAAATCATTTTCAAACATGTCAAGTGTGTTAAAACACTGTGAAAAGAACTGTGTTGATTTTTGTGGAGTTTCCACAAAAGTTGTTTCTTTTCTCCACAACTATAATAGTTCGAAGGTCACTTTCTTTGGCAAAGTTTTTTATAATAATCTTCTCAAAAATATTGTAGAACATTGTTTTACTCTATCTCTTACTGCTTGAAAAATAAATTTTCTATCTTACTTTTAGGGGGGTTAATCAATAAATCGTTCATACCATAAGAAAGAGCTTTTTACGCTGTGAAATTTCTCTGAACGTAGTCAACCAGTATAATCAACCATTTCGGCGCAATTAAAAAACGCGTGTTTTCATACTTGTGGGACCTCACAGCACAGGTGACAAATGTCCACAGAGAGGTAGAAAGAAGTGCGAAAGGTCCTAAAAGTGATCAGAATGAAATATATGTAGTTCGTTCTAAGTTATCTGCAAAAACATAAAAATTGAAAAAATACCCGATTTTGTCACTGTCCCGTTTTTGTCACCTCTAAATTCATCATGGGGGTGACAAAATCGGGTTATTACTGTATTACAAAATTTTTTAAATTTTGTAAAATTTTTGAAATTTTACATAATTTTTCAAATATTACAAAAATTTTCAAATTTTACGCATTTTCTCAAATTTTACAAAATTTAGGCCATTGCAAATCATTTTCAAAGTTTTTGTCACACCCCCCACCCTCCCCCTTGGAAATTGGCTTGAAAAATCGGGGGCAAAAAAATAATTTGTAGGATATGAGTCAAATTTTTTTTTATAAAATCAAGTATCTGTGGGCTCTACAGTCTGAAAAACTCGAAAAATGAGTGTACAAGTTGAGTTAACGCTTCTAGCACGAGACAGAAATGGAAATTCGAACAATGGAAATTCCGAAAATTGTTCAAAAAATTTTCTTTCGTTTTGGTCTTTTTTCGTAGATTCAAAACAAAAACGAAAACTTCAAAAAATAATTTGCAATGGCATTATTTGATAGATAAAATTCATCTCACTTCAACTCGGGTTGAATAAACAAATTCGTTATACGATAAGCATCCATACACTGCTAAAAAAAATCCTTGGAAAAATCATTGAAACACATCGAAGCTCTCTTCCTCACCTGTGCATATCTCATTGGCTCTTGGAATAACTATCGAACTATCAATAATAACCATGTTTCAGAGCAGGGTTATTTTCGACAGAAGGTGAAATAACCATCGAAATGTCAAATTTTAACTAAAAAGTTAAAAATTTCGCGAAATGGTTCACAGCCTTAAAATATTAGACCATCGCAAACTAATTTTAAAGTTTTAGTCACCCCCCCCCCCCTTTGGAAATTTGCTTGAAAAATCGGGGGGCAAAAAAATATTTTGTATATGTTAAATTTTTTTATAGAATCAATTGCCTTTGGGTTCTACAACTCAAAAAACTAGAAAAATGAGTGTACGACCGGAGTTACCGCTTCTAAGTTGGAACACAAAACAGAAATGGAAATTCAAACAATGGCATTTCTGAAAATCTGCAAAAAAAATCATTCATTTTTGTCTTTCTTTTCGTAGGCTTTTGCTAGGAAAATAACAACGTCTATGTTGAAAGCAAGAATAGATTTGGTTTTCACATTTAAACTGTAATTAAAAATGTTTAGAACGCATGTTTTTTTTTGGATGGAAAAAAACCTCTTTGGGTTTTTTCGCCCTCCCCCATTCTACTGCCCAGCACCGGAAGGACAAAAACTTTTTAAATTAAATTAAATTTTTAAATTTGTAATGGGCTCTCAAAATTTTTCAAATTTTACTATATTTTTCAAATTTTACAAAATTGTACGTCACTTTCCCTTTCTTCTACTCATTCTTTGTATCTTTTCTCTCTCATCTCGCCTAAGTAAGAATTGCAAAGCATTTCTACATGGTTTTGCTTAAATTTTATAAAGGTTTTATTTCGGTATTAATTATTACCACTGGTTTTATTATGGTATGACGCAATACCAAGAGGATGCGAGTCAAAACACACTTATATCTAGCTATAAAACTATAATATAATAAAACTATAATAAAACTGTTAATAAAGCAGACTTAGTAGTTGCTTATATTACAACGATAAAACTAGTTGGCTGCACCACTTCTCGTATAAACTTGCGTGTGGCGTAGCAATACAATATAGCGCACCAATCCAAATTGTTTTTATTACGATTACTTATCAAACCACAATAAGGCCATTACTAATATTTAAAAAAGTTTTTGTCCTTCCGATGTTGGCCAACTGAAGAGGGAGGGAGGGGAGGGGGTGAAAAAAACAGAAAAAGAGATTTTTTAATCGAGCAAAAAAAAATTTTTCGAATTTTTTAGGCTATAGAGTTCACAGACAATTGATTTTATAAAAATATTTTGACTTGCAAGGCAAATAATAGCGTCCATATGAAAAGCAAGAATAGATTCGGGTTTCGCGTTTAAACTTTAAGTAAAAAGTGCCTAAAACGAATATTTATTTTTTGCTAGTTTAAAAAAACTATTTTTATTTTTTTCGCCCTCCCTCCTTCAGTCGGCCAACACAGGAAGGATAAAAACTTTGAAAAACATGTATAATGGCCTTATTATCAATCAGTTTTTCTGTCACAGGAAGCAATTAGAATGATTTTGATAGAATTTGAGATTGACTAACTGATTGTATTTGTTTTACTAAAATAACCAGTTTTCAAAAATTGCAAAACGATGACGGGTTGATTTTCTCCACCTAACATATAAAAATGCACTATAAAATTTAATGCGCATGTGCTGCAAACCAACGGAGACTGCTGAAAATTTATAAGTTAATTATTCTATGGGGTATTTTATTATGGTCACTATAAACCAAATGGATCGGGATGATTCGACAATAAAATTTTAACTTTTCTGTTTACGGATGTATTTTCAATTTACCAAAGCTGGCGGACCGATTTAGATTTAAAGATTTGAAGTTTTAAATTCTTTGGAGATTTTTGAGACTGGCAATTTATCCATTTTTCTCTGTGATTCAAATCCCTTAAGCTTTCTTGTAGTTCGTCTGTGAATAAGGTAAAAATCAAGCAAGTAGCAGGGGATATGGTCATCTATCACCCAAGTCAAGAAGATATAAAGTTCGATCCGGTTCTTTACCTCACAAACTTTGGCCATCAACAAAACGCAACAGGCGAATTAGGCGGGCTACAAAAGTTTCACACCAATCCAAGTGGATCAACAACAGGGTGAGCCTCCACTTATAAACTCCAGCGTTCACCTCAAAGTTTTTCGACGTGCTGTGGGTTGGTTTCCTCTGCTGCTCGTTTAGACAAGCCACGCCTGCCCCAAGCGGGTAGCGAGCGAGCAAGCGGAGGAAAAAGTAGGCGGCAAAATTTGACGAGCATTTTTTACCACCGAAAGTGTTGCACTGGCAAAAACCTTGCTAAAGACAACTTTTTCTGTTTGACTTGATGGATGGAAAATAAGGCGTTGTCGACGGATAAGGAACATGCTTCGGAGCTCTTCCCCCAAAGGATGCTTTTAACGACTTTGAATGTTTACTTTCTGGGGTGAAGACGTTAAACTTTTTATGATATGTTTACGTATATCAAGACCACTAAATTCCCACTTTTCATTCTACTTAATGTTGATAGCTACATAGCTACTGATAGCTATGTTCAGTGTCCAATAGGATACTAACAGCGCTGATCAACATAGCACTTTTCGAATATAATTTGTAATATATCTGATTTAAAAAACATCTGAATAGAACGTTCGACATGAAAAATGGCAAGTCCTTAGTAGATTATTTTCATATCGCATTCGTCCAGATAAAACTAATTTTGCATAAAAATCGTCACTTTAGCTTCTTTTAATTGTATTTACATGGAAAATTAATTATTAGCGTGATCCCATCCGTTTTTACGACGTTCCCCATTAGAGGGTTGCAAACCTCTGGAAAATGTATCCCTCCATTTGGGAATGCATAGCCATTACTTAGAAAATTTAATTGTTATCCTTTAGCATCCGCACATTACACGAAACGGATGAAAGCGTTGCCGCGTCCAGCTGCAGAGACAATGTTAAAACTTGAAGGTCGTAAAATTTTAGCGTTAATACCGTGGTTGGAATTCCGCTCATGATATTTAAAATCTTCTGAAGGAAACAGAAAAAACTAATTTAGAGCCATAAAAATGAGCACTTTCATTTCAGTCGGTAAACTTGCTGCAAAGAGGAAAATCATGATTTAATCAGATAGCGTCCTTTATACACAATGTAAATTTACACTCTACCCCATAGTTTAACCGAACAATAAAATCTCCTCGCCCCCTTCAATTCGCTTCGACCGTACGGTCCGTAGATCGCCAACCGGATTGCTGCCACCCCATTCGCTCCATCGCAAATTATGCCACTACATATGATCATTTTTATCTCTCATTCGGTTCTTTCCTTTTATCTTCCACCCGCCCCGTACCGCGTACAGGCACGCTCAAAGCTACCGAAGAAGCGCCGGCGAGTGCTACCTGTGGAACAGCCGCGACGCAAACGGGAAACGTGCGCGGCCAACCGGAGGGTGAACGCGATGAAACACCAGCACGCCCATCCCACCCATCCGGCAATCTTTAAGGACGCTTTCGGGGGAGCGAAAATCGGTAAGTTTGCTTGCCTACCGGGGGAGAGCTTTATTTTTCGCCCGGCCGGCCCGGTTTGGATATCTGAGTTGGTGGAGCTTTTTGCATCATGAAAAGAAACTTGTGATAAAAGCTGCGGCTTTCAGTCTGGGCTTCAAATAAACTTTTGCTTAAAAAGCGCGACTGACGAAACGTTAATTGTTTAAGTGGAAAATATTTGGTGAAATGTAATTGATCTTAGTAATTCATAAAATGTTTAAAGCAATAATACGAATATAGCTATAATATAACTGTTTCTCATAACCTGCATAAGAGTCATTTATCATTACTTGTTTTGATTTTAATTTTGTGATTTTCTAGTTAGAGAAATGATGCTGATGGTGCAAGCTCCACACAATAAGGCTCGCTGATGAACTATTCATTATTCTTCCGCTTTTTAAGGAGAAACATTTTGTTCGTTAACCTCACAAAAATCAACAATAAAAAAGTGGCAAAAATATACGGCGATAAGTAGCAATAAACTTTGAAGAAAAAACTGCAGTGCTACAAATTCTTCTTAAATTTTCCATTAAACATCTACTGCCGTTCATTCCTCGTTTGTAAATTGTATCATTTTCAAACGAATGATATATCTACAAATACATAAATGCGACCGTGGGTATGCATGTATACTCAACGCTCTTTTGCATAGTTTATTTTTACGGTAATTTTTAAATTAGTGCGTTTTTATAACGTTTGTCAAGTTCAACCTGGATATAACAGTGATTTTAGGATATGAGCAGTTATTTCGACGATTTTTGTATTTTGTATAGTTGTTTTTCTGTGATTAACGCGGTTTTCCTATGACGAGTCTAGATTTAACACGGGTTACGTCAACTTTTTAATTACCGCCGATTATTGCACGTTTATTTCCACACCCTTTTTAAGTCGTGTAAAAAAGGCTTGAATGTATGTACGTTTATATCACAGGCAAACAGACATAACTCTTGGAAGAAAAATCAACAAAAATTATCGTACCTCACATTTAGCCTGAACACTAGCACCATCTATGATCGACATTCCCAAATATCAAATAGCAACATGGGTATCCCTCGAAGTAGCGAGTATTTTTTATGGGGAATTCCTCTTCTTTCGTCAAAAAGCGCCACTTTGACCAAAACGGAGACATTCCCAACTAAGAACAAATTGGAAATGACGGTTTAATCGGTACGAAGAATGGAAAACGAGTGTTATGTCTGTTTGTCTGTGGGGGAAGCATGATCATACTTCAGGTTAGGAGCGGCTCACGACAGCGTCTAATCCGGAGCGGGCGGCTGAATGAAGGACTGCGTTATCTCGGAACTAGACCTAAAATGGCAGCCACATCACGAGACTCCGTAATGTGGCCCTAGAAAGGTAAACTAAGTAAATCTTAAATACTACGAACAATTAAGGAAATTAGACTCGGAACATTCGACTTGGACAAAGGCGTCGAAATAGGGACATGGATAAGATGCTTGGTAAAGCGAAAAAGCGCCAGAAGGAGGACAGAGATTGTGAAGAGCTAGAACAGCTATTCAGGGCTAATGAGGGCTAATCGAAGGCTGATTTGTGTAGCCGACAGATGAAAGCAGTTCTTCGATGAGCATCTCAATGCCGATATAACACAATTTGGGTTATAATACACTCTTATGATGGGATTTAAGACCAACATTGTTCACGAACACCGTCATAAGAGTACAATAAAACTCACATTGTTGCTTGGGCTAGAGACAGAACGGGAGTTAACTTAGGAGTGCCTACAAACGGTAACAGCGTTCCGGCTTCCGATCTCAAAGATTTCCGTCGAGAAATCGGTCTGCTGAAGAATAATAGAGTCACCGGATAGGACCGATTCCCAGCAGAATTCTACAAAAATGGCCAAGCATCACTAGCACTGGCACTTCTCTGGATAATTTCAAGGATTTGGGAGACAAATCTTCCAGAAATGTCTGGAGTACAACGCAACGTGCCCACGCATCATATTTTCGTAGATTTCAAGGCAGCATACGTTACAGTCGAGCGCGAACAACTTTGGCAGATAATTCATGAAATGATTTGCTACGTGCTTATTTCGGGGACAACTTCAAATCACTCAGAGAGTTGTGGCAAGAGGATGGACTATCCTGTTTCCTATATGTTATTCAACATCGCTATTAAAGATGTGATCCGGCGAGTGGAATGATTGAAACGAGAGGTACGATCTTCAGCAAGAGTAGTCGACTCTTAGCCTTCACAGACGACCTCGACATCATTACTAGACACTTTGGCACAGCGGAGGAAATCTAGACCAGACTAAAAACGAAGGCTAGGTGGATTTGGTAGCAAATCAATGGGTCGAAAACCACATGTATGGTATGAAGGAGCTCCAGAGAAAACAACTCCCACGGACAGTAACTATTAATGGTGATGAACAGGAAGTGGTTGATGACTTCATCACCGACAATACTACGAGTATGGATATTCAACTATGCATTCAAGCATTCAGGGCCTACTTTTTGCTAAATAAGATACCTTGGTCGAGGAGCATTCGCCGCCGCACAAAGCCGACGATGCGAAAAACGCTAATCAGACCAATAGTCCTCGTCGGACTTCCCTAGTAGCACAGTTTTCGCACTGTGGTTGCAGAAACTTATTTACGATTAGAATTAGTCTTAACTGGTTTGCCACAACCGGTTTGTAACAACTGTGCTACTAGGGCTGAGGTTTTAATTTTACTTACGGAAGACGTATGTGCACTAATTGAAAGACATACGTGCCGTATTTGAACAAAAAGTGTTGTGGAATATTTTTGACGAAGTACAAACGGAAAGCGGAGAAAAGTGTAGGCGTATGATCCCCGAACTGCAGTTACTACTTGGAGGGATTCCCCACACCACATCGTAAAGGTATCGGATGACTGCAGTGAAATCCGTTCTAATTAAGAACCCTATCGGCACCAGGAACAGAGAGGTGGGTCAAGCAGGTTGAAGCCGACTTGCATGTGTCGAGACACGCAACGAATTGGCGGCGAGTAGCCCAGGAACCAGGACAGTGGAGAGGAATTTTTGATACGGCAAGAGACATCCCGGATCTCCACTGATATAAAAAGAACAAGTTATCCTAAACCCAGGTGTGCCACAAGGCAGTCATCTTCGTCCGTTACTTCCCGTACTAGTGATCTCCTATAGGATTGGGCAATATTCCCGAAAGGATCGATAATTGGATATCAATATCAAATCCGCCGCTTTACCGATATCGTCGATATATCGTTCGTGAAGCATCGATATTAGATTTATCGATACTATTTAAGGCGGCATTCTGGGATTAGGAAATGCTACACAAAAAAGGGATTCATATAAATTAATCAATAAAAACAGCTCTATGTCGGGCACATCTCTTTGTACGGAAAACTGCACTCGTGCACCACCTGCCACAGCTGTTCGCGCCCGCATCGTATGCTGCTCAGGAATCCACAAAAATATGATGGGTTGTACTCCCGATACATCTGGATGACCTGCTGAAGAATAAATATTTGATCGGTAGTAGCACGGGCCTCCATAAAGCCCCCCTGGTTCTACCCTACGAACTCTCCTGCCACCGGGGATAGACGACGCAAGACAATCTGGGAGAGCACCCTGTTGGTGGCTTTGACCAGCGTTATGCTGCGGTAATTACAGCAATCTATCCGAGATGGGACAAGCCACACACTCAATTCACTCGTCCGGCAGCCCTCAAACCTAGGATTGGGCGATACCGTATCGATACCCGCGATATCGATACTCGAAGACCGATATTTCGATATATTTCATCGATACTTACGACGTCGATATTATGCTAAATCGATAATTTCATCCCGATACTGTTTTGATAGCGGGATATGCAGCTGAAAAAATATAAGCTAAAACTAGGCCAGAAAATGCTGAAGAAAGCAATATTTTAAGGATTTTTTCTGGTGCTGTTTTCTTTTCAGGTATCTACTAAGCTTAATTCTCAAATTTACTTTATTGGAATTGACTCTTATGCAAAACCTTGAACAATGTCACTTACATGTTTAACGCTTATTGTACAGTAAGTGCATACGATACGCGATTTTCAGCAATTCAGAACTGACCAGAGAGCACAGAGAGTGTGGAGAGTGGGCGCTGACAGCATTAATAAAGACTCCAGCTTTTTACGCGCCATAATACCGGTGAAAGAGGCAGGGGAAGGACAGAGATCGAGAAGAGCTAGAACCGTAAAGGAGCAACTCCTGGCGGAACTCTGCAGGAATGGCCAAGAACCGCCAGCAACGACACATCACTGGATGGTTTGAGGGCTGCCGGACGAGTGAATTGAGGGTGTGGCTTGTCCCATCTCGGATAGATTGCTGTAATTACCGCAGCATAACGCTGGTCAAAGCCACCAACAGGGTGCTCTCCCAGATTGTCTTGCGTCGTCTGTCCCCGGTGGCAGGAGAGTTCGTAGGGTAGAACCAGGGGGGCTTTATGGAGACCCGTGCTACTACCGATCAAATATTTATTCTTCAGCAGGTCATCCAGATGTATCGGGAGTACAACCCATCATATTTTTGTGGATTCCTGAGCAGTCGGGCGCGAACAGCTGTGGCAGGTGGTGCACGAGTGCAGTTTTCCGTACAAAGAGATGTGCCCGACATAGAGCTGTTTTTATTGATTAATTTATATGAATCCCTTTTTTGTGTAGCATTTCCTAATCCCAGAATGCCGCCTTAAATAGTATCGATAAATCTAATATCGATGCTTCACGAACGATATATCGACGATATCGGTAAAGCGGCGGATTTGATATTGATATCCAATTATCGATCCTTTCGGGAATTTTGCCCAATCCTACTCAAACCATCCAGTGATGTGTCGTTGCTGGCGGTTCTTGGCCATTCCTGCAGAGTTCCGCCAGGAGTTGCTCCTTTACGGTTCTAGCTCTTCTCGATCTCTGTCCTTCCCCTGCCACTTTCACCGGTATTATGGCGCGTAAAAAGCTGGAGTCTTTATTAATGCTGTCAGCGCCCACTCTCCACACTCTCTGTGCTCTCTGGTCAGTTCTGAATTGCTGAAAATCGCGCATCGTATGCACTTACTGTACAATAAGCGTTAAACATGTAAGTGACATTGTTCAATGTTTTGCATAAGAGTCAATTCCAATAAAGTAAATTTGAGAATTAAGCTTAGTAGATACCTGAAAAGAAAACAGCACCAGAAAAAATCCTTAAAATATTGCTTTCTTCAGCATTTCCTGGCCTAGTTTTAGCTATTATTTTTTCAGCTGCATATCCCGCTTTATCAAAACAGTATCGGGATGAAATTATCGATTTAGCATAATATCGACGTCGTAAGTATCGATGAAATATATCGAAATATCGGCCTTCGAGTATCGATATCGCGGGTATCGATACGGTATCGCCCAATCCTAATCTCCTACTTTCATCGACAGAGCAAATATTCTGGTATATGTCAAACTGTTCTTACTAGTCAACACCGCCAGTTTTTTTGGCTTGTTACAAGATTTAGTCAACTTCGGCAGATTCTGTGTTGGCTATGGGTTGTCAGTAAATCCTAGGAAATGTTTTGTCTTTACTACGAGAACATCACAAATTCAATATTGGTACAGCTATGAACAGATATTCCACAAGTGACATTGTTACGGGAGTTAGAAGTTATGTACGATGAAAAGCTCTCGTTCGCCAATTTAGTTAGGGAATGTTTACAGATGTTTGCACTAGTACGTCGATTATCCCGCCAACTGCTTGTAGATCTGGACACCGTGACTGCCAGACTTAAAATAAGGGATGTTCTCTTTTTTGTCAGTGTTTTATGTGGTCGAGTAAGAAGCAAGATGTTAAGCGACAAATTGAGTATGAACAGGAGCCCCGCTGTTCTACGTCGGTGCAGAACTATTGACCTCCTCTACGAAGCAGAAATTATTCGCAGCATGAGGTGACATGTAAGTTCATGAACGAGTTCAACGGATTTTTAAATTATAATAACCTTGGATATGACACCGCGCATGTTACGACGACGTCTCGGTTTGTATTATAGAGGTCAATACGGTGACCCTGAAAAGAGCCGTTCGATTCGATGTCTCAAAAACGCAAACACCTTTCGAATAAGGTTTTTCGAGATTACTTCGGAGATTTCTTGATGAAAATTTGGCTCTATCACTAGAGAAAATATAGTATTTTCCTCTGAAAATTATTTGCATTGCCCGAAGTTGCCCGGAATTGAAAAAAAAGTTTTGAATAGTCGGAATTTGTTTTCTTAAACATTTCATAACTCATCAACTATCCCAAGCAACAATTTGGGTTTTATAATACTCTTTTGATGGCTTTTATGACCGAAATTGGTCATGAAGACCGCAATAAGAATGCAATAAAACTACAATAATTGTTGCTTGGGATGCGTCCTAGCGACAAACAGTCTTCAGAGAAAATGTTTATTTTAATATACTGAATAACTTTGTAGAAGATTTGAAGGCAAAATTTGTTGACTCTTTGGTGTAAACACTACATATCTTCAGAACAGCATGGGGCTTGTTTTAAAACGTTCAGTCTCTACGAATCTCGTTAATTTCGTTCCATTCTACCTGCGCAACATGAATAAAGGAATGTACAATGAAAGCAGCGTTTGATCGGGTGTATCACGGCATCCTCCTTGCCAGGCTTGAGTCGCTGGCAGTTTCCGCATCGTTCTGCAAGTGGCAACAATAGTACCTAACACACCGTAGGATGAGTGTAAAGATCGGGTCCGAGTTTTCCGACTCATTCTGCAACATCTCTGACGTACCACAGGGTAGCAAACTTGCACCTTTTCTCTTTTTTATAAATGAACTATCCGGTCTCTGGTCACCAGGCTGTCGGTCTTTTTATGCCGATGATATAAAAATTGTTAAGGTAATTAAAATAGGGCCCAAATGGATTAAACTGCAACGCTTAACGGACAAAATTGAAGATTGATGCTCGAGAACGTGCTTGCCGTCAGCACCTCAAAGTCACCACCACCTATCACCGGAATCGAAGCAACACAGAATTTTGTTTACGGTATGCTTTGTGCAGTCTTCCATGGCGTGATCCCAGAAACTTTCCGCCATATGAGGAACCTTGCCGTTTGCTTCATTTGGAGACTCTCAAAAAAAGACGTACCAACGCTCAAACCACGTTCTTGGCTAGGCTGCTTTTAGAAGATATTGGCTGCCCCGCCCTCCTGAATCAACTGAATTTGTATGCTCTTGAACGCCACTTCAGAACTAAGAAATTCCTATATCTGCAGGGACGGAATGCAAACTTTGGACGACCCTATCCGATTTATGGCAATCGCTCCTCCAGCAAATTTATGTTTTTAGAATTTTCTTCTTGAAAATCAAACAAACATACTTGAACAGTTTTTCATTCTGTGGTTAACAAAATTTTGTAGACGGTTGTCGATTATTCAATCAAAATATTTATCCAAAATGAAGCATTGCAATTGTACTCGCATACCTAATTATTTTCGCGACGATACTTAAGCTCAACTTTCAAATTTTACTAATTAGCTTTCCCGCGTCGGAAACCAAACTTGCTACAAAAGGAGGGAAGTTAAAATGCACCTCCAAGACAAAAAATCACCGCTCATTCTTTTGCTGACACTGTGCTGTCTCCTCAGAGGTTGTTCCTTTTTTACTGGAAGAGACACACATACATACACATTCCCCGGAGGATCCGCTACGTAGCGAAATCATTAACAGTAAATTATCGCCGACAAACTATTAGAGCGCAACTTAAGTCAAGAGTTGCTCGTCTTATCACTCCGACTGCACCCACAATGTAGCTTCCCGGCCGGTTGGTAAGAAACAAGATCCCTCCTGCCTTGTGCGAAGACTTGTGGTGTCAAGCAGGCAGAACCCGAAGTAAAGTTGTAAGCAACGGAAAACAAGTTGTACATTTTTTTCAACATCCTCTTGACAGGGCAGGACCTTAACTGCACCGCCGTCTACACCGTAAGACACAATCTTGCTTCGTGCCGATGTGTAACAGCGGCTGGTCCAACTAAGCGTTAGTGTGTGGGTGTGTGTGTGTGTTGAAATAAAGGTGTGTTCAAGTAGAAAATGGATGGTTTTGCTTACGCTGCCAAGCGGCCGACGACTCGACGGTTGGGTGCAGACCGGTAATGAGAACCGGAAAGCTAAGGACTCTCTTGAGATGGCGGCGAAGATAGTGCTGAATCATGGAGGGTGGAAACTTTGTTTTTGCCCGGTTAAAGTTTACTTGTGATGACGGTAATTAAAATAGCTTTTGACAATGGCAAACTACTGAAGTTTTTAACCGATGGCTGACTTTGTCATCCGAGTTTTTTTTAACTTATAAATTATCCAGCTGAGGTCAATGTTGTATAGCGGTTTTACCGCTATTGATAACATAAATTAATGACTCAGCGTACACTCAATCAGTCTCAAGTTACCAGTTATCATGATGCCAATTTCATACCGTCCAGATGTTACCGACCGAAAGAATTCGATCCTTTGTTTTACTTCATTTTACCATAATCCTCCGCATTCTCGCTGTTGCTCGAATTAGATTACATTCCGATTGCGATTGCTACTAATGGAGGGAATGATATCCTAAATATTGCTACCGCTACTTTTACCAACGAAGCGAAAAATTGATGATGCTGACAACAAAACAGCCGGCTCGATATTCTCAGTCATTTCGTTGCCCATATCGGCCGACCGGTCCGTGGCACAAATGGCGTACAAATTGCCAGTCATCCCTCGTGCGATTGGTTATCATATCTTATTCCATTATAACCCTACTTTTTTCTCTCTCCCCACTTTCATTTCCCAGGACACGTGAATGGCGTAAACGTGATAGGTCTCACCTTGCAAGGACCGTCCGTTCCCGGTTTGGCCGTAATGAAGCCACCCTCCCTTATGCAGCCAGGTATGTGGGCAGCCGCACAATTTTGAACCCCCGATTGGCATGATTAACCAGCACTAATTAATCAAATAAACTTTCTCTTTCATCTTACGGTGCTGATCGTGCCGTGTCGCTGCGTCGATTTGCGACGTCCCGTTGTTGGTCACGGCAGGTGACTTTATTAATGTTCCCCAGCTGAACTCGCTCCAGCCCCGGCAACCGACGACCGGAAATGTGGATTTATTGCTGCCATTACAGCCGAAACTGCTGGTTCCGCTGGGTAAGAAAAACAACGAAGCATTATTTGCCCCTTAGATCATGTCCGGTAGCCGCCCAGTATTGTCCGCAGCCACCCTCCTAACCAATTGCTTTTGTGTTTCTAATTTCTGCTTCCACAGTGGATCGTCGGGATGGCAATCGAATCCCAATGGGAACGACCACAGTACCGACTATAGCGACGACGATGATGATGACCAATGCAGCAGCATCCAGTGCAGTGACGACGTCCGCCCTGCAGCAGGAGCAGATACCACTGGAGCCGAAAGTTACCCTGCAAAATGATTCGTACTCATCGGACGGTGGTCATGATTGTCCCAGTGAGGACGAAGTCTAAAGGTTAAAGCTTTACCGGTGTTGAAGTGTTCATTGCATGCGATTGGAATTGTACGGTTTCTGTACTGACCGTTGCTGTTGCTATTGCTGCTGTAAGTACTGCCTACTAAAAGGACAATGAATGCGAGTCAGGGTGGAAATTTTCCCTCTTGTTGCACTGGTTGCATTGCTTGTGCTAAATGCCATTAACGAGAATAGTTTGGAAAGTAGATAACATAAATCATTGATTAGAATGGTTGTTTTCGAACACAAATAACTGTGCGGCTCCAACCGAAATGCTTTCGGTGGAGCCGCATGGTTATCCACACTAAAACGCAAAACAAAACAGCACCGTATCTTCCGAGCAGAAGTCAAACTTTAACCAGTAAGGAAGGGAGAAAAACTTCATCTTCAGAGCAGATAAATGAGAGTGTAAAAATCTGTTACAAGCTGTAACGAGCGTAGAAAAGAAGAAGAAAAAATAAGGAAAATCATTCACAACTGTACTGGCACATTATTATGAGGAGCCGTCGGGAGCACCAAGGGTGGCAGGGAAAAAAGTATCACAATCTAACGCCCTAGAGGCTAGAGGTGATGCAGTGGGAGTAGCGGCAGCAGCGACAGCAGCAGCAATAGTAGCAGTTGATACCGAATGAATGCTGGTAGGGATACGTAGATGTACAACTATTTTCCTAGTGCGAAGAAACGTCTTTCGTCTAGCTTCGAGCTGTTCGGCGAAAGTTTTAGCTGATACAATAGATTATTGTATTCGTCTCCCCCCCCTCAAACCCTGTTCTCATAAAGACGTAACACTGGAAACTAGCTAAGAAATAGGGGAAAAATTTCCCAGCGAACAATCTCGCACGAGGGAAGAGATCGATCCGAATAGAGTGAATACGACTGAAAGGTGCGGTCGGTCGGTGCGGTAGTAGAAATGGGAAATGGGAAATGGTGCGACCCGGTTGTCGGAGTTGTTTGTTGGAAGCAAATGGTTTGACTTGAACAGGCGGAAGGATAGTTAAGCGACGAGAAAAAAAATATGATAAAGGAAGTTGATTGAGTATTTCTAGTTTTGCAAAGTTTAAAGCGCAGAATAGAAGAATAGCAACGATGGTTTTCTAGGTAATTGAAGAAGTGATCTTATTCGTGAACACCGCGGAAGGTTTTCCGATGATTTTAAGCCATTATTGTAGAGTCTAGAAAGATGCTATTAACACAATATGATATTTAGAGTACTGTACAGTTGAAATGTAACGGAGGAAGTTATTTGAATTATCATGGGAAATCTTATTTAAATGGACTAGTAAACTATTTTGACAACTAAGCTGCAGCTGTTTTTCTTTAGTGATATCACATTCCACTATTAGTGCAATATATTAATGTCAAAGTCAGAAACATGGTCGACTCTGCGCAACTCAGCTCCATCAATTAATTAGTTAGCAAGTTAGTTTTGTTAACACCAAACAGCAAAAACATCGAGTAAAGCTCGTAGGCGGCGACAATAATCAATTTTTTCAACTGCCAGAAACAGTTTCCGGTCATCAGCATAAACAAGCCTGTAACCAACTCCCAACAGGGAGATGACGTCGTTGAAAACAGCAACAAAAGCAGTGGCCCCATATTGCTACCTTGCGGAACTCCATAGATATTTGTGAATTATGAAGAAATACAGGAACCTAGTTTCACACGCATTATTCTTCCATACAAGTACGAGCTTAGCCATTGTATCGTACGTTTGCGCAAGAATAATGCATCGATCAAAACCTGCTTTCAAGTTCGCGGTCGCGGTCGCAGTTTTATTAGGTGTTGGGGTTTAATTAGGTAATTTTTTTTTGTTTTACCTTTTTCGAAATACCGGACGAAGCAAGATAGTATTAAGTTTTAGTTTCACTGAAACACGTAAATTAATTCCGATGTGTACTTAGCAGACCGCCCAGTTAGCTTCGAGGTACGATGATGGTCTAACAAGATTGATGTACGATGATGGTCGTCATAATGTTCGAATATCGGCTGGGCGGTGCTGCTAGAGTCAATATGATCCATACACTAGCCCTGTAATTGTCTTGTTATCCGGCTGCGAAGTCTGTCGATAAAGAAGGGTCCAGTCTTAGAGACGTTAATAACCCAAGGTTTTTTTGTGTATTTGGCAGACATTCAGTTTATCCTTTTAATTGGGAGTAGGCTATCTATACTTTCCCCTATCCCAGGAAACACATGATCATGATTTGTTTATTTTTAAATTCTAATAATTCGAATACTCTCTTCGCGTGAGAGAATAACCAGCCAACAAGAAACAGAGAGAAATAAAACAACCGAGTTTATGTATTTGGACATTGCCATGGTTTCAACATAAACCAATTATTGCATTAGGTTTTCGTGCCAATATTGTTTAAGATTCATATTTATCATGCTACAGCGAGAGAGGATAAGCATTTTTCGGGGAAAAATGACCGTAGAAAATATCAGCACTCTTTATTTAGCAGATAAATTGTTTTCTTTTGCTTTCTACAAGCAGATAACTGGAATCTAGTTGCCATATAAAAATTTTGGGTGAGCGACACACCTGTATTCCTACGTGCGAATGAATATTTTAGTCACTGGTACTTAGAGGGTCTCTTTCAACATGGAAATTACCACTTCTTCGGAATGAGGTCAGTTTATGATACATTTAAGTTTTGATTTTAATTACTCAAGGAAGCTTACTCCAGGCTTTCGTCTTTGTTGTTCTATCTTTCAGCTTTTATTTTTCGTCATTTGGTTTCATCGCCGTTTTCGTCTTATTTTGTTATGTGTACCTACTCTGTCGCCCTCTTGTAGTTTGTTGATCGTTTTTTCTACCTTTAACACCTGATTTTCTGGCATTTCGACATCGCACGGTGGACCGGTTTCGAAAGAGTGCGGACATTAACAATTGGGTAAAAAATGTGTTATTTTTCAAGAGTGGTGTCTTCGGAGAAATTTAATAATAAAATATAGCGTATCTTTCTGCACTATTAGGGTGACCGCGAATTCACCAATTAGGGTGATACGGACTATTGTTTTATTTTTTAAATACGTAAGGCCATTGCAAATTATTTTTAAAATTTTTGTCACTCCCCCTCCATTGGATAGAAAAATCGGGGACAAAAAAATAATTTACGTGAAATTTTTTTATGAAATCAATTGCCGGTGGGCTCTGCAGCCTAAAAAACTCGAAAAATGAGTGTACGAGTTTTAATGCTTCTAACACGGAACAAAAATAGAAATTCGAACAACGGAATTTTCGAAAATCGGCAGAAAATTTTTTCTATCGTTTTTGTCTTCCTTTTCGTAGGAATTTGCATGGAAAATAATACTGTGTATGTGAAAAGAAAGAGTCGATTTGGTTTTCACGTTTAAACTTTAAGTAAAACTGCTTAAAACGCATATCTTTTTGCCCCCTCCCCCCTCAGTGGCCCAACACTGGAAGGACAAAAACTTTATAAAATATTTGTAATGGCCTACCTTTAAAAAAACCGGTTCCGTAATTTAATGATGTGTTAAAAAAAGCAGTTGAAAATCAATTATGCTCAATAACTTATGCATATACATACTTACGTTCACATTAACGTTTTAGATTATTTGGAAAGAGAGAGATAGAAAGCAATGAAGAAAAATAGGCAATGCAACGAAGAGCAAGAGAGAAAGAAATAGTAAATACGTGATATGAATAGAGAAAAAAATAAATAATTAGATAAAATAGACAGAAAAAGAAGGATCAATAGAGAGAGAGAACGAGAGAGAGGGAGAGGTTTTCCCCTACGTTTAAAAACAATTTTTTTTAGATTGCATCGAAATTAATATTCTCTAATCAGTTGAGACGTAGAGATTCTGTTAATTTTTTTTTAACGAAATAAACGAAATCGCGAGAGTATAATCAGGATGACAATCGCCAGCCTGAGAAGCAAAAAATAGGCTTACGTGTGATTTGCTGAAATATGAAAATTGAATGACTTTACTAATGGTTAAAGGCATTATGCTTTCAGCCATCACAGAACAAAATTGCTGGATATTTTTTCATTCAACGACATACTGGTAATTGAATTTAATGCAGTGGTAAAAAAGTAATTCGGTCAAGATATAAACTCTTTTTTTTGGAAAGTGAGGAAGTGTCTGATGCGAAGAATGATAAATAGGATAAACTGGATATATTGGGTCATTCAATGGCAGAAGGGGCTCGCACCCACGCAGGCTACTGCCGTGCTTTGCAAAAAATCTCAATTCTTGGCGTTTTATTGGTGTACCGATCTGGTCTCTCGCGTGTCTATCCGTAAACTCCCGATTCTCTGCTTGGCTGTCAAGTGCGCTCTCTCTCTTGATAACCACCACGCAAGAGATACACTAGATACATCGCTCCTAATCCAATGTATTCTATCATACGGTGCAAGGTGTGTTACATCTCTAGCAGGTGACTCCGGTACAACTGGCAAAGCGCAGACGATGCTCTCTCTCAGTCGGATGTTACCTTCTCCGACGCGACGAATTTTGTTTGGCTTTTGCAATGCTTTGTTGCTTTGCTCTGCCGGCGAGTGAGCATCAGTTTGGTTTCATCTTTCTGTTTTCTGCCGGAGCGCTACCGAATGCATGCTCTCAAGGTCACGGAGCAAATCATTCCGGTCCATAGAATTGCCTATCGCATATTCTCTTTGTCGTTGTGCTTCTTCTGCGCAAGATGAGTGGTCGTAAGAGAAAACAGTACTCAGGCATCGTTCGGAGGGAGAGGAATCGGTTGAACAGAAAACGAAAGCACTTGATCATTGTGAGGAGCAGATTGCTCTACCTCTGTATGCATAAGATGAGCAAAATGAAGCCTGCGCCCACGCTCTTTCGGTTGGTATCCAAATGTTTTACTAACTAAACTAACATTGCAACCTTGTGTTACGTAGTCTAAAACCTAGTTTTGTTTTTATTCACCCAATCCTATCATTCAAGACACAAACACACACACACGCACACACACACACAAACACACACACACACACACACACACACACACACACACACACACACACACACACACACACACACACACACACACACACACACACACACACACACACACACACACACACACACACACACACACACACACACACACATACACACACACACATACACACATACACACACACACACACACACCCACACCCACACACCCACACACACACACCCACACACACACACCCACACACACACCCACACACACACCCACACACACACACACACACCCACACACACACACACACACACACACACACACACACACACACACACACACACACACACACACACACACACACACACACACACACACACACACACACACACACACACACACACACACACACACACACACACACACACACACACACACACACACACACACACACACACACACACACACACACACACACACACACACACACATAAAAGAGCGGCGATTGGCTTATTGGTGGACCTTATTAGTAACCATCGAGCTAGTTGTTTCAGAGCCAGAAGACGCGTCCAAAGAGCCAGAACTGAAACAGATCGGGAAGAACGTAGCGCGGCGTTCAGAGTGGCCAAGGCTGCATTGAAACGGGAGATAAAACAAAGTAAACGCAACTGCTTCAAGGAGCTGTGCCGAGAAGTAAACACCAATCCCTGGGGTGACGCGTACCGGGCGTCGTTATGGCGAAAGTTAAAGATCGGAAAAGACAATTAGGAAGTTGTGTCCGAATAAGCTGAAGGTTACCGTGGAGGGACTTTTTCCGACGCGCGCCCCTACGATGTGGCCAACAATACCGTACGGCCCAGAAGAGCCATCAACACCATCGTCCTTTCGTTTTAATTTTTGAACTTGCCAACGTGAAGAAAAATAATTATGTTGTTACGGACCCGCTCAACTTCGACTTCAACCGATGTGATTTCGAATTGGTTAACGGATTGTTTGCTGAGACTCGATGGGAGGAACTTCTTGCTGGTTGTAGTGCAGATGAAGCTGTGTCACGATTTTACGAACATATCTACAGTACACTTCGCGATGCTGTCCCTATGAAACAACATTCTCGGCAGCGTGGTAGTAAACAACCGTAGTGGAACAGTCAGCTACGGCATCTACGAAACCGACTTCGCAAGGCTAGGAAGAAATTCTTTCGCTCGAGAGATGAAAGGCACAAAGCTGAGCTGCGTGATATTGAGAGCGAATATAACTCACTTCATGCGCACTGCTTTCGTTACTATATTCGTCGTATGGAAGACAACATAAGGCATGACCCCGCATCGGTTTGGACATATGTAAGGAATCGGAAACAACAAGGCGGAATCCCTCAACGTGTGTGCTATTTCGACAATCAAGCAGAGTCACCGTTAGAGTCTGCAAATTTGTTCTCGTCCTTCTTTCGAAGTGTGCAAAGTAATAACCGACCACATTTGTCTGAAGAGTATTTGAGCAGTTTGCCGCTATTCGATCTGAACATGCTGATGTTCAACTTTTCGCTGAGTGATGTGGTGCTGAAGCTGCAATCAATTGACGCATCGAAAGGCGCCGGTCCTGACAAACTGCCACCACTCCTCTTCAGAAATTGTGCTACGACGCTTGCGATTCCAGCGAGGATTATTTTTAATTTATCCATGGCGGAGGGAATTTTTCCGAGTGCGTGGAAGACTGCCGCAATTACGCCCGTCCATAAAGCAGGAAGTACCCATGACGTCACCAACTACCGTGGTATTTCGATTCTGAGCTGCTTACCGAAGGTTTTCGAAAGTCTTATCCACGATTCGCTTTACCCGAAGGTTCATCATATCATTTCGGAATGGCAGCATGGGTTTGTGAAAAAACGTTCTACGATTACAAACTTGATGGCGTATGTCACTTCACTGACAAACGCACTTGAAAAGCGTCAGCAAGTCGATGCCGTTTATGTCGATTTTGCTAAAGCGTTCGACAGGGTGCCACATTTTCTGTTGGTATCGAAGCTAGAAAGGATGGGATTTCCTGAGTGGCTAACACGGTGGATACTGTCGTATCTTACCGATCGCAGTGCGTTTGTACGTAATGATTTTTTTTTTTTTTAAATTATTTATTAAGTCAGACGTAAAAGCTAATTACATTTGGTAATTACATTAATTGTCAAATTCTAGTACAAATTTCAGAGCATTTAAATCAATATCGTTAGAAGCAGAATTTATAAAGTTTATGTAATTGATGAATAATCTCATGATTCTAAATTTTATGTTTCTCCGGTGCTCTTTCAGGACTGGTTGCAATAATTTGTTGAAAGTTACACGTTGTCTTGTTCCAGTTGCTGCGATGTGTTGCTGAAGTACGATCCAAGCGTTAGCGACTCTAGAACAGGTGCTGAATTTGTGTGAGAGATCTTCAGTTTGACTCCCACAATGTTGGCAAGTACTGGTACTGATGATGTTCATCCTGTGAAGTAGTTGTCCGTGTGCAGTTTTGTGGTTCACTAGTAAGTAGTACCAGCTTCTTTCAGTCGACTGCAATTCTCGTGCATTGACGTTCCGCCAAATTTGTCTCCAGTTTGAGTGGGGGTTTTCTAGCATAACTTTTGGATGTTCGATTTGCAGAAGGAAAAAATCATGTATGTTTGAAGCTGCTGGGCTATTTTTCAGGTTATTTGGAAGGTATGCACTTTCTTGACATACTATTTTGAGACAGGGACAATTTGTCGGTATTTGTCGTAGATCTGGGGGATTTGCTATATGCTCAATAAAATTGTTATAGAAAGGTATGCTGTCAAGTTCTTTCAAATGACGGTTAATGAGCAGTGCTTTACATTTGAAGAAAGGTAGATGAAGTTTAAGTCCACCTTTGTCTTTATGAAGAGCAAGCTGATGCATCGGTAATCGTGTTATTTGCCCATTCCATATGAACGTTCTCATTAACGCTGTTGCTTTAGCTATATGATGATTGTAAGGACACAGGATCGATGCAATATACCACATTTTTGATGTAATCATTACGTTTAGCAGAATCACTTTTTGGTGTATATTTAATTTTCGCATTTTGTGCATCCATATGATACGTGCTATTTTAGAGATGAGACCGTTCCAGTTTTCATTGATCATTTTTCGAAGCGAATTAGTATATATCACTCCAAGTATTTTCACTTTTTCACTAGTCGATACCCACAGTAAGACAATTTTATTTCGATCAGTGACATATCCTACATCAAGCGAAGAGGTCTTCTGTAAGTTTAGCTTAGCTCCTGAGCATCTTTCAAAGCTCTGGAATAGCTGTTTAACTCCCTCGGCTTTCTGCTGGTGTGTTGTAATTATTGTGATATCGTCGGCATACACTACTACGAGATCATCCGTTCCATTGCATATGCTCTCTATCTTGGTGATAAGTGGTTGTAGATAGATGGCAAATAAGTGCATAGCGAGTGGATCGCCTTGACGAACCGATTTTCGAATGGAAAATTCCGCAGAGAGGTGTCCGTTAATAAGAACACGAGAGCGGGAGCATTCGCCAAGCTTCGACAGTAACCGGACTAGATCAGGCTTGAAACCAAGAGAGATCATTGTTTTGAGCAAGAATTTTCTATCAACACGATCGAAAGCGCTCGAGAGATCAAAGGAGATCAATTTTCCACATCGCTTTTTGTTACCCAGGCAAGCGATCCGATCTTTGATGGCAAGGGTTGCCTGAAAGATATTTTTGTCACCGTTAGAACATTTTTGCGAGCAGCTGAGGACGTTGTGGTTTTTAATAATCTGGTCGATTCTATTTTTGAGGATCCGAGCAAGGATTTTATAATCGAAATTTAGTAATGAAATCGGTCGAAAGGAGCTGATTGTGTTCCCAGTGTTCTTTTTCTTAACGAGCACAATTATACCGTTTAAGAAGTCTGCCGGCAAGTCTCCTTGTTTAGCTTCGTTCAGGATTAAATTTAACTCGCGCTGGATTATGTCGAAGGTGCGTATATAAAATTCCTTAGGTAGGCCATCTGGACCCGGTGACTTGCGGGATGAGCTAAATTTGATCGCCTTATAAATTTCGTCTGTCGATATGTCATCCGTTGAAGAATTGTTAGCTACACTGTCTGGTGGGATAATCGTATTGCAATCAAAAGTTTGATTCTCGTGCGTCTCTTCTTCAGCGTACAGGTTTGTAAAGTAATTGGAGATGTATTCCTGGATGTCTGTTGAGTCTTCAAGCGGGATGCCTTCGTCGTTCACGATGCTCTCGATTACAGTACGTTTTCTCTTTCGTTCCCCAAGTTGAAAAGTTGACAGAGGTTCTCCGGCAATATGAGATTCATTTATACGAATAAAAAGTTTAGTGAAATCTCGCTGTAGCAATAGCATCTGACTTTTGATGCGGTTGATTGATGTCGTTAGTGCGGGATTTTGGTAATAAGCTTGGTAACAGTTGTGGAGTTGTACGTATAAGTGCTGTTGTTTGCGGTTGAAATCGTCATACATTTCTTTTGATTTCCACCGAAAGAAAGATCTTATTTTTCCTTTGGCGAAGTTTATCCACCATTGTATCCATGAGGCATACGCACGGCGCTGTCGTGTCCAGTAGGTCCATTTGTGTTGAAATTCTTCTATTGTTTCATCGGTTAGAATGTACGGACGTAGCGACCAAAATCCCTTTCCTTGCCCTCGACCTTGATTAGGTAGACAAATTCTTACGGTTAGAGCTTGATGATCTGTGAAAGAACATGCATGGGTATGTGCAGTGCGTAGTTGCTGCCGGAGGTTCGCATTTACATATATGCGATCGATGCGAGAGGCTGAATTGTGAGTTATGTACGTATAGTCTACTCGGTTTCCGTGCAGGGCTTCCCAAGAGTCAATTAATTGCAATTGCTGCACCGTGTTTTTCAAAGCAAGACTAAAGTTTTGTTCTCCTGTCGCGTCCTTTGCATTGATAATAGAGTTGAAATCTCCGCTTAATATGACGAATTCAGTTTGATGACGTAAGTAGTATGCTAGCGTGGTGTTGAAGAAAAGCTCTCGTTGTGAGCGCATCTGACTGCCTGATGGTGCATACACATTCACTAAGGTGATAGATCCGGGAAGTCTAACTGCTGTCAGACGAGTATCGATGCTTCTTTCAATATTGGAGAACTTTATATGACTTTTTAGAGCAATTGCGGTGCCCCTGCGAGTGTGGTCAACGTTGGAAATAATATTGTATCCAGGAATTGAGATCATCCCGCTCTCAACCTCTTGTAGGAAGATTATATCCAGCTCGTGATTGCGTACAAAGTTTTGTAGCGCATTAATTTTGTTTTGGTTTGATATTGTATTTATGTTAATAGTTGCAATATTAAAGCTTTGAAAATCCATTTTGAATTTAATTATTATGTGTGAGATCTAGTTTAGTCTTCTTAGAACGTGTACGATGGAATCGTTTACCTTCGAGGTTTATTGATGTGGAGGAGTTATCAGTGGTTGTGCCGTTGTCTTCGCTATCTGGAGCAGAGGTCGTGTATGGTGTCTTGAAGATTATTGCCTCATTGCTATCTGCAATGGCAACTTTTTTTCTCAGTGGAGGTAACAACTTGGAGTTTGGCGCTGTATGTATAGGGGAGTCCGTGTGATCGGGATTTAAAGATACGGTGATACTTGTGTTCTGGCATTCAAGGTCAGCATTGTCAGCTATGATAGAAGTATCAGTGTCCTGATATTCGTTGTCTGTATCCATGTGTAGATTTTTCTTTTGCACTGGTGATTGTGGAACTGTTTGTCGGTCTGAGAGATCGCTGGTACTCGGTAAATCACCCTTCACTGCACCGGCGTACGATGGTTTTGTGGTCTTTGGTTTCAACCTGGTGTTAACACTTATTTTTTGTGCTAGGAGCTTTTTATTTTGGGTGCATGGTATGCCGTTATGTATATACTCACTACAGTGGCGGCATGTTTGTTGTTGACCTATGTATTTAACGAGAGTAGTTTCTCCGGCGATGGTAATATATGACTTGATTGGGTACTTCAGAATCATATTAACTTCTCGCTTACCGGATGCTAAACCTGCCAATTCGTATTTATCCTCCCAGGGTAATTCGCGGATGGATAAAACATCCCCGAATTTGGACATGACGGTCCTGATATGATTGTCCGTGATGTATTCGGAAAGGTCAGTTAGAACAACTTTTGTGGCTCCGTCTTCCATCCGAAGCTTGATAGTAAATTTCTTCCCGGCAATTTCTATGCCATGTTTGTCGTGGTGTTGCTGAACCGTATCTGTAGCAGTGGCGAGATCTACACATTTCACAAACACACACCAAAAGTAGTGGTTTATCTGTAGTCTCACAATTTTTTCTTTGGTGAGACCAAGGTTGTTTGTAACAAAATGATGGATTTCCTCAAAGCGTGGCTTCTTTGGAAGGTCCGCGAAATCAATTCGGAATGTGTTTTCGCGGCGTAACGTCGAACTCATCTTGCTAGCGAACGTAAGACGAGCTTAATCGCGTCTTATTACATGTGAGATGAGTTCGTACAATTTCTAATAGTATATCTTTAACTGATCAAACAATCGTTTGAAGGTCGAAATTAAATGAGCTGTGTTCTCTACGAGAGTCACAACCTTACTTAGATGGAACTAGTTTGCAGCCATTTGAGATTCAATCCGGTCTGCCCCAAGGAAGTCACCTTGGCCCATTGCTGTTTATCCTTTTTGTAAATGATTTGTGTAGCATCATGAAATCTTCCAAGTATATGTACGCAGATGACTTGAAGTTCTTTCGTGTAGTAGCATCAAGAGTTGACTGCTGTGCTTTACAATCTGACATCGATTCCCTGCTAAGTTGGTGTATGCTTGATGGAATGGACGTGAACGTGCAGAAATGCAACATTATTTCATTCTGTAGGAGTAGGAATGTCATATCATTTGACTACACGATGGAAATGGACAGCATCAACCGTGTCGAAACTGTGAAAGACTTGGGCATCCTCTTGGACAGTAAATTATGTTTTGCTCAACACATTGCCGTTACTACTGCTAAGGCTTATGCTATGCTAGGCTTCATCAAAAGGAATACGCAGCAGTTCAACGATATCTACTGTCTGAAATCGCTTTACTGTTCAATCGTACGCAGTATTCTTGAATACGGGGTGCTTGTGTGGGCACCTTATTATGCTGTTCAAATCAACCGGATAGAACGAATCCAGCGTCAATTCGTTCGGTACGCTCTGCGCAGGTTACCCTGGGATGATCCTGTTCGTCTACCTCCGTACGAAAACAGATGCGTGCTTATACGTCTACCCACTCTGACAAATAGGAGAAGTATGTTGCAACGATTATTTATCTACGATCTTCTGGAAAATAACGTGGATAGCCCGGAGCTACTAGGTCAAATTCGGTTCAACGTACCTCCTAGGCTTACTCGTCGAGCGGATTTCTTCCGGCTTCCTTTACACCGTACTCTTTTCGCCCGAAATAACCCGATTGATGTGTGTTCCCGCGAATTTAATAGTGTATCTGACTGTTATGAGTTTAATGTAACTAGAACAACTTTTAAAAATAGAATAAGTTTACATTAAGAACTGTCTGTACGATATAATCGAAGACCAGGAAATAAAATAAAATTAAAATTAAAAGAGAGGGCTAGCGCTGATGATCTGCCAGTCTCAATCGATGAAATAGTGGCAGTGGCAAGGCAGTTAAAAATGAACAAGCCCCTGGTTCTGATGGCTGATGGTTCTGATGATTCCTAACGTGGCTCTTAAGGCAGCAATACAAGCGTTCCCGGATTTGTTCAGGACCGTGCTGCAGAAAAGCTTAGAAGATGGTAGCTTCCAGGACCGATGGAAGATCCAGAAGCTAGTGCTGTTGCCGAAGCCAGAGAAGCCTGTGGGGGATTCAGCGTCATACAGGCCGATATGTCTACTGGATACATGCGGAAAACTCCTGAAGAGGATAATCCTGAATAGGCTTACAAGGTATACAGAAGGTGAACACGGTCTGTCAAACATGCAGTGTGGGTTCCGGAAAGGGAAGTCCACGGTGGATGCAATTCGGACAGTGATCGAGCGAGCCGAGAAGTCGTCCAAACAAAGGCGAAGAGGAGATCGTTTTTACGCCGTTGTAACGATCGACGTAAAAACGCCTTTAACAGCGCCAGTTGGGAGGTCATTGCCGAATCGCTGCATAGAATGCATGTCCCGGGATATCTATGCAGAATACTGAGGAGTTACTTCAGGAATCGGACGCTTGTTTACGAGACCGCCGAGGGGCGCAAGACGATGAACATTACGCCTGGAGTCCCACAAGGCTCCATCCTTGGCCCAACGCTCTGGAACGGGATGTACAACGGTGTATTGTCTCTGAAGCTGCCTAGAGGCGCGGCGATCGTCGGCTTTGCAGATGACATCGTGCTATCGGTGACAGGCGAGTCACTGGAGGAGGTAGAAATGCTGGTGACAGAGGCGATTAGAACTATCGAGAGCTGGATGCATGGTGCAAAGCTACAAATCGCCCACCATAAAGCGGAGGTTCTGCTGGTTAGCAACTGTATAGCCGTACAACATGCAGTCGTCACCGTCGGAGAGCATATTATTACTTCAACGCGCGCGGTCAAGCATCTGGGAGTAATGATAGACGACCGGTTGAACTTCAACTGCCAGGTCGACTACGCTTGCGAGAAGGCGGCGTAGGCTATCAATGCGATAGCCAGAATCATGCCGAATTGTTATGGGCCGAGTAGTAGCAAGCGGAGACTGCTGGCTAGTGTGCCATCATCAATACTGCGGTATGGAGGTCCAGCCTGGATCGCAGCACTACGATCGAAGCTGAATAGTACCCTCCGACTCATGGCTGTAAGAGTTGCCGGTGCATATAGAACAATATCGTCGGAGGCAGTATGTGTTATCGCTGGAATGATCCCCATCAGCATCATGCTCATGGAAGATTACGACTGCTACGGACGAAGAAACATCAGAGGAGCCCGGAAGCTGGCGAGAGAAGAGTCGCTGAGCAAATGGCAGCAAGAGTGGGATAGGGCCGAGAATGGTAGATTGACGCACCGACTCATACCGGTGCTGTCAACCTGGTTGAACAGGAAACACGGAGATGTCGGGTTCCACTTGACGTAGTTTCTCTCGGGTCACTGTTGCTTCAGACAATACCTGCACCGGTTCGGGCACGCTGCGACACCACTCTGCCCGGAATGCAAAGAGACGGTAGAAACACCACAGCATGTGGTTTTTGAATGTCCTCGATTTGCCGCGATACGAAGGGAGATGCCGCCCCTGACGGTGGAGAACATAATAGGCGTTAGGCAAAATGTGTCAGGAGGAGAGCGTGTGGAATGCCGTCACCGGCGTTGTAGCACAGATTATGTTGCAACTGCAACGACAGTGGACAAACGACCAGCGAACTACCAATCCCGATTAGCACACAATCTTGACAGACGCATCGGTGGAGTGACGAGCGTGACGGAGCAAACCAAGCTTGGACAGAAACACTACGAGGGCGGCCGTGAGAGGATAGATGTTATGTTGGTCGCTATCCCTGGATCGGTTCGCGTCTTGATAGGTGAAGTGGAAGTGCAGTGGCGAACTCAACGGAGCAGTGCTGAGTCTAACAAGAAACCCTGCGAGGGTGGCCGTAAGGAGATGGAAGTCATGATGGTAGCCATCTTTGAATCGGTACACGTCTCGACAGGTGCTATGAAAGTGGACGGTGAAGGAGAATGTAGTAGCAACAACAACGACAGAATCCAGCGAGGGTGAATGTGAAGGAGTGGACGATATTCACACAGTAATATAAAGAGGACGCCATTTCTAAATTACATGGACGATCACAAAGTAGATACACACATACACCAGACAACAAAACGTACAGCCTCTGTAAGTTAAAAATAAGTCATTCTTCTAAGACGGAAAAAAACGAATTTATATGTAATAAAACAGTTTCCTTGAAAAAGGTGGAATAAAACCACCGAAACGTCGGATATAGAAGCAAAACATCGTTTTGACTGCTAAATACAGACTACATAGCCGAAAAACAGAACCTGAAAAAAAGTAATACTTAACGGTAGTTCTGGGGGGGTTAAGGTCAGACGCCCGTGAGGTTTTTAGTGGGTTAGAGTCCCACACTGTACCACGTGATGTAGCAATATATCAGTAGTGGGCCTGGCATTGAGCGTTTCCTCACATAAAAAACAAACACTCACACACTCGCTTCGGTGACGATAATAATTTTTGTATTATTGCTCTTTGTTTCCACCGCCAAGAAGATAGATTGTTATCAATTTGGTCAGTACGATAGAAACAGGCAGTCTGTTGTCGTACGTCGCTGCGGCAAGTTTCTACCACCACACCACCACACCACCACCAAAAAATAAATTGTTATTTTAATCTTATCCAGTATCCAGTATTCTCAACCTAAAACCTAAAAACACTTCGTATTCTTTAATTTTATAAAGGGTTTATCGCGAAACAAATTTAAAAAATTTTTTAACGGTCATACGTATTGATCTGAAAAAAGAATCGTTTTAAATACCATTTAACTCTATTAAAACTATTCAAGGTTTTGTAATTACTATGAAGCGCCACTGCAATAATGAAATTGCTCCTATTTATCAAACCGCAATAAAATTAAGTAATTTTCAAATTTTCATTACAGAATAAATAATATTAAATTCATATACGACGTGACATAACAACATAAGGTCGATACATACATCTAATACTATAAGTGCCTTATTTCGTCTGTAACCAAAACCAGACCCCTGACAGGACTCCATAAGCGAACTCTCAAACCAATTATTCTAAATTTCCAGTAAACACAAGTATCAGTAACAGGGCCTTAAATATATCATTGCATTTCAATCAGGAAAAAGCAATTTTTTCTCAGCCTACGTTGCCTACAATATGCAGTAATATTCACACTGATCAGTAATGTAGTCATTGAGTTGCACAGCGTTAGAGGTATATTTGGACGTTTTAGTCATAAATTCCGGTTAACTCCGTTACAGTGAAACTAGTTTATCACATCAAAAAATGTCTTTCGCCGAAATTATAGAAAATTAGGTTGTGATATTTCCGATTCGTTCTCAATCAGACACGAGGCGACTTTATAGTGCTTTTGGAATTTTAAAATTCTGTCTAATAGGATTTACTGCGGTTATTATATGATTATCAAAATGAATTGTTAATTCTCTACTAGCACAGTTGTTATAAACTAGTTGTGGTAACCGATTAATGACTAATTTCAGTCATAAATAGGTTCCAGCAACCAGAAATGACCAAAGTGTGCTACTTGGGTTGCAGAAATGAGGTTATTATCGACATCTCTAGATACATGATACTCGATATAGTAAGATCAATGCTATTGGAAATTGAGCAAAACTACTCGCAATTATTTATTTTGTTTGAACAGTGGCTTATCTGAATGAGCACTATGGTTCGATGGCACTTAAGCTTTAAGTGCTTTCTATTCCAATACGCAAGATGCAATTCAATGCACGTATACCTCATAATTGCGAAAACTGTTGAAAATTCTGTCTCGTGTTTTTAGCACAATCAGCTTGCTAACGCTTTGTGCAACAAAATGTCATAGGACTGACATAAAACTAGAATAAAAACTTTACTCTGAAGATGAATAACATGTTGGTTTGGGCAATTGCTCTAAAGCTGAGACAAATTAAGCGGTATTGTAAAAAATTTTATGGAGCATTGATATGTTACTTGGTTAGTAAACAAAGTCGAAGTTCTACAAACTAACGAAATTTACATAATACATGATTGTTGTATTATGATACAGCGTATATAAAGAAATACAAAAACCAACAATCTGGAAGCATATTGCATTGGTTTCTTTAAGTCTTATTTAAATTATTGCCCCATGCTAGAGTAAGATTAATTGAGGAAAACAATAACGAATTATTTCGTAAATTTACCAAATTCACGTGTAATCTATCAAGACTAAGCCCAAATGAATTAATTCCATGCTTTGCGCTGGTACTACTTCACGTTAATCACTCTTTTAAACCGTTCAAAAGCAGCTACTGATGTTATTCTAGAATACATTCCAACTATTCGAATAAAATTCAAAAGACAATTTTCCACTTGAACATAGTTTTCTGTCTGTGGCAATAACTTTAACCTAGATTAGTGTGGTGATCGAGTAGGGAAAGCCCAATGCGATGTGCGCGACTTTGGGTGTACAATTTCAGAACCCAAGCGGTGAGGTCAAGCGAAAACAGGCCCTCTCGCTTGGTCGGTCGCTCGCTCGCTCACTCGAACCCTTCTCATGAACCCTGTGAGCTTTGTCTCGATTCATTCTTATCTTTGCGGCGGCGGCTTATATTGAGGAAAACCCTCGTATTGTTGTGTCTCGGAAAAGGAGGAAATAAATTTCTCCAAACTGCGGTTACACTTAACCCGGATATTTGTTTTTTTTTCTCTGGGCAAGTTAAAACATGGGTTAACGGCAAAGCTCTGTTTTACTTTCAAAATTTAAATCCTTTAAAGGTTTTACTGCTGGAGCCCGAGGAGGCGCAGATACTGTGGTTCCGGTGGTCAACGTGGAAAACAAGAGCGGTACGTACAAGTGGCGCGCGGTGGTAATAAAACGGAGTTTGTTTTACAATGTTACCTGCTGGCTGGAAGGACCGTCATAACTCACCACTTCCACCGGCCGGCGGTGGTGGTTGGTCGTTTCAATGAAAGCAGCATAAACATAGCAAAGTTTCAGCTCTGCTATTGCAAGTTTGTAATTTTCTTTTTCAACCGAGTGATTATGTGAGGAAGATAATCTCTTGGATTTAATTTTTATTATAATCTATCTTTCTTGAGTTGGTTTATTAAAATTCCGAACGACGACTGCATTTTAAATCTTCCCAACCAAGCAGAAAGCAGCGCGAGAAAGGATTTCTCGTGCTTGATTTTGTAACCTAGCTGCGTAAATGGAAATTGCTACTCATTAGCATGGATTGGGCATTCCGAATCAGGAACGGGATAATTTTAATCAATACCTGCAATTAAAAGTTTCGAATCAGCGAACTTTCAGTGAAACGGGCCAATTCAAATTTAACGAAAGGCTAAACTTTCCATCCAAATTAGATCCTTTCTACCCAAATCAGCTGAGTGTTCAACCACAGAGAACAGACACTCCAGTTAGAACAAAAACTTCGCATGGTTTTCGCTTTGTCCCTTTGTTTTGGATTTGGACTCCACCAATCTGCTTTTGGACACACAAAGACAGAAATTTAATCGACTGAAAGGGGATTGAGTTTCTGTTGTGCGTTGTGGATACACTAATTTGCCATTGTTGTCTGTGCCCTGGGAAGAACCGGGTTGCAGAACAGATTATGCTTCCATTCGAGTATTATTCTTAATAATCAGACTTTTACAGATTGAAAATCGCTTCCAATTCAGCCCCTTTTCAGTTCGATGTTTTTGTTTTTTTTTTCTCCAACTATAAGATTCCACACCCCAGACAACCCACCACCACTACCAACCTTCGACACCGGCACCGAAGGTTGGTACCGGTACGATCCTTCTTACACTTCTCAAGCAGCAAATTTCAAATTGAACAAACGCTGGCTGGCTGCAATATATAAGTCGGAGCCCTCTCTTTTCCGAGACGAAACTAAGAAGAGCAAATATTTTTTGTTTTTCTTTTCTTCACTGATTGTTCTGCAGTTCAAATCAGCAAGTTTGGGGTAAGAATGGGAAAAGGAGCTTGATAATAATACGAACATGCATGTTCCGGTCGGTATTTTATTTGTGTGAATTTTAATTTAATTTGCATTGAAAAGAGGAAGATGTTTGGTGTTCCGAACCGGATAAAATGCATGTTTCCACAATTTCCATAAGCTCTCTGTTTCTCCGTTGAATTATTACTCACCTAACTGAATTCATTCGTGTGGATGTGCTTAGTCACAGCAATGTTTTCGAAGTAGAAAACGACTCGTGTAAGTATCGTTATCAGTTGACTTACTGTTTATATGTTTAATCGGTTCATGTAATTGATTTATTTTGAAAATATTGTATTGACATTTCGAATAATTTACTTAAACTAAGTCTTATGGTTTCAAGTAAAATTATGTGCCCATGTATCACATCTTTATTGGCATCAAAATAAAATACACCGGATTAGCGAATTTTGACTCGATAATCCGACAGTCAAACTGACGTCAACGTGAGTTTGAAATGTGGTTTTGTTTACATCCATACGTAAACAACTCCGGAAATTTTTGAAAATATTTGTCGTAAGTACGCAATAACTATGTTTTATACTCAGTAATGCTCAATTTCGTCAACAAAATACTTTGAAATTCTTAGTTAGTGTCGAAATAAGTGCAAGCACATCAGTCTATTAAGAACAGCATTGAAAATATTTTGGCCATAGCAAACGTGAACGTAGTTAGAAGCAGCACCATGTACCATTTGCATTTAGTTAGAAAGAGTGCCATTCTGACGCCAAAACGAAGGTAGTGTTCGATTGAAAGAAGTCAAGTTCAATACTTTTTAATTCGGAATTTTCCGGATTAGCGAGATCCGGACTATTGAGTCGTCGGATTATTGGGTGTCGGATTAGCGGGGGGATACTACAATACTGTCGATCGAGATCAGCTTTGGCAGAAAATGCACGAACACGAACAACTGTTCTCTTCACACTTATTTTGGTCTACTGTACAGAATATTGTGATATATTGAATATAGCAAATTGTGACTTACAGAAAGACAGTTTGTATTATCGGTTTCATCGGTCGGTATCGGTTTTCATTTCAAAATGCAACTTCAATGATTTTGCTAGAGATTGAAACTGCCTAATCGAATATATGTATTTTGTTTAAACAACTGGTTTTCAAAAAACTGCAAAATTTTGATGGCACGTAAATTTTAGCCGTTTATCATTCCACGATAATTTTGGATCATTATGCACGATAAAATTTAATGCGCATATCCTGCATGACTAGGAAACCCCTGTTTCGAATATTTTATTATGGTTGCTGTAAATCAAATCGATAAGGATGATCTGACAGTAAAACTATACCTTTTCTGCTCACGGCTATATGTATTATTTAATAAAACTTGTTACACAGCAAGCTTTATGCCTTATATCTTTGTAAAACAAAGCGAAAAACTTCATAAACTTATGACGGTGGCTGTCAAGCAGCGAAGCATAATGTGTTATTGCTGCTTTTAGCAGAGCGTAATAAACCTACTTGAGCTTATGGCCTGACTTCTGAAAGGTAGTTTTATAGTGGTCATCAGAAGATTCTAGCGGAGCTCATAGCTTTATAAGCGATTTTATTAAATTGGTCATGAAAGCCACTAGGGGAAGGTTATAACCCTAAAAATGATGCTTGGGATACCTAGCCTACGAAGACGCAATTATTTATTTGTGAATGCCAGAAGGGCATTGGGTTAAAAGGCCACTGCGACAGTCTTAATGATCGTCTTTTGTGGCAGGCCCCGATTGCTGTACAGTTTACGGACCGCTCATATCCATTGATGGAGTTGAGCGGGATAGTTGTAATCCTGTGCCCCAATTCGGTACTACATGGTTTATAAAGCCAATGACCGTTTTGGGATTTAGGCTCCATACGTAATATGGAGTAAGAAGGAAACTTCCGAAGAAGTTGTGCCTTGATAATGCAAGAGCTCCGCAATAGCAGAGCAGATGCGCTGAACTTTCAGGTTCAGAGTTACAAAAACGGCAGTTGTCGGGTAATACTTTGCCGCTATTCTTTAAATGATAAAGAGCGGGGCTGTGTCCTGTTAGGAATCCCGTGATTGTGCGTAGTTCACTACGAGTTAAATGGAGTGGTTTTTTTAGCTACTGCAGGGTTTGGGTAGATAAACTGTTTAGCTAGTCTACAGACCTGTGTTTGATTCCAGCGAAATACTATTTCTAGCTTCTCCCATGTCATCAGTTCGCCTTTCACGGTAGATGTGGAGGTGCCCAATAACGGTTCAGGACCAATAAATTGCTGAACTGATCCTTGTCTTGCTAGGTTGTCAGCAAATTCATTGCCCTCGATTCCGCAGTGACCGGGTACCCAAAGTAATAAAACTTTGTTTTGGCGGGAGAGCTCCCTAAATACTGTGCTGCACTCCCAAACTAATTTGGACACGCATTTGGTGGAATTGAATGCCAGTAGTGCTGCTTGGCTGTCCGTGAAGGTACCCCTTTTTAGCATGTCTGTACTTTCGTTTCAAACATATTGTTGCACAGCTGTATATTCCATATACTTCTGCTTGAAAAACGGTGGGCACTTTCCTAATGAGTTTTCCTGATGTCGGGTCCGTAGACTCCGGTGCCTGTGCAGGCCCCCATTTTTGAACCATCTGCAAAAAAGTAGATAGTTCCAGAAGGAACATCGGGCCCTCCATTATTCCACATTGAGTGATCTGTTTCAATCACCTCATATGGAACGTCCATATTGGGCCTGGCTTCCATGCAATCAGAGACTGAAGTTACTAAGGGTGTGAGATTGAACTCCCGAAGTATGCGAAGATGACCTATTTGGTCACCTTCGAGTATAGTATAGTATAGTATAGTATAGTATAGTTTATAGTTTCACATGAAGATGCATTACCTCCATGGCTGCAGTAGGTGTTGTACGCATGGCACTGGTAACTGTAAGACAGGCCAACGCGGTTATTATGAAGGGAATAAAACCCGCCAGACGCCAGAGGGCTGGCCACGTGGTAAGGATGCCGAATGAGCAAACAACAAACTATGATCAGAAGGGAGCCCTATAGAGCCTGACGACATCTAGGCAGATTCCGCACCTATTGGATGTGCCCTGTTGAAAAGCATGCTAGAACAGTGGATGTTAGGATCGATTGACGGCTCAAGACCGACAAATGTGAATACACCCAAAATTATTTTCTGTTACATTTCCTTAACACAGACATCAAATTGGACAAGGTTTAATCGCGATTGTTAAAAACTTGTTAGCACGAGGGGCTTTTTCACTCTTTCTGGAATACTTACCAAGCAAGAACATCAAAATGGTCTAGGTTTAATCGTGGTGTTAAGAAATCTTGTTGAGACGAGGTGACTTTGCGTTTGTTCTGGTTTACTTCCCAAGCAGAGACATCAAATTTTAGATATAGAGTTTAGATCGTCGTCAAGAATCTTCGACCTGTTGAGACGGGGAGATTTTGTCACTTTTTTTCTAAAATCACGTTAAAACTATGATGGCGTCTTTTCCAACCAATCACTAGATGAAGATTTCCAGTTGGGCAATGCTTCATTATTTTTAATTTTACAATAGTACACTGAAGTCGCTTTTAGGCGGTTTGTTTTTTACGCGACTATTTTTACGCGAATTTCGAAATTTACGTGGTTTTTTTACGCGAATTTCGGAACTTACGCGGCTTTTTTTTCACGCGAATTTTGGAATTCTCGCGTTTTTTACGCGATTTTCGGAATTTACGCGGATGTGCTCAATTAGTCTATTTTTTCACGAAACTTTGAAATCCACGAAGTTTTTTTTACGCGAATTTCGGAATTTACGCGGTTTTTTACGCGATTTGGATTTACGCGGAACGTATCCTTCGCGTAAAAAGCGACTTGAGTGTACTTACTTTGAAATTGTTTGGTTTCTTTATTGCTGTGGATGCTTAGAAGATTTTCCGATCGACTGGTGCAAAACTATTTAAAATCGATCTGGAAACCACTATCTATTAGCACCCAAAATCTCTCATTTTTTCGTGAGGCTTGCAGTTTTCGAATTTATGAAATGACACCCTATCCCAAACCTTGCCATAAGACGTAGTCCTACGTCAAAAACTGGCATGAAAAAAAAAACCAAAGAAAAATCGTAACAGAATCGGAGAGCAAACGCAACATAAAAAGAAAAAAAGTGGGAGAGAATAAAATGAGAAACGAAGCAAAAACAAGAGTAGATTAGACAGAAAAAGAAGGACAGAAGAAAAAAGAAGAATAATGAGACAAAAGAAGTAAACACTAGGAAAATGAGGACAAACTGGATTGATATACAGAACAAACTGGACAAAAAAGGAAAAATGGATAGAAAAGGAGATAAAAAGGGAGAAGAAATTTGAGAGCCATAAGGAACAAAATGTAAGTGACAACGAAAGAGAAATGGGATTAAACGAAAAACATGTGTCGAAAGAGGAAAAATGCAGGACATAATAAAAAGATGAATGGAACAGCTGAAAAAAATTGAAAATGAGTTAACAGAACAGAAAACAAGACACGAGATTGGAAAAGAAGAAAAACGATGCTAAAAATGAGGAAAACCGGAAGGAAAAGACGAAGAAAGGAAAAGACAGAAAAAATCTGATTGAAAAGGGCGAAAACTGAAACAGGAAACAGCGGGCAAACAAAGGAGAAACGAGAAAGAAGTAGAGACGAATAGAGGGAAGACGAGACAAAAAAAGAAAAAAACAGGTGAAACGGAACAAAAAACAAGAGAAACCAAAAGGGAAAAAAGAATAGCGAGAGAGAGAAAAACGGATACAGAAAAGCAAGAAAAAAAGTCAAATAGAATATACAAAGAGAAAGGAAACGGGAATGGGATGGTAAAATGGGGCAGAAAAATAAGAAACGAAAACAGGATAAATTGATTAAAGAAAAAGGTAAAACTGGACAGAAAAAGACAAAAAACGGAAGATAAAAAGAAAAACTGGATAGCAAGAGAAAAAAGGAAGCCTAAAACAGAATTAACGGGACAAAAAAAGAAGGAAAGCGCGCATCTAAAAGCGGAAAAATGGAACATACGAAGACAAAAACCGATAAGAAGGAGATTTGGAACAAGACGAAAACAGGAAAATATAAAAAGGGGAACACAAAAGACGAAAAATGGGAAAGAAAATTAAAGAAAAATTAGTAAAAGCATGACTGATTATAAGAAAAATGCGACTGAAAAAAGAAAATGAGAGAGAAACAGGTAAAACGAAAGGAAAAAGAGGAAAGGAAGTGCCAAGAAAACGGCATAGGCAAGAAGAAGAAATGGAACACAAAGTGGAAAATGGAACAGAAAAGAGGTAAATGCTATTTTTCAAGTAAAACTTCGTGTCTAATTTCGTGTCCATGCCGAAATTAAAGTCTAATTCAATTCCAATTTTAAGTCGAATTTAAACTATGATTTCAAGTCCAATTTCTAGTACAATTTGAGTTCCAAGTTCAAGTTTAAATTCAAATGTTTTTGCAAACACAGTCTCAAGTCCAATTTAAATCCAATTTACGTCCAAGTTCAGTTCTAATTTTAAGTTTAATTTCGAAAACAATTCCAAATCCAATTTCAATTCCCGTTCAACTTTAATATCAAATCCCAGTTTAAGTGCAATTGCAATTCTAATTCAATAAGGGTATGAAATGGGGAAGGCAAATGAGGAGCGTCCAATATAGCTCTAGCTATCCCAAGCCTCTACCTAGCGCCTCCACGTGGCCATACCCGGTAATGCTCTATTGAGTAGCCAAGCTAGGAGGTGCGATACTGTGTGGTTCTCGGCTGCCTGATCTCATAATCGAGGTTTTGGGCAGACGCTGGAGCCACACGATCTGGTAAGCATAATATAAGTTATTTTAATTATTTTTTTCGTTTTAGCTTATGAAGCATTTACTGCTTTATAGTGAAAACTTTGGCCAATACGAGTGTTAATACTGCACATGGATATTGGATACCAGAAGAAAAATTAAATTAATGATTAGAAGCATTTATGGAAACTAAAAGGACGCAACTCTATTCCATTCGAAGGACTGCTGGTGAGATTGTTCTATTTTTACCCATATATACCACATTTCATAAATAAACTAGAATCGGGAAGAGGGAGGGACCATCAGAGCACTTGTTTGAAGCGGTGGGCCTAGGGAGAGTGAAACAGTCAACTTGCTAGGGTTAATCTCGGCCCGATTAACAACACATCGTGGATAATGAGCGGGCTCTTCTCCCCACCTGCTGGAGTCATTCTGCATTAAGACGGTTTATTCAACGATTGACTCAGGTGACTTAGCCCTTGGAAGGAGATTCTCTAAATCCCTGGTACGTGTAAGTGATGTTGCTTATCGACCAATGCCCTTTTGGCCCTTCATACAAGAGTTGGGAAGCATGACCAATCGTTGAATATGTTCAACTCTTTTTGACATGATAGGCTCATTGCTATGAACGGATGTTCTGCTAAGGCAGGTGGTAGTACCATATATTCATATTCATATTCATTTTCAATTGCAATTCTAATTCAATAAAAATTTCAATAAAAATTTCAAGAATTTCAAGTCTAATTTCAAATAAAACGTAAAATTCTCTTGTCCAATATCACGTATAATTTCAATTAAAATTTCTAGTCCAAATTCCCAAAGCCCAAATTTACAGTTCAATTTGAGAAGTGAAGAAGTCTCCGATGCGAAGTATGATAATGGCAGGTGGGGTTCGCACCCCCGATCTTTCGGTTGGTACTCGACTGTTTTGCTGACTAAACTACAGCCGTCCGCTATATTAGATAGTCTAATAGGGTAAAAATATCAAGATTTTTATGACACACAATGCAAAACTAGGTAGTTATTCCCTAATATTTTAATTTGTTGTCTATCATACGCGATCAATCAAAGTGAGCTGAAATCTATTTGAATGTTTTTTAACATTAATGAAGTCCTACCAGCTAAATTTCCTGCGTTTTTCCGTGCGACGAAGAAGAAAATGTCGACTAATCGTTTTAACCTTTACGTCCCCGACATCAAAAATGAAGGTACTCTCAGTTACACTTTTGCCTCCTTGAAAAATCCTGTCATTTGATACCCCATTTGCCATATTTTCAAAGAGAACTCCAAATGACCATTTTTGAGTTCCGGTAGAGCCGATGCGGGATGTTCCGGAATGCCCAGATCGGCTCGAAATACATCCAAATGTCCACTAAAGAGCTCGCGTAGAAAAATTCTGTCTATTGACACCCCATGTGCCATATTTTCGAAGAGAATTCCAAATGGCCACTTTTGGTTTCTGGCAGAGCCGATGCCGGATGTACCGGAATGTCCAGATCGGCTCAAAATACATCCAAATGTCCACTAAAGAGTTCGTGTTGAAAAATCCTGTCATTTGATACCCCATTTGCCATATTTCCGGAGAGAATTTTAAATGGCCACTTTTGAATTCCGGCAGAACCGATACCGGATGTTCCGGGATACTCAGATCGGCTCAAAATACATTCGAATGTCCCCTAAAGAGCTCGTGTTGAAAAATCCTGTCATTTGATACCCCATTTGCCATATTTCCGGGGAGAATTCCAAATGACTATTTTTGCGTTCCAGTAGAACTGATGCCGGATGTGCCGGAATGTCCAGATCGGCTCAAAATACATCCAAATGTCCTCTAAAGAGCTCGTGTTGAAAAATCCTGTCATTTGATACCCCATTTTCCATATTTCTGAAGAGAATTCCAAATGGCCACTTTTGAGTTCCGGTAGAACCGACAACGGATGTTCCGAAGTGTGGGGGATAAGTCAGCGCTCTACAGGGTAGCGTAAAAGTCATTATTAGTGACTACAAATGAAATGGATAACTTTTGCGCAGTCAATTAAGTAGATTTCCAGTTTTATTTCATCTGCTACTTATGACGTCAAAAAAAATCCCACTGCGATCTGGAATATCTCCGGGAAAATGAAACCAGAATTTACCAGCATATTTTTTCATTAAAGGCCAATCTAATGTGGTTCTTTTAAGACTAGTTGCATAAAAATCGATTGAAAATCAGATGAGATAGAGCCAAAAGTGTAACTGAAAGTACCTTCATTTTTGATGTCGGGGACTTAAAGGTTAATTTCCGTCATTCATAAATGAAAATAATTCATGCGAGGCATTGTCGTTATTCTACAGCCAGGAAAACTTGCCTGACCTGCAGAAATTTTGTAGAATAACCTTTGTCATGCCGTCCTACACAAATACATGCGCGTTATTTTCATAAACATTGTTGTGATTTTTAATTCGGACGATGAAAAATTTTGATGGACGGATTTGAAAACGGTACGACGAATTTAAGAAATAAAGTCAGTTGCGTAATTTCAAATAATATGCTTTAATAATCGCTTTTCAGTGATTTCAAAGTTCACGGATCGGAAGGTAAGTGTGTTTTAGTCAAATCAGCACAAGAACTTTTGGAGTATTCATTAACTTCGTCCAACAAATGATAAAAATTAGAATGGCTTTACTTACTACGACGGGAATTAGAAATAAACCCTACCTAATTTTGTTTTATTCTCGTAACTCTATCACTTCCCGTATACGCGTTACACAATTCCACACCATGCGACGATATTATTTTTATGACTGTTCTTTGTTTCGACCACCGAACCGAGCAGATAGACTGTTATCTATTCGATCAGTGTGCTAGAAGCGGTACGTTGCCGACGTTCGCAACGGCAAGTCTCGGATTAAATCCACCACCGGGTGTGTTTTTTCTGTCTTGTTTACTTGTATATGGCTATACGTGGTCATGACGTGAACTATAGAATGCTTATTTGGGTGAACTTGCAGAAACTTGCCGTTGCGAACGTCGGCAACGTACTGCTTTGCCTTTATCACACTGACCGAGTAGATAACAGTCTATCTGCTGTATACGGGGAGTGATAAAATTAAGAAAACTAAACCAAATTTGGTATTAGACTACCTAATATAGCAGGCGGCGGTAGTTTAGTTAGCAAAACAGTCGGGTACCAACCGAAACATCTTGGATGCGAACCCCACCTGCCATCATCCTGATATACTTTTGGTCTGTGTTGAGATTTTCCAGTTCATCCAATTAATCTTTCTTCGCATCAGACACTTCCTCACTTTCCAAAATAGTTTACGTTATGACCGCATATAATCATACACAAGTAAATAAGGAAGGAAAAGTTCATTTTGAAATGAAGCTTTAAACGCAAATTAGTCCATATTCTAATGCCCTATGTCAAGTCCGATTTCAAACCCAATTTCAAGTCTAATTTCTTTTCAAATCCAGTTCCAACTTTAATTTTAAACCGAATTGCACCCGCAATTCCGGAGTTTTCAACCTAATCAACCGGTATTTTTGTGATAAGTATAGGTAGATTCCCCATCCTATGATTACTCGATTTTTGTGACCAAAACATTCTTCTGAAGCCTGTGTGCTCCGCCTTTTGTTTATGTCCGAGCATACTAGTGGGCCTCACATACAGCCGATTTCTCTTTCTGGAATGATTTCCCATTGAAACCATCTGTACCGTTGTGAAACGAGCTTTTTCTTTGGTAAGTTTATGATTTATTATACGTATTGGCTGTGACTGGAAAAAAACAATTTTCTTCGAAGAGCCAGTTCGATGTAAAGTAAAGCATTAATAATGATCGAAGCTTCAAAGAAAACAATTTTATCAAACACTTTCTATGCCCAAGTCAGACATCTAGGGTTGCTGATTAAATTTTAAACATTCTAAAGATGAGGCCAAATCAATACCAATAATCAGCTAAATTCTAAACTTAGCTAAATTAGCTAAACTGAAATGTAAAAAAATTCTATATACAAAACTCTTCATTTTATATCCTCGTCACTACGGCAGTTCTCTTTCGATCAGCCGTAGTTATCAACCATCACATTACGTTACGCTACAATCATGCCCGGTGAACTAATCTTACGGATTTACTCCGGATCCAGATCTAAACGTTTTTGTCGTTGTTGTTATGTCGTTTTTCCCCAATTGCTTTCTCACTGCACGTAGACCATTCAACAAATCGAGTTCCAATCGATTTTGATTAGCGGTATTGATACATGGATTTCCGCCTGGAAACACTCAACGTTCCTGCTAGGGCCATAAAACGAGATGAAACATCATAACATCAGTTTTATGTTCCTGTTTCATCCAGTTCTGCAGTGCTCAAGCGACAAATTTTACTCCGTGTTCCTACATGCGATATAATCCTTGGTCTACGGGTAGTACCTACCAATCGAGTGGATTATATGCATCATGCTTACCAATTTTTTGGATGATGATTGTATTTGCTGTGGAATATCGATTTCTCCGAACGGTTATTGTTCACCATTTATCACCGTTCGTGATGAAAAAAAGGAGTATAAATTTGATACAAAATACTGCTCTCTACCCACTGAAGAGAAAAATTATTCTATCTACCCTAATACACGTGTTCTGACGTCAACTGAAATTTCCGTTACCGAAACGGATCCCGTCGAGGGATTTAAAACCTGTGTTCATTGCATAACCGATGGGTGGAAAAATACATAATAGCTATTTTAATTTTTATAGATCCTTTTGAAAAAAAAATCGCGTATACGCTTGTTTGAGTTTCACCGTGGCGTAAAATTTGTTCCGCTGCTTCAAAGGACGATGCACAAGTGCATTGCAAAGTTATTAACGGATCATCGCACAAAAATCTGTGCGGTTTTTCTTGCGCTGACTTGAAATGAAAAAAAAATTTATTCAGTGTGAAGAAAAATGGACGACTTGGTTGTTGAAAACTGTCTTTAACAGAAATAATCTCACTATTATACTGTGCCACAGGAATGAATTCCAGTCTGAAAAGGAGAATTTCTTTGCTTCGACAATTCGTCCAGCAATTCCGATGATGACTTTGCACAGACACGATTTTCTCACGAGCACTAGCTCTCTAATGCGAAAGTTTCCAACACGACCGATAGAATATACCGGAAAATTACACTTTAAGAACATGACGATAATAATAACCCTACTCTCGGTGGAACCCAAAAGAAATGCAAGATTACGACCAAAGAAGAACTTCTAAGGACAAAATCCGGTACCGCAACTCTACTCTAACCGACTGAAAGGCTTGCCCGCATTACCTTAATATCATACTTTTGCTTCTTCCTGTTCTGCTTCTGCAGTTGTTGATAACAGCCTTCGTGGAGTGTGCCGGGTTTTGTTGTGTGCGTCGAGAAAAATGTCGAACATGCAGATCACGTGAGCGATTCTCCTGCCACGCTCGTTACTTTCTGCCCGTATGAAATGTTCACCAACCGAAGCTGTGTCTACCTAAAGTTAGAAAAAAAACGAAAAATGCAAGATTTAAATCTATAAAATGAACTCGTCTGTTAAAGCTAGACTAAGGCATGTCAAGTAGACGAAAGTAAAGTTTTACCGATAAGTAAAATTAACAACTAAACTGTTTGAACTTTCGGAAACACCTGATAGTAGGTCGATCCGATTAAAATAAACCCATTCCGAGCTGTCATCAATCACCGGAGCCACCGTACATGAAATGTTCATGCATAAAGCAATACAGCGCTGGCATTTCCCGAAAGGTCGAATCAATTCCCCCTGGCTTCGCACCGGATGAAAAACGACAAACAAAAAAAGCATCACCCAAGAATACATGAAAGAATGTCGGTTGATTCGCACAAAGGAAGAAAAAATCCTCGTAATGCTTCAATTCCAGCGGAGGGAACAAAGAGACAAAATGCGTTTTAGAGCCCCCCCACCCCGCTACTCTCCAGGCGGACCAGGAAAAAGCAAGACAAAAAAAAACACACTCCAGTAGAAGTTTCCGGAGAAGCAAACACTGTGCAGCTGAAAGGTTCTAGCGCTGAAATCTTGCGAAAGAATTTCCTTTCATGCTGTTTTTCGGGCAAATAAATTATTCATCCTTAAGTAAGGAAAACACATGAAAGGTATTATTGTTGTTTTCCACGTTGCTGTTGCTCTTTACAGAGTAGTCCAAATCAGAGATGAAGTCAGCAGGATCGATTCTCTTGATCGAATTTTCCACTTCACCCATTTATCGGTACATAGTGATGTTTTCCCGTTGCAAGGAGTGGTTCCTGTTACATGTTTTCAGAGTCTCCGTCACTTTATCGCGTCTCTGAACGAAAATTGTGCTCACTCTGAGCGAATCGCGATGAGTACCGAAGGGTCTCTCGCACGTGCATGCGATCCCTTGCGCATACGCACCATCATGTAAACCACAAGCACCACTGACTGACTGTGAGACGGTACGGTAATGATGTCGGTCGCATACGTCACCGTTCCAATCCAACCTCTCTGCTCTGTTCTCTGGCATGGTTTCCGAATTCACAGGTGTCCGTTTAGCAGCCGATGCGACGAGTCAAGAAGGGGAGTTACAAGAAAAAAGTCTTTGTAAAACGCAATGGTCAGGTGGAGTATGGTTTCACGGGACCGGATTTTAGATGCGAGTGTTTTTTTCATCACGTGTACTACGATTACCGAAACTTGCCTTTCTAAAAGTCAGAAACGCCAAAATGCTGTCTCCCTCAGCTTGAACACTGTTTTTGTCTCACGCGTGCTTAATTAATATTTCACTCTATTTATCTATCTAAGTATTTCTCTCGCCGTCACTCTCCCCAAGTAACAACTCTAAGGCCGCTTGGTTTTATTTGAATTTTATAAAGGTTTTATGGCGGTAATAAACATTACCTCTGTTTTTTCAAGGTATTGTGCAATACCAAGATGACCCAAATCAATAATTACTTATAGCAGCTATAAAACTACAGCACAGGTATACCTCGATAGTACATACACCTTTGATTTGTTTAGCGTACGTATTACCGAAATGTACGTACTATTGAATTATTCCTACGCATATTGCATAATTGCATAAAATTTGCAAATTTGCATATACTATTGAATGAATATATATTTTAGTGGAATGTATTGATTTAATATATTAATTAATTAAGCAATTAATTTAAAATTTTTTTAAATCAATGATTTTATCCTCTGTGAAGCTTGAAATGGATCAAATAAGGTGTTGCCGGAAAATATACGTACCATCGAGGCAAAATGTACGTATTATGAAGGATACGTACTATCGATACCTCCCAGTTGGCTTCGAGGTAAGACGCTGGCCTAATAAGCCAGTCGTCGTATGTTCGAATCTCGACTGGGAGAGGCTGTTAGAGTCAATAGGATCGTAGCAACTGGCCCTGCAATTGTCCTGCACTCTAACAGCTGTCGAAGTGCGAAGTCTGTCGTATAAAACAGAAGGTCAAGTTTCGATAACGGAATGTAGCACCTAGGCTTTGCTTTGCTTTACGTACTATCGAGGTATACCTGTAAAGCAAAATATGTTGCAGCAAGTTATTATCAGTCGGCTTGTAGGTCACAGGAAACAACTAACATGAATGTTTTGTTAAACAACTATTTTCAAAAATTCCAAATTTCGATGGCGCTTTGATTTCATCCACCTATCATCAATATGCACGATCAGGGCCCGACAACGTCACCTTCAATTGCATAGCGTCACTCAACAATGAAGCAATGAAGCTTCGGTTTCAAACTGGCTTCAGTCAGCGTCTGCGAAACTGGTTTCACTTCGTTATGACTATCGGTTTCAACTTTTCATTTGTACTTTTCTATCAAATATTCAGAATAAGGCCAGCAACTGTGAATGCAAATGAATTGAATTTGAGTAACATTTCCTACAATGCAACGCATATTAAAGTTAAGCTTGTCAATGTCGACAAATCATGCCTGACTTTCTGTCGTCGTCAATTGAAACAGCCACCAACTTCAACTGAATCTTGCTTGAAACGTTTTGTTCAACAAGTGAAGCAAGTCACTTCATGTATGAAGCGAAGGTAAGAGAAAGTCAGTTTCATTTATTTGTTTCGACCCTGCGCACGATAATATTTAATGCGCATATGCTGCACAATTACGCAGACTGGTGAAAATTTATTATACTATTGGATATTTCATTATAAACCGAGTCGATCAGAAAGATCTGACTGTAAAACTTTAACTTTTCTGCATACGGATGTGCGTTCAAGTTTACAAAACATTGATATAAATGAAGAGACTTATTATTATCTTATTAGACGACCCTTCTTAAGGTTAGCAATTTTCAATGGGGTGCATGTCAGTAAAAATTGACATGAGGCTTCCGGTGACCAGTGTTAGGTGGGGGCGGCTGTTGATAACTGAGTGTACTGCGTTAATGTCGCGAACAGCACCACAGCTCAAAATACTCGTTGACATCACTCAAAATAGTTTTCGTCTAGGGAAATTTTCGACACTTTTCGATGAGCAGTGAGGCAGAAGTTGATAAAAATTGAAATTGATTATATTAAACCTTCAATAAAATTGATTATACTAACCTAAATTTGATCTATATTTTCTACTTAACACTAATTGTCAGACCGAAATTCATAGGTTACTAGTTGAGCCCGAATCTTACGATCCGGAAAATATAAATGTCTGTACAGAAAACGGCGGATACATTCTATTGGCCAGTGTTTGCGAAAATGTTTAATCTTTGTATTAGTTCTTTGAGTTCTTATACCGCATAATATAGCCACAGACAAACAGACATAACACTCGTTTTCAATTCTTCGCACTAATTAAACCGTTATTTCAAAGTTAGGCTTAGTTGAGAATGACTCTGTTTTGGTCAAATTGGCGCTTCTTAACAAAAGAAGTGGAATGCCCCATGAAAAAATACTGGCTAGCCCAAGGGATACTCCTTTTACTATTCGATATTTGGGAGTGTCGATCATAGATGGTGCTAGTGTTCAAGCAAAATGTGAGGTACGATAATTTTTGTTGATTTTTCTTCCAAGAGTTATGTCTGTTTGTCTGTGAGCTGTGTAGCTCTAAGATGTTGTACATAAAATAGTCTTAACCGGAAACTGAAACAATTAGTTTTTATGCTCGCACTGGATTTTATTTAACTGAATAAAAACATTCTTCACTGTGCTGATTCTATAGGTGGGCAAAATGTCTCTTTTGTGTGAGATGTGAGTGGCTTTGAACCGTCCATTTTCTGCCGCAAACCTGAATCATATGGTCGGTGTTAAGTCAGACAGAACAAAGTAACAAAATTCTGATTTCGAGAAAAATGCATTCAAAGTTTGCTGCTCTGTATGGCTTATAGCTATCAATCGTTCGAAATCATTTTATAACTCTGGCTATTTGCAACATTTATGTAGTGTGATTACAGTAAAACGTTGCTTAGAAAATTCTTGATTGTTTGCTGTCAGTAACCCTTTTTTTTAATTTTTTGACCTGGTCCGGTCTGATTTAACACCGACCATATCGCGACAAGCAATCGAGTTGAGCAGACGAGTCGAGCAATCGAATCAAGTAGGTCAAGCAGTCAGGTCGAGTGTTCAAGGCAAACAGTTGAGTCGAGCAGTGAAATCGAGCAGCTCAATCAAACAGTTGAATCGAGCAGTCAAGTCGAGTACATTGAAGTCGCTTTTTACGCAGTTTTTTACGCGACTATTTTAACGCGAATTTGGGAATTTACGCGGATTTTTTTACGCAAATTTGGAAATTTACGCGGTTTTTTTTACACGAATTTCGGAATGCACGCGATTTTTTTTACGCGAATTTTGGAATTTACGCGGTTTCTTTTACGCGATTTTCGGAATTTACACGGATGTGCTCAAAACGTCTATTTTTTCGCGAAGTGTTGAAATCCACAGTTTTTTTACGCGAATTTTGAAATTTACGCGGTTTTTTTACGCGAATTTCGGAATTTACGCAGTTTTTTTTACGCGAATTTCAGAATTTACGCGGTTTTTGCGCGGTTTTGATTTACGCGGGACGTATCCTTCGCGTAAAAAGCGACTTGAGTGTAGTTGAATAGAGCAGTCCAGTCGAACAGTTTGATCGAGCGGTTGAGTCGAGTAGTCCAGTCGAGCAGTTGAATCGAGTAGTCTAGTCGAGCAGTTGAGTCGAGCAGTAGAGTCGAGCAGTCAAATCATACCTTCTAGTCAAGCAGTCTAGTCGAGCAGTCTGACCCACTTGTTCAGTCGAGCAGTTAAGTCTCGCAGTGAAATCGAGCAATTGAGTCGAGCAGTTCAGTCGAGTAGCTCATTCGAGCAGTTGAATCGAGTCGAATTGAATAGTTAAATCAACCAGTTTAGGTCGAGTGGCTAAGTCGAGGAGTTAGGTCGAGCAGTCTAGTCGAGCAGATGAATCAAGCTGTCCAGTCGTCAGTTGAATCGAGCTGTCAGATCGAACAGTTGGATCGAGCAATCGACCCTGAGCAATTGAGTCGAGCAGCCGATTGGAATAGTCCAATCGAGTAGTTGAGTCAAGCAGTTGAGTCGAGAAGTTTAGTCGAGCAGTTGAGTCGAGTCGAACAGTTGAATCGAGAAGTTGAGTCGAGTTGTCCAGTCTAGCAGTTGAATCGAGGAGTTGAGTCGAGTAGTCGCATCGAATTGTTAAGGGAACATAAACGACTAAAAATTTTGAAAAAAATCATTATTTTTTTTATTTTAGATTTTGATTCTGCAGTCCTTTCCGCTTATTTTGATACTAAATTTGTAATAATCCGACCACGGGAAGTGGCCGAGAAACGATCATACACATAAGCATTCCAGTGCGGCGTGGAACAACTTCGGCGGAATAAACCGCCGCTCCTGGAAAACCACAATTTTCAAACTTTATGTACCTTTTTCTCAGAAACTACACAACGTATTGGAACAAACTTTTTTTTGTTTTGTTGGTAGTAACTTGGCAAAGACTTTTATAACTTTTGAGGTTTATAAACGAAACGAAACGAAAGACAAAATTTTATTTATTCAGGCATCTTTTCTTCTTCTTTTTCGTTTTTCTCAAGCTGTGTTTTGTTTACGAGACTCAAAAGTTATAAAAGTCTTTGCTAAGCTACTATCAACAAAACAAAAAAAGCTTGTTCCAATACGTTGTGTAGTTTCCGAGAAAAAGGTACATAAAGTTTGAAAATTGTGGTTTTCCAGGAGCGGCGGTTTATTCCGCCGAAGTTGTTCCACGCCGCACTGGAATGCTTATGTGTATGATCGTTTCTCGGCCACTTCCCGTGGTCGGATTATTACAAATTTAGTATCAAAATAAGCGGAAAGGACTGCAGAATCAAAATCTAAAATATAAAAATAATGATTTTGTCAAAATTTTTGATCGTTTAATAAAGGGGCATTCAAAGGGGACACCCTTAAGTCAAGCAGTTGAGTTGAGCAGTCAGGTCGAGTGTTTAAGTCGAACAGTTGAGTCGAGCAGTGAAATCAAGCTGTCCAGTTAACCAGTCCAGTCGAGCAGTTGAGTCAAGTTGTCAAGTCTAGCTGTCGAATCGAACAGTCCAGTCGAGTATTTCAATCGTGCGGTTACGTCGAGCAGTCGAGTCGAGTCAAGCAAATGTATCATGCAGTCGAATCGAGTAGGTAAGTCGAGTAGCCCTCTCGGACAGTTGAAGGGAGCTGTTCAGTCAAGCAGTCAAGTCGATCTGTCCAATCAAGCAGTCGAGACGAGTAGTCGAATCGAACAGTTCAGTCAAGCAGTTCAGTTAAGCAGTCCAGTCGAGCAATCAAATCGAGCAGTCTAATCGACCAATCCAGTTGAGCAGTCTAGTCAACCAGTTGAGCAATCGAGCAGTCCAGCAGTCGAGCAGTGTGGTGACTAAGAATAGAACTCATTGCTACGAAAACATGACGTCCTGTCAGAGGCCTGTTTTTAATTACCGATAAGGCTCTTATTACGTCCTGTCAGAGACCTGATTTTGGCTACAGACAAGCCTCTTATATAAATAGATTGCTTATCTAAACAAAACAAAGCCTAGGTGCTACATTCCGTTATCGAAACTTGACCTTCTGTTTTTATACGACAGACTACGCAGCCAGCTGTCAGAGTGCAGGAAAACTGTAGGGCCAGTTACTACGATCCTATTGACTCTAACAGCCGTTCCCAGTCGAGATTCGAACATACGACGACTGGCTTATTAGGCCAGCGTCATACCTTGAAGCCAACTGGGAGGCTGGGTTATTGCTTACACTAAACATAAAAATTCGTTTTTAAAATATAATTCTTTTCGCTGCTTAAAGATTGCTACACATCATAACCTGTGCATGCTACGAAGAGTGGCCACTCTAAATACATCCCGGTAGAAAAAATCGTCTAAAAGAATAATAAACAATAACAAACAACAAAAAAACAAGTAACAAACAAAACTGGCGGGAAGCAATTAGGGACTGGTGATAAAGGAGAAGTGAATCACGAGAATGCAGATCTGGGAAGTGAAAAATGAAAAATGCGAAGTGAGAAGTGCGAAGTACGAATTGAGAAGTGAGAAATGAGAAATGAGAAATGAGAAATGAGAAATGAGAAATGAGAAATGAGAAATGAGAAATGAGAAATGAGAAATGAGAAATGAGAAATGAGAAATGAGAAATGAGAAATGAGAAATGAGAAATGAGAAATGAGAAATGAGAAATGAGAAATGAGAAATGAGAAATGAGAAATGAGAAATGAGAAATGAGAAATGAGAAATGAGAAATGAGAAATGAGAAATGAGAAATGAGAAATGAGAAATGAGAAATGAGAAATGAGAAATGAGAAATGAGAAATGGTGCGCATTTTGCTTGTAGTTTAGACACAGTAGTTGAACGACTTTTGGAAGAGTTTCGTTAAATCAATGTTCACTTTCATACAGGAGAATGTGGTAGCATAAGACTTTCAGATCACTTTTTGGAAAGCCGCCAAGGCGATCAGACGCGTTTTTCAGAATAAATAGTACAATTATATCGGTTTCTTTCGATTCACTTCATGTTAAAATTCAAATAAATTGGTTTTTATTGGTATCCCGAATCGGAGTGAATGATTAAACCGAAAATCACCGACATTATTTGGGCGATAGGACATTTTAGCCCAATTCTACACGATTGAATACCGGAGCAAGGAATTTCTTCAACGCTGGCCACTAGACGTAACAAGAAATGAGAAATGAGAAGTGAGGAGTATGAAATGTGGAGTGATAAGTGAAAAGTCCATATTGATAACTAATGAGTCCTGAGTGAAAATGACGGAGGAAAAAATGAGATACGACTATATGAGCAGTAAGTAATTCACTATCACTAGGTTTCATATTCAACATTAACTTCGTATTTATGCGGTCTCACATCCATAATGAAGCATAACAGAAGATCGTATGCCTTCCATCTATTATGCCCATTATGCATTATGTCTGATCTCTGTATGTACTGTATGCCAATCGTAGTATACAAAAACCAAGCCAAATAGTTTTCCTGGGAGGAAATAGCATTCGTAGTTGAATGGATCAGCATCTTTGGCTCGAGCAGCACGTTCCTCACAATCATGTGGAAGATTTGTACCTAAAGTTGAATGAGTTGATAGATATATTTAAATATCTGAAAGAAAAACAAATCCTGGGTTTCATGTGCTGCTCGAATATCTTCGATTATTTATTCGTCAAACTTCACAGCTGGCTAGTTACTGTACCATTTTTGGGGGTGTGGTACTGCTGGGGCGAATGGTGCCACAATAGTGAAACCATATAGGGTAGCCTGAGTAAAGATTTGTATAAGATCAAATTAAAACCACAATACACATATTAAATTATAAGCCTTCTCAAACATCTCTACAGATACCATATAATTGACTTCAACGTCCTTTCCCAGTCAACGTTCGGGCATACGACCTACTTCGAAATCAGCTGGGAGGAAAATTTTAACATCTGATTTTTTTATTCCAGTTATATTTTTCTGTCAAATGAGGATTATCCTGAATTCAAACTAAAACAGCTAAATGTGACTGAAAATATTTCTCCATTTCCTGAATAAACTCGATAGAGTAGCTGTTGAAGTTCTCAGTTTTAATTGTGGTCAAATATCAGTGTCCTTATATACATAAAGCAACAAAAGCTTCAAGATTTTTAAATTATTTGCATTAAACCATAACCAAAACATCGACCAAAATGACACAATATTGGGAATTACAACCCATCACTTGGAGCGACTTTCACGGTGATTCTGATGCGTAGAAAATTCAGTGGCTTGGATTAATATTGAAAGGAAGGTTCAATTATCAATAGACGACTTGGGCATCTTATGAATCATTTGGAAACATCCACTGCAAAATTTTAAAATAATAAATGTAGCAATCCTCGCCTATATTACGCTCATGATACTACACCTTCCGACGCGTCCTTACAACCTTGACCCTTCTTAATCGATAGAATTTGCAGTCGGTTATTAGAGCACAGGAAAACTACGGGGCTAGTGTAAATATCCTATTGATTCAATAGAGGCACCGCCCAGTCGAGATTCGAACCTACGGTGACTGGCTTGTTAGCCAGTCCCGGAGCTAACTACAGGTCATGTGCTTCCACCGAATGTGATCCAATGGGGTTGCACGGTTATCTATAAATTACGGTAATTTTTATATTGCAGCTGCCTTAATTGCCAAAATAGCTAAGCTTGAATTAAAGGTTCAGTGTTTGGACTTGGAGAATGTTTAATTATGTGTTATTTGTTTCTATTTTATTTGATGTGTTACTTGATTGGTAATAAAAATTGATATTTAACTTCTTTGTTTAGAAACTGGGAAATGAAAAAAAGTTTCAACTGCCGTTATAGAACCGTTCCGTTTCCATCCGTTCCTAGTCGGCATTTCCTAACTCCCACTCGCGAACGGAGACACGTGTAGGTTTCTCCCCGAGAGAAGGCGAGTTCTCGTTGTTGATCGATTTTCGCCAAACTCTCCCGCTCCGCTGCACGATTGTTAACAGTTTCCAGCCGTCGTGGTGGGCCAACATCAGGCATAAGGCAGCATCGTAATCCTACGCTCCGGTAGTAGTGTTCAAGCCGTTGTTCGCTGTGTACTGCTGGCAGAGGTCCGCGATACGTCCGCATGTGCTGTTATTATAAGGACCATTAAAAAAAAAGGACATTCCCACTGATAGTGGAAGACTGTGTTGTTCTAGTGTGACCAACTTCGTCGGTAGTGAGCTTCGTCAAGTGTAACGGTGAACGTTTAGTGTGCAGTGGTGTGAGTGTGAGTGTTCACACGTGACCGGTAGGCTGTTGAGACTCCTAGCGCTGCTGTGAAGGGAAAAAACCGGAGGGCTGAACGAGAATGCTCGACTGTTCGGTGTGGCTGCCCAACGTGGGAGGGGCCGGTAAGAACGCACTTTTTCCCTTCATTTACACATAAATTTACTCGGAGTGGCACACGCGGAGCAGTGCGTAGAATTACGCCACCCAAGAGGGGCGTCAAATGCGAGCGAGAGCCGTTTGTGATTTTGACCCACACAACCAGTGGATGATTTGTGTTGGGCTTGGGAAGTTGGAAAGGAAATTATGGATTTTTCCAATTGAAGCCACAAGGGAGAAAAGTGTGCCACGCCAGTGTGCGGTGGGTGTGAGCTGTCGGTAGTTGCCTCTGCCAGAGAAAGAAACTTTTTCCACCTGACTGGCACCGAACGCGATGTGAACCTGACAACCTGAGAAAATTACTTTGTGCTTTGCTGGATGGGGGAAACCTATGAAAACCAATGAATGATCAAGCTTGGGAAAATGAATTTTGTGATAGTGATGTGAATTAGAGAAAAAACACACAGCAGTGTTTGGCACAAAAAAACGGCAATTGACCGTGAAAACTCAGTTCTGACCAATATCAATAATTCAGTTGTGAAACCGACGCGCTAGTGTACGGGAAAGGACCAACAAACAGTTTTACAGTTCGCGCACCAGTTGAATCAACTGTGAAAAGGTTGGTATTTCGCGGTTTTCAATAATTGATTCATTAATTATGCCAAAAAGAAGTAGCTCACCGATGGCCCGCCAGACCAATATAGCAAAGGTTTTATTTTCATGTTATTGGTTGGAGAAAAGGTTGTTTGTGTGCAAACTGTGCAGAGGTACAAGCAAGGAACGGAGTTCCAAGTCCTGCCCTCTGGCGCGTGGATCGATAAATTGATACTGGGAATGCATTCACCCGACTGCGGCAACAAGTTGAAGGTCGGTTCGGATGCAGAACTGTGTGTCAGGGGTACTGTCAAAGTTTTTTTTTGGCAAAGTTTAGTGTTTGTCTCATAATATGCCTTACAAAGAGTATATAGAATTTTCGGACTGTAAGAAGTATAAACAATAAATGTTTACGAAAGCTGGCAGACGCACTTATATCATCGATTGTTTTTTGTTTTTATCTAAGCGACGATAATTGAAATGACTTTTTATATAATTTCACACATAATAAAATTTGGAAACACCCTAACTCAGCGAGGTGCATCCTAATGGTTCGAAAACAATTTTCATTTCTAATCTAAAGTTTTTGATAGTGCTGTCAGAGAATTGTTAGAGAAAATTCGTAAGTTTTTTGAATAGGTTGAAGGTTAACCTTAGTACGTTTCAAGGCACAAGGAGACAAAACCCGTAATTCCATCCACTTGCAATTGCTTCATTGTCGAATTTCACTACTGCCGCAGTGTATAATCAAAAGTTCTCCAATTAATTTTATTCGCTTCCGCAACATTGTTACTCAAATATTTCGACTCAAGTTTTCGGCCTAGCAACAGAAATTTGCATCTCCATCTTGTGCAGGCTTCCCATTTCCCTTTTGCAGTAACTTTTTCAACAGGCCCTAAAGTAACATTCTCTTACTTTCCGTATGCAATCCTTCACCATAAAACACATGGTGGGAAGGTGGCTACATCCTGGCAGAAAAATTACACTTAAACCCAGCGCTAGGTAAACTGTCGGGCTCTATTACGAATCGCTATCTTAAATTATTACGAAGCCATTCCGTTGTGCAATCACAAAGCACTCATACCCGATTATGTTACGTCTGGGCCAGAAGGACGACGAATCCGCCGGTCCGGTCCTCCGGTACAGCCGAGCTTCTCGCCAGCCCATGAAATATGTATGTCCTACTCCGCCGATGGTGGTGCTGGCTGCCACAAAGGTCGGAGAAATACTATGAACCCACCACCACTCAACTCCCCCAAACCCATATTTGTGTAGTCGTACAGTCGTACACGGATGCCGCACAGATGCAGTCCTTCCGCTAAGCTTTCCGTGGCACCGACTCATTTATTCTGAAGCATGCGTATGAATGTATACATATATATGTGTATGTACGGGTATGTGACCTACTGTAGCACTCCACATTGTACGGTACTTTGATTAATGAAGTTGGTAGAAAGTACATTGAGAGTTGTGTAAAATGTACTAGCCAACCATGTTCGGAATGGCAGCCACGCCACAGTAATCTTTCAAAGCAGGTCAACTGGTGCCCTTAGTTTCACACTTGTAAATTTATTCAAATAATCCTCATATCTGTAATTTTCTAGCTTAGTAAAGCCGGCCTTCGTAGCATCATAGCTTGGCTCTTTCTTCACCGGTTCGTAGAAGTTTAACATAGTTGAAGGGATTGCCAAGCTTATGGGCAGTTCTTGCAGGAAAATGCATTTTCTTTCTCCACATACACATAGCCAGGAATCATCTAAACTTTCATACCACACGTTTCAGCTTCACTAGAATGATGATGATGATGATGATGATTCAGCCCCTATCATAGTTCCTAATAAATGGATCGATGTTGGGAAATTTATGAACGAAAATATGTCTTTGTTGGACGTGTAATCCAATTTTTTCGCTTTTTTCCTCGGCAAACTCTGCCAAACACTTTCGCTCAGTCGGGCGTAAACAGCCAAATGTGGGTGGACACCCCTCCCCCTCTTTGCACACATTTGTTTTCAGACCTACCAAGATTGATGATATCGAAGGTGACCTATTTTTAGATCGAAGAAAAATTGCTTTTTTTATTTGATATTTTTTCAACTATTTATTTTCTTGATAAGGGAACAGTGGCTGACATGTTAGAATAATATCGAGGAACAGAAAACAAGTGTTTTTAGATACTTAAAATGTCACAAAAACTGACCGATGAGCTAACCGGTCTGTCTAAACAACTGACGGTAGCAGATTAGCAGATGGAGAAGTGTTTATTTGTTTATTTTCACCGCTTGGCCACGTTACTATTCTGTTACGACAGCAGCTGCACGTGCTGCATGGACAGCAAAATAATCGAGATAAAAAGTCGTGTATGCCGTTTCACAACTCTGTATGACGGCTCAAACGAACGCATTTCCAATGACTGTTCGCGTAAACAAAACCACGAATGACCTGCATCATAGTTTCTTTTATGATAGCATAAAATGTTATGCCACATGATGTCGAAACAAATGAATTTAATTTTAAACTCTTGTTAACACGCTGCACCATCTGACGTGGTTTAGGTCCTGCATTAGTTTTAATATAAATAATTAAAGTAATGAGTTGGCTTATGTAAACTCTGATTGAAGTTAATTATAAATAATTTTCTGACATCTAAGAAAATTAAAAATGATGCTTCCCAAACAAGTAAGTAACTAAGTTCTCGAAACAGTTTAATCGGCCACTAGTTTTGCGAGAATAAAATTAATTGCAGACAGATTACCGATGGGTGTAGAGGTAATCCGTCTCCTGCCTTTCTCCAGGAAAAGAAGCAAAAAGCAAAAATGGGACAGAAGGACAGAAAACGGAAAAGATTGCGAAAAAACGTGACAAAACCTGGAGAAACTGGGGAAAGAGGGTAAAAGGCGAGAGAGAAAATCTAATCTAATCTCGGACTAACGCAATCAATTCTAGAAAGCATCTTGGAAAATGACGATTTCTTGAATCAATCATTTTTCGTGTCAACGGCCAGGCCAACTGCGCAGCATGTACCGTTCTGGTTCAAACTTCGAACACTTAAGCTATGCTTCTCCAAAGAAAAATGTTCGAAAACATCTTTATTCTACTCCTACAAATGGTTTAATAGCATAACAATTTAATTATTTTCGTGTAAAAATTTTAAAAATGAGGAAAAAATGTTAATTTATATTTAACACTAAAAGCTTCGAACACTTTCATGGTCGACATTCAAAGCTCGAATATTTCAGTCTTAGACATCAAACACTTGTATTACTTTGAAAAGTATTGATGTTTTTTGGGTCATTAAACTTAAATAAGTGAAATTTGATTTTATAATTTATATTTATTTATGGATTTATCAATCCATACTCAATCACACCTCAAAACGTGATTCAAACTTCGAACACTTTATATTATCTAATATCTTTGAAATACTGCATGAAATATTGTATTTCAACTATGCTTTAGTACATACATATCTTGCACTTACCTAATAATCGCGAAGTGGGAAGGTAAATATTCTAAAATTGGTAAAATAATGCAAACGAAAAAACAGCTACTTTTGCATAAAACGCTAAGAGTATGCGAACGAAGTTAAAACCTGAGTTCTCACTTTTTTCCAGCGCCTGCTGATTTATTACAAGGAGTCCTACAGTTCAATGTCATTCCTCACCGGATAGAGGACATTCTAACGAACGCGGCGGTGTACAATAAGTATAAAATATTATCATATTAGCGATACTTACAAGCATTTTGTTCTGAAGTGATCGAAATTTGAGACTGTTCTAAGTTTGAATCAGAACGGTACCCTAGAGAGAATTACATGAAAATAAGTGGAACCAAAAATAATACCTAATCACATTCAACTACTTGAAATCAAAAGAAGGAAAATACCATGGGAAGGAGCAGACCTCCTGTACCAAATGCTGAGAAAATAAGAAAATAAGGCTAAAGAAACGAAAACTGCAAAAAGAAAATAAAATGGACAAGGAAAAAGTGAAAAACGGGACAAAAAAGAAGAAAAATCGGGATAGAAAAAAGACCAAAGAAAGGCAAAGAATACGGGATCAAGCAATAGAGAAACGGGAACAATAAAAAGGGAAAAACCGGATAGAAAACAAAATAAAGTGGAAGGAAATAAAACTAAAAATAAAAATAGAAAACAAAAGGAATATAAGGAAAATAAAAACCGAACGTGCAGAAAAGGAGAGAAGCAAGACATAATAAGAGAATGAAGGGAACACACGAACGAAAAAAACGAACGACGGACCAACGAAAATTGGAAAGAAAAGGAGTGGAAAGCGAAAAAAACGTAAACCGGGAACGCAACAAAAAAAAACATCGAAATGGGCTAGAAAATAACAATGAACGATACAGGAAACGGAATGAAAGGGGTGTAAAGACAGGGAAACCGAAAGAAGAAAAAGGAAAACTGGAACAGGAGAAATTTAAAAATCTGGAAATGGGCAAAAAACGGGACAGAAAAAAAAAGAGAAAATGAAGAGAGAATGAGAAGCGAGCAAATGAGAGGAAAAACGAGGCAAAAAAGTAAAAATGGAACAGAAAATAGGAAAAACTAAAAGAGAACTGAAGAATAAAGAGAGAAAAATAAAAAAAACGGTCAAGTGGGACATAAAAGTAGAAATTAGTCACAAAAACGGGAAAAGGAACAGAATAGAAGAGAAGAAAAACTGGAAAAATGGACCAAGAATAAGGGTAAACGGAAAATAAAAAGACGAAAATCGAGAGAAATCAAAGAAAACCCGTGACGAAAGGGAAGAAAGAGAACCAAAAACAGAATCTAAAGACAGAAAAGACGGACAAACAGGGCATCAAAAAGATGAAAATGACACAGACGAAGAAGATAAACGAGATGCAAAGGAGATAATAACTCAGCTAGCAGCTACCTCGTAAATCAATGTACGAAAATTATCGTAAATATCTCTTAACAAATTCGAAATTATAACTATAGCTTGATAAAGTGGGCACAAGTTGATTTTCTATCGTATATAATCATAATAAAACTGACATACGTACGATATTTAGCACAGAGTTGTATAAAAGTATACAGCGAGTCGCGCTTAATCGGATATTATCGTATATAAATACTTATGTAGTCGTAACGCTTGAAACTATTCCTAATCACGTATATCGCCTCCAAAATAGTACGGATGTGCCAATTTTGAGCATCATATACGATGTATTAGCATGTATATCCATACGTAATACTGAATTTTATCTTTTATATACATGTGAAAAAAGCCAGCTGAGAAGAGTTAGAATGATACGAAAATTGGAAAAGCAAACATGGGAAAGGAGAAGAGAAAAGACAGAAAACGGAAATGGAAATAACCAACAGCGAGGGAAAAGCATGAGCAAAACCAGGACAGAAAATAAGTAAAAATGGAACCAAAAATGCAACAATGAAAAAGATTGTTTCCTGGGGCAGAAAAAATTTCAAACGAAAAACAGAAGAAACGGGAGGAAAATGGAAGTAAAAACCAAGAAAACGAGAAAAAACGAAATGAAAAGTGGAAAAACGAGACTGAAATATAGAAAAAGCGGAACAGTAAACGGGTAAAACGTTACGAGAATAAAACGATAAATGTCAAATTTAAAAAATTTATTTCTGTCTGTCTGTATGTTCCTTATAGGCTCGGAAACTACTGAACCGAATGGCGTGAAAATTTGTATGCAGGGATTTTTGGGACCGGGAAAGGTTTTTATGATGGTTTGAGACTGGGACTGGGACTGGGACTGGGACTGGGACTGGGACTGGGACTGGGACTGGGACTGGGACTGGGACTGGGACTGGGACTGGGACTGGGACTGGGACTGGGACTGGGACTGGGACTGGGACTGGGACTGGGACTGGGACTGGGACTGGGACTGGGACTGGGACTGGGACTGGGACTGGGACTGGGACTGGGACTGGGACTGGGACTGGGACTGGGACCGGGACTGGGACTGGGACTGGGACTGGAACCCGAAAGTGGAACTGGGATATGAAATACAGAAGACGATTGGCGAAAGTCGAAAGTATGCGTCCGAGGATAATTTAGGGGAAATTTTTAATTGTATTATGAACTGATTTGATGCAAAAAGTTATTAATTTCTTTGTGCTTTGACGGTTTTCCGGCTTTTCAGTCAAGTAGATGTACCGTGAACGTACCATATTCTGCGCAGTTAAGACATTTTTATGATTCTTCCGCTATTGTAACTATTCTAAATTTAAACTAACAACGTGAATAGCAGCAACGAGTAGTGCTACGGTATATAATATCTGGTAAAAAATATAGGAATTATAAGTCGACCAACAATTGAGCATATTTTTCGTTATGTAAAATTATCCACGGTGCCTAATTCTCCGCACTTTCTTACCCATGTTCCTAATTCTGCGCATGTTTGCTCCTAATTCTGCGCACCCAAAAATTGAAAATAAATACTCCTGCCATGCTGTTTAAGTCTTTATACGCCGAAAACACACCAAAAAATCCGGCATTACCCATTACTATAATTAAATCCATGATCCGGCCTTCTAGTGCTGTCCGGGTGGCAAAGGAATATTGTTATCATTTTGATTGCTTCATTTTAAATATTTTATTCTCGATAACGTGAAGGGCGAATTGATTCAGGTTTTCTGCATACTGAACATTACTCATTAGACTAATACTAAAAATTGTTTTCTCATATAGAAACCACTTCCCCACTCTCTGACAGCCCCATGAGGTTGGACATTTAAAAAAATAGAAGACATGGTTTCATGAATTGGCGCTCGTAGGTTCGGACCCCAAGACACAGCACAGCAGGTTAAAGATTCTACTTGCATTTTCATGCCTCTATACCTCAGTCATTTGGGTGAGGTTGCGTATTCTTTCGCGATTTCTTCGTAGGATACATTACTGCGCAGAATTTGGAACATGAATAAAAAATCTGTGCCTAAATCTGCGCATTATTGCATCGCATTTTTCTAAGGAAAGCAATGCATGCAATCACTCTTTTTGTCTAAAACACGACTAAAACTAATTATTCTTTCTAATTATGCTAGGTAATTTGATCATTGCAAAGAATTTCGATCATAAATTTGTTAATTTTCTAGAAGGACAATCTTGGCGTTGGTGCTAACGACGATGTTTTCTGCCATATAAAATACTTTCAGTTTCACGTTAAATTATTTCGCTCTAAAATATTATGGCCCGTTTGTGAATAATGGCGTAATATTCAACAGACATTTATAAAATAATAGTGCAATAATCATAGTAAGGCACTTATATAAAGAAAAATGCGCAGAATAAGGAGCTGCGCAGAATTAGTAGCGGTCACGGTAGCAAACGATTGTTTTGCTTTTACTTATCCGACGTTTCGGTGATTTATTTTACCTTTTTCTAAGGATTCTGGAATTGTACAATAATAATTTACGGAATTTATGGAATTGTACAATAAAACGTCTAAACGAAACGAAGTGGACTCACAATTATAACCCTTTCTTTTAAAATGAAATCGCAAATGGTAAAACTACGGATTTTTCTTCAGCAAAACCTGGCATCACTGGCTGGTGGGACCCACGTGACTTTCCGCTAGCGATGACGGTAACTGTCATTCAATCATTAATCTTCAATTACGGGCTGATAAAAATGCAACAGTTTTTGCAGCAAATGCTTAAATCGATAATCTTTCAAACTTTCAATTACCAAATCCAAAGCTCCGTAACTCAAGAAATCATCGAAAACAGAAACATGTAAAATAGCGTGGGAACCTCTTTTCAACCGAACGTTTTACACTCCAGTATAAACTGTCACCAGATTCCGAACGGATTTCGTTTCATTCCGGGAAAAAGCGTTTCTGTGTAGCCTGCTCCTGCTCTTGCTCCAATACTAACGGCCTTTCGGCGGCCCTTTGCCATTTGTTCGTTCCGCTCCGCTGCCAACCAGAAACGTGGGAACGAATGGAATCGAGCATCAAGAAGGGCCTGCCTGCCTGCCTGGCTGCCTGTGCTGTGTGACTGAAATAATGGCTTGCGCTTAATGGAGCCGCCCGACGACGTACCCACACAGTAGTGTAGTGGTAATGGGACCTACTATAGTAGGTAGCTGTTGATCACGCAGCCTTAGGAGGTTGTTGTAGGGGGGAGGTAAAACAACCCTTTTGCAGACGTTGAAAGCGACAAGACGCAGGGGGCTCGAGGGGGAAAATAATCAGCGGCCCGCAGGCCTCCAGAAGCTTTCATGTGATTGCGAAAAAGTCTACGCGAAGAAGAATAAAAAAAAGTAAGCGCCGGAGAAAAGCCCATCGAGGCCAAGCTGGGAAAGGCATGAAAATATTGATTTTACGTGTAGCATGGTTTTTCATAAATCATACCACTTTGTGGTCGGCGGGCGGGTGTGTTAGTGACGGAACAGCGCAGCGGACGAACATGGTTTCCAGCGGACCGCGACAAATGCGATGCCGGTTAACTAGTAGTTTGTGCTCCGAGGAAAAAATGGGTATGAATGGAAATGTTATTACACGCTTAATATCTGTTATTCCCGCACAGTACGAGTAAATGAATTTTGTTGAAAGCTAGATCATATAGCGCATTAAGCATATCATGTTTTGTTCTACGATATTCACCCTCTGTGATTGCGTCGCTGTAAACGCCACAGACAGCTGACGGCGGACGTTAAAAGCTGAATGCTTTTGCGAGTTTGCTACAAGACTCGGGCTCTTCCACCGCGACAAAAAAAACCTTTGAATGACACGGTGACACCAGCAGCCTGTGCGCAAGTGAAGATAAGCTACACGAGGGAAAGTTCGAAGTGCCTCCGAGGGAATTTAGCATCTCCCTAAGCTCCTTTTGCCTTCTTACACTTTCGTTTACATGGAAAATGTTTTCTTCCGATGCGATGCAGGAAAATTCAATTTAGCGCCCCGAGTCGGTATTTTCATCTTCGGTGCGAGTACAGTTCCATCCAGTAGATAATCAAGTGCAGTTTGCGGGATGATATCATCTTGGAAATTAGTTGCTGAACGAAGAACATGACAAGATAATATAGACCCACATTACGGGTTGGCAAGGTTTGAAACCAGAAGCGTTCGACGCAACAGGTACAACATAAAATGCGATGAAAATGCGCTGGACTGCGTGGTTTAATTACAAATACGTGTTGTACTTGGTGGTAAATTAAATATTCCACCGGCGCTGGTGTTTAACAGAAATTAATTGCATTCCAATGTGGAAGTATTGGCACCTAGCGCCGGCAGTTAATTAATAGCCAATTAATATTATGTTCTAGGTCCTTGCGGAATGGGTAAATTCCTCGTTCGGGGGGTGAGAAAATTCCTTGTCGAAGGAACACACGCAATTAAACTTTACGATCCTGCTGGGTAGCACCACTGCAGTGATCGAATGAAAGTTTTCCTCCCTGTCGTTGTCGGTGTCGGTGTCTGTGGTTGACCCGACGAGTTTTACCGAGCAATAATATTTCATCGTCATTATCACGCTGGTCGGGGAGTTTTATTTTTTTCTCCGTCCCAAATAACTTGTTGACGAAGCCACACCGTCAACGAATGAACAAATGGTATGTAGGTAGGTAGGTACAGTCAACCAAGCAGATCCGTTTTCAGGATTCATTCAAGTGGAAATGAAAAAAATATAAAGAATCCTTCGGCGGTTGTGCCATCATCAGGCTTCCCCCACCATCGTTATTTGACGTGACATGGAAACTGGTATAAACAACAACGAAATCGAAACTTGTACAACAAACACACTCACATACCTGTCGTTGAGTGGTTCTCCCTGAGACTTTTTCGGTTGTTGGTTCGGAATATCACAAGCAAACAGTAGATTGATTGTGTCAACGTCTTTGCTGCGGCGTACAGCATATTATAAATAAGGAGAAGATAAGTTAGGAGTTATTGCTCTGTGAATTAGTTTTGAAGGTCGAAGGAACTGGGTTAGAGAATTAATACAATTGCATTTGGATATCTAATTTGTAAAAAAATCAACTGCATAGAAAAAAAAATATATAAAACTCGGACGTCGGGAGAGAGGATATTAAGGACAAGTCTCACTGAAGCTTCACCAAGACGCACGTTAGAAAGCATGCTGCAAGTTTCCAATTCTCCCGACTCAGTCGCTCATCAGTATCACCGGTGTCTATGTTGATCGTGTGTTCCAGCCATCAAAGTCGTGGCAGAAACAGAGATCTTTCAAAATCCCCCATCAGGTATTTGCAAGCTGACACACGTGTCCAACTTTGCTGTTTCAGTGCATCAATTAATGATCACGGAAACTCCCTTCAATCGACTGCCGCAGTTAGAGATCCTACCGAAAACGAAAGCTTTCATACTGTGTATTACTAAAATGTACGGGGTTTACATACCAAAACAAGCGATTTACAACCAGTGCTTTCCAGTTGCCACTATGAAGTCTTGGTGTTCGCTGAAACCTGGCTTCGATCCGATATCTACGATTCCGAGCTATCATCCGAGTACTGTTTCCTCAATCGCGACCAAAGCGATCTTACCAGTGATCTCTCGAGGGACGGAGGAGTGCTTGTTACTTTCAAAACCAACCATAAATGCATGCCGGTCTCAAAAAGCTTAAGTAGGTCGATGTTTTAGTTAAACTTGCAACTCGTTCAGTATATATCTATTGCATGTACCTGGGTCCAGGGTCAAGCATTGATCTGTATTGGGTTATACTGCAACAATCCCTGCTATCTGTGTACGGTTAAATAACACCGATGTTGTTCTGGTGTTGAGAGACTGTCACTTCTTTATTCTTTATTATTATTATTCTTTATTATAACTTTACCAACAGGCAACAATGCCCTAATGGCTCTTAATACCTAATACAGCAAACATCGAAACATTGAGACAAATTTAGAACGTAACACTTGCTTAGACAGATGAAAGTCAAACGCTGTTGAAACTCGATTGAATGCACGTTGCAGACGTCTCCCATCAATAATATTTTCGACTAACGACGTTCAAAACGCACTCGAAGATTTCTGCTGACGTGTCCAAGGGTGCCGAAGTCAATGGATTATCGCCGTTATTCCTCAAGCGTTGTGCCATTCCATTCAACCACTGAACCACTGAAGATAACCTTCCAAAGGTTTTTGGAAGTTGCTCGAATTGAAAACGGTCATGATGGATGGTGTTCGGTGCTGTGTGAGAATTTCGGGCGCATCATCAAGCCCGTTTGAAACATGGGAGAGACTTCGACAAGGCGATGGTATTTCCTGTATTCTATTCAACATCGCGTTAGATGTTGTTAGGAAACGTGCGGGTTTTACCATGCGGGCCACGATCTTCAACAAATCTAGCCAATTTACTGGTTTCGCTGACGAGCAGTATACCAAACTGCAATGTGAAGCAGTAAAGGTCGGATTAGTGGTGAATACGTTCAAAACCAAGTATCTGTTTGCAGGAGGAACCGAGCGTGATCGAGCTCGCATAGGCAATAATGTGGTAGTCGACGGGGACGAGTTTGAGGTGGTGGACGAGATGGTATACCTCGAGTCATTGATGACGTCGGATAACAACTGCAGCAGAGAAATACACAGACATACTCTTGCTGGAAGTACTGCTTACGGACTCCACAAGACCCTAAGATCTAGTAAAGTTCACCCCCGTAATAAGACTAATAATAAGGCTAATAAGACCGGTAGTCCTCTACGGGCACGAAACGTGGACAAGGTTCAATGGGGATTTGTAAGCACTGGCTGTTTTTGAATGCCGTGTTCTTAGGACTATCTTTGGCGGTGTATGTGAGAACGGTGGAATTAAGGAAAAGGATGCACCACGAGCTGGCGCAGCTCTTCGGCGAACCCAGTATCCAGAAAGTTTCTAAAGCTGAAAGGGTACACTGGGCGGGACATGTTGTGAGAGCGACGGACGAAATTGGAGACCCACAGCCATGACCCTAGTTAGTTGGCGAGACATTATATTACAGGTCAAATCCTGAGGGACAGCGACCCAGGATAAGTAAGTAATCGGGTACTACTCACCGTGTTAAAGATTACCGCGGGATATCTATTTTATCTTCGCTTGTAACGCTTTTTGAATCGATGGTCCATGCCGTGCTGTACAGAGCTGCTCGTTCAATGTCTAAGCCAGTGTTACGAAGCCTACACTCGTATGGTCTATTTTTCTCACACACGCGTACTTGTTCTAACGAACACGCCGGCATAAGCATCCTTTTCGGATGCTCGCTTTTATTTATTCATGCATTGCGATGATTTTTTGTGAGTGTGTATTTAGCTTACAGCTACGGTCGTCGTTCTCGCTCGACATTGCAGCCAGAGCAGCTGATACCGATCACTCGCGAGGACTCGCACTCACATCCGCGTGTGGAATCGAGGACTAAGATGAGGAAGAAAAGAAAAGGTAATTCAAAATCTGTATCCCAGTGTGTCGCTAGTCCTCACGGGCAGCTGGATGCCAACGAGTTGCGTGCCTCGTGAGCGGGCTATGCAAAAAGACGCTACGAGGCTGTACGTTCGCGAGTGTGTAGGTAGCAGAATGTCTACACACAGCAACGGCGGCTGTTTGTCGTACGCTTGCGTCAGTGGCGTTAGTGTTGGATGCTATGCTTCTCATAATAGCTTGCGTGAGAGTGGGCATCGATTGCTTCTCGTTCGATATGTAACATTGATCTAAGCACCAATATGGATTTGTGCAGCATGGATCAGCGACAACAAATCAGCTGTGCTACATGAATGTTTTGTTCGAGGATGTTGAAAATAGAAATCAGGTAGATGCTGTTTACGCCGACTTTTCTAAAGCATTAAATGTCGTACCGCACGATTACGCTGCTGGAAAGCTTAAGTAAATAGGATTTTTACAGCATTTCACTGGATGGTTCCTCTCATATCGTACTGTTCAAGCGCAAAACTATATTGTGCGTCAACTTAACCCAAGTAGCACACTTTTGGTACTTTTAGTTGCAGCAACTTATTTATGACTGAAATTAGTCATATATCTGGTGCCATAACTGTTTTGTAACAACTGTGCTAGTACGGAAGTTGCTTCAATAAATTTGTCATTACGTCTGGTGTGCTACAGGGAAGCATACTTGGTCCGCTCATTTTTATCCTGTTTGTAAATGACAAATTTTTGCTGATGATCCCGAATTCTGCAGGATAATTTCATCGACCTTAGACAGTCTAGCTTTACAAAAAGATGTCGACGTGCTTTGGCATTGATATCAAGAAAACGGCCTCCACTCGACGTCCAATGATAACGGCCTGAGGTTGATAAACTTCGCTGCAGCCAAAGGTATGGCAATCTGTAATACCTACCTTGCACGCAGAAATATTCGAAAGCACATCTGGAGACTCCCGAATGGTGAAATGTGCCCTCAAATCGACCAAGTCTTGATTAATGGGCGAAACTTTTCTGACGTCATAGATGTCAGGTCTTTCAGAGGGCCCAATATCGACCCAACTCTGATCCATAGATGTCATTTTCACAGGTTTTTTCACACGCATAAATTTGCGACCCTATCATTTCCTCCGCAATAATTAATTTTTCTAGTGTATTTTTTTCTATAATATACATAGTTTATGAAGTACTTTAATTATCAGACACATTGGAAGAACCAGAACTCATAGGAACTGACATAACTGGTGGGTCCCAAATTTATGCGTGTGAAAAAATCTGTGATTCTGGCATCCTGATCATCACTTAGTGGTATGTAAGATTCGCGCTAGGTTGTCAAGCGTAACAAGTTCCAGAAGATAGAGAACTATGCGGCTGAAAATCCAGCGACTATCGGTTCAGGGCGTGGCCACAGAATATGCCCAGAAGCTTAATAAGAGAATTGAACAACGAATGAGTGAGGACACTTTGGGTGCGAGGTGGCGGCGGGTCAATGATGTGTTCAAAAGCACTGCCACTGAGGGCCTGGCTACCGGAACAAGCCGACCAATAAATGGCTAGTTTGATGAAGAGGGCCAAAGTGTGACAGATGAGAAGAACGTGGCATGCTCACTGGAAGGAGTAGCATGCTCACTGCGGCTAGACGCCAAAAAAAGGAAACGATATAAAGAGCTACGAGCAGCAGAGAAAAGAACCCATCGGTGCCGTAAGCGTGAGTACCAGGAGCAGGTGCTCAATGAGACAGAAGGTTGTTTTGCCAGGAACGACGCGAGGAGTTTTTATAAAATAGTCAGCAGTACGGCAAATATGAGCATCCCGGTGCCAGTGATGTGCAACGACAATGATGGAAACCTGTTGACCAACGAGGCTATGGTGTCTGCTAAGTGGAAAGAGCACTTTGAAGAGCTTCTAAATGGTACAGGTAATAGAGAAAGCGTCAGACACAGAATACGAATGGAGAAAGATGATCAAACTGTGGAGCCACCCACGCTAATTGAAGTTAAAAATGTGATAAAAGAGCTTAAATACGGAAAGGCTGCTGAAAAGGACGGAATTCCGGCCGAACTTCTGAAAGTGGAGAGTAAGCAGCTGCACAAAACAATTCATGCTGCGATCGAAAAAATCTGGATGGAAGAAGAAATGCCTTGAAACTGGCTTGATGGTCTCATTTCCCTGATATACAAGAAAGGATACCGACTCGATTGTAGTAACTATTGGGACATAACACTTTTAAATTTCACCTGTAAGGTACTCTCCCGTATGCTGCTCAACAGATTGAGATCAGATCCGGTATCCGAATCCTTTGTCGGCGATTACCAGTGTGGTTTTCGAGAAGAAAGATCGACTACGGATAAAATGTTCAATCCATCCATCTGTTCCATCCATCCACCATCTGTTTGTGAATTTTAAGGCAGCGTACGATTCAGTGACAAATGAAGAAGAAATGAATTATGGCAGATAATGCTCGAACACGGTTTTCCGATCAAGCTCATAAAACTGTGTCGTACAACGCTAGATCAAAAGCGTCACAATAGCTGGTGCAATATCAGATTCGTGACGTTAGACGGAAGGCGATGCACTCTCTAACCTAGTGTTTAACATAGCATTTTAAGGGGCGATACGAAGAGCAGGTGTGCAAAGAAATGGAAACATCATCATCAAATCGTCCAAGCTCCTAGGCTTTGCGGATGACATCGACATTGTTGGTGTTGATCGTAAAGCAATTGTAGAGGCATTTGTGCCTTTCAAAACAGAATCTGCGAGAATCGGACTGATCATAACGACGTACATGGTTGCTCGCAGAGAGCGTCTGAATGATATTGGATCTGAGATGGAAATAGATGGGGAACGGTACGAAGTTGTCGATGAATTCACATATCTGGGAATTCTGGTAACATGCGACAATAACGTCACTCGAGACGTGAAGAGACGTATTGCTATTGCAAATAGGGCTTTCTACGCACTCCGTAGCCAGCTAAAGTCACGAAGTTTGCGAACGCGCTATGTACATAACATTATCCAACAAATAATTTCATATGCATATCAGAGTAATAAATGAGTTATATGTACCTATTTATACCCTGAAAAATCGTATCTAATGCAGAAAACTAGCATGTGCGTGCTAATTTGGAGGCTATATACGTACTACAAAATATACGTTAACAATTAAACGTTAGAAGTCTTTATATGCGATAAGATCCGAATCAAAGCAATTAGTTTTATAATGCTATACAATTCTGTAATGGAAGTTGTAGGTTAATCACTTGCTATCGTCAAATACGACGGAATATAAACTAGTGTGCATTTCATTAGACTATATTTACGATCCTGAATTTATTAAAAGTCAATAGCGATAATTTTCGTGCATTGATATACGAATTGGTGTTTGCTGGGTAATATTGCCGGTGGCCTTCTACGGTCATGAGTCGTGGACGTTGAGAGAAGCGGATCGGCGTATACTTGGTGTATTTGAAAGAAAAGTTTTGCGGTCGTACCACACATTTTACATGAACACTTGCACCATCTGTGGGCTCTATTCTGTAGTCATGTCGAATGTCATTTTGCTCGACAGGTTTACATTTGGTATTGTGTAAGTCACATGCGACACGATTGTCTCGCGTAGCTCGACTGAGTCGACCGCTAAAAAGTAAGTGACTCAGCCGTCAGCAAATGATGAGCGAGCTTCTTTTATTTTGATCGTGAATTGAGCCGCTATGCTGCCCGTTTTCCTCGCACTCGACACTCGACAGTGACTGAGTCGAGTCGAGTTGCTCGACGTGACCTACAAAATATGGCCCTATGATCGACATTCCCAAATATCAAATAGCAACATGAGTATCCCTCGAAATATCAAGTATTTTTTGAGGGACATTTCCCTTCTTTCGTTAAAAAGCACCACTTTGACCAAAACGGAGACATTCTCAACCAACAATAAATTTAAAGTAACAGCGTGCGAAGAATGGGACGTTGAGTGTTATGCCTGCTTGTCTGTGGAATAACTATGAAGGTTTGGGTTCAATTTTGGCAGCCGCTTTAAAAGTTTTATTTGAACTTTTCTGTCCAATCTTTGGTAGAAGGTATTAAGGGAAGACTGTCCAGAACGCACCGGGGGGGTTAGAATGACCCATACTATTAATTGTTTAAAAACGCGGAAACTATTTTGTAAAATTATGAATGCGCATTTTATTTTAATGTAAAACAAGCTAATTCATAATTGTGTACCATGTAAACGCATCAAACATAGCCACATCCAATAAAATAAAGCGATTATCCGCGATCTCATTCCACATGTAAGAAATCACGGTTTTCTCTAAAGCTTTTACCACTAGACGGTATGCAAATTTCATAATAAATACAGTCTTTCTAATTGATATACTGTCATACTCGATAATTCATCACAAAAACGGCATTAAACTGGCATGTTTTACACATAAATTGCAAAATATTTCGAAATACAAAACAGGGGTAGAATGCACCACAGCGGGACCGAACAGTTATAAAATATTTTTAATTTGCAGTACATCTTTTGTTTCAGATTATTTATTAAAAATGTAGCAATATTACGTATTGTATAGAACTTAGAATTTGCCTTAAACCTAATTGTGCTTAGTTTAACTTACAATATTTCATCACACATCAGTTGAACAAAAAGAAAAGAAAAAAAAATTATTGCAATTATGTTGAGATATGAACCCATTATATCCCAGCAAACAAGCGCATGGACAAACGCTATAACAAACGCTTCCGCCATTTTGGAAGCCTAGTTTTAGGAGTTTATACTACACGTGATTATATGTAAATTTGCTGGTTGCGTTTAACGCCTGGCTGGGCAAACTTGGTGCGTTTTGCCCACGGGTTTTGGTGTTTTGCCCCACATAATGATTTTGACTCTTGCTAAAAATCGTCAAAAATAACAAAAAATACCGGTTTTTGTTTCACCAAGCAAATTTCACCAGGAGTAAGTGTAAAAAAGATTCCAAAGTCTTCTAGAGGTTGAAAAACGTGGAACAAATACACCGTTGCTCCGCAAAATGATGTTTTGCTTAAGCGGTGCGTTCTGCACCACTTTACCCTACACCTTTGAATGTAACGCTCTGATTAAGGCGGAACCGAAAGTGGCTAACGTTAATGTGTTAGTGCGACAAACACTGTACTGTACATCTCATGTGTTCGTTGAAAACCTAAACGTTTATTTGAATATTGCATTAGTATTGGTAATATATGTCAAATAGCGGAGCTTGCAAACATAAACAGCTGATCCGCAGCCAATCGCACTGACTACAAACATCCCGAAAAAGGGTTTGTTTTCTTTATCAAGGCATTCCGATTCAATCAAAATTAACAGCAGCAACTGAATAATGCGTAGGATCACTAGGATGTTTAATTAATCCGCATGCATCGGATTGCGTTTTTGATTCCTGCGTTTGCGTTTTGTTTGTTTACTTCACTCTAAGCTCATCGATGCGGCGAAAGTTGAAAGCTCTTTAAAAGCTCATTGATGTGACGAAAGTTTGATACTGTGTTGCTGCTTTTTCGGAAATCGCTAGTTCAACGAAATATGTGCGCAACCAAATATCTATGAACTAATTCCAAATTATACATTGGTCGCTTTTATGAACACGTAATGATCGATATGAGCAGTTAAATTTATTTTCCATTAGCAATTATGTTTTACTGAGCGTTTATTGATACATAGCAGATCGATAAATTGAATTACAAGTTTTAGGAAATTATAACAGCACTGGAAGCACTGATTACGTGGCGAAAGCTGCTCTGCCAATACAGATGCATTTTTAAGGTGCAAAACAATACATGCTTCGAATGGTAGCCATTTACCCAGCCATCTTTGAGCCACTTTCGGTTTCCCCTTAAGCTAGTCCAAATCGACAAGTCACGTCTGGTGCTAAGAACAGTGTAAAGATAGTGTCATGGTTTGATTTTAGCTAGTTTTAGTTTGGGCTTCCAGCACGATCTGTTCGGAGAATTAGGCTTTCGGCTTATTCCTTAAATCCATAATCATCAAAATCAAGGAAGTGTAAGAAATAATGCATTAAAATACTCCAATCCGACGGTATATCCAATATTTGTGAGTTTTTACCACTTCAAATCCGGAAATCGTGAAATCTCAAAACTTTATGAATACTTTCCTCTCGTAGATTAGATTTGTTTATCGCCAATTTTGGAGTGCGCAACCATCAGGATTTTCTTTTTATTTCAACAGATTGGTAAAAGGGGATTCGCAAAACCTGCAACGGCTCATAAACAGCCCGAACTTATCGTACAAATTCGCTAGAAGCTTTTCGTCGCTAATAGCTACAATCTCGGTGCTGGAGGCCAATCTCGAGATTACCTCAGCAGCTTTCGTTGCCCCCATTATCGTGCGCTTGTGAAGGGGCAATTTTTCGACTCATCTTCGCACCTCATTACGCTTCTAGGCAACCAGAGAAGGTAACAACTCTGCCCGCACATTTGGGTTGAAAGTTTACGACTCGTAGAAGATGCCATCATTAAGGAAGTATGTACCTACCTACCTCTAACTACGTACGTGAATGTATGCTAAAACTAGGGAAAGAGAAAAAAGGCCAAGAGGAAAACCATGAATGCTATCCGGTTGTTAGCGAAAAGAAGTGAAAAAGCTGCGTAACAGTCGTGCCTTCCAGAAGGTGTGTGTAACGTAGAATTAACGACGAAACTTTTGCTGTGGGACTGTTTTATCATTACAAAACTTTACTAAAGCTTTAACATCGACTGAAATGGACTGCGTGTTTTGTGTTTGCTGAACAAGGAGTAGATGTTTGATACAAAACTAATAACAAACAGAAATTATTTGTTTAGGTTCAAATTACTAACTGCGTTGGATGGCTCCTCTTTGATGTACCGCTAATCAAAGCTTGTCTATTTTCTTATCAAAGTTGCGAATATATTAGAAATATTGACCATTTCAAATACAAGTTTGGAAGGCCAAAACTAATATGTCTCCTCTTCAGAAATGATTTTTATAGCCGAAACGGAGTATTGGATTAAACTTTTATGTCCAATAAGGATGGGAAAAGTTGTATCACACCACACGGACTGAATTCGGCTCGTGCTTCGTCCTGAGAGCGACGGCTGCGGCTTTGACAAAATTGCACGAAATTGAAATATGAAGCCATTTTCGCTTCGTTGCTCTCGCATAAAGCTTTGCATCACGAATATCAACCACACGAGCGGACAAATATATTCACACACAATGGAAGGGGCCGGAGGGGGGAAAACATAACCGTAAAAATAAAATTTAAGTACTGCACGCATTTTATTTCTGATAAGGTTTAATGCTTCCTGACTGTCTCGTACCATCCATCCGCCGCCGGGGTGTGTGCAGATGAAAACCGTAACCGCAGGCCGCTACAGGTGACGTGCGAGTGTCGTTCGTGTTGGAAATGAGCTTTTACTGCAGTTGGCGCTTTTCGGCAGAAGCGTAGCTACATGGACGACCCTGGGTTTTTATTGCTGTAATATCCTTACTGCAGGAAATAACATTTTTACGACCAGAAGAGTTCTGAAGAGCAAAGGCAAACGAATTGATTTTTTCTCGTGGTAAAAACATTTCAGTTTCATTCTGCACACTTGAATGAAAAGTGAAGAAAAGTCTGACCTTGTATTTCAAAACTTTTCTAAAGAAAAAGACAATTTAGAGCAATCGTAACAATTCGCGCAAAGTTTTTAGCTCTGAACTATCTGTGCACAAAATACAAAAGAACGTTGGTATAATAAAAAGAAGAAAAGTTTTCGTTCAACCATTTTTCGTTGTGGTCGAAGCTAAATTGTAGTCCCCCCGTGCACGGGCGGTGCTCAATAATAAACGGGTCTGTTTTATTATGTTCCAAAAATAAGTTCAAACAAACAATCGCGAATCCCAAAATCTGACTAATGTGAAATGGCGCTGCATAAAATAAACAAGAAGTTTCAGTTTTCGAGCAAAGTGCTTGCTCCCCGTGCACCACTCAGCCGTTTGTTTATGGAGGGTCGTGGCATCCCTGGCATCAACAGTAGTGATGACTTGCAGATGCGACGCTGTTCGCTCTGAATTTTGCTCCAATCAGCTGCAAAAATAAGCAGGAAATATTGCTTTCTGGTTCGCGGCGATTGAACCGAGCGCTGCGCTGGTCAGTAGTGACGTGACTCGCTATCATCACTGTTCGGGAGCGTCAGAGGAGTAACTCACCAACCGACCGACCGACCGGAGGAGAACTACACTATTTACCCTGCCTCCTACCACCCAAACAAACAAACACTCACACAGCTTCTTCGATTGCGTCCTACCCGTTGCTAATCACTCCGTAGTTCAGTCAGTTTTGGTTCTATCCAGGCTACCTTCGAGTATTTATTTATTCATCTTCCGATTCTCCGATGGCTGGACTTTGTTTGTAACCGATCCGTTCCGATGATGGGTGGGTGGGTGACTGCTACCAGCAGCAGCACATGCAGCCGGGATGAAGAGGGATTCGAACGAATGTGCCACTCTCGTATCTTGATTGAACGGGGATCCGATGTGAGATTTGTATTTCTGTCGATACTGCTGGAATCTGATGAAAAATTTACAGGTGCTAGCTCATGTCGCAGATTTTGATACATTTGTGCTACTTTCGTTGTACCCGTACCAGGATGTAAAGGAGAATCAGGTAGATGGGATAAAAGCCAAATAGGTTAGTATCGATTGGCTTATTGCCTAAGAGGCAATATTTACTTTCCCAAACGAGGGGTTTGGACTGTTCAAAAAGTAATAGGTAATTCAATATTTGAAGTAATTTTCATAAATGGAGCTTAAACGATCGATTTCAGTGGTGATTTCTGCCTTAGTTATTTCATAAACAGATTAAAATCCTATTTGGCACCCAGAATTAGTCATGACAAGTTTGTGTAATCATTATGAATAAACTTCCAATATTGATACTAGATTGAATGCTCGGCGAGGTTGAAATCCACAATTGTCCAGAGGCGCAAGTTTACGCAGATAAAACTTTACTTTACTTAAACTTGTTTCAAATCAAAGCCTATTGCTGTTCAGACTTATCATGTTGATGTCATCGACTGTAGTGGTTTTTGGTTGCGTCACATTCCACGCAATCTCCGTTAATGTGGGTGTACCCCTTCGACAGCATCCAGAGCTGTCTCGATAATTTGTCTCGGTTATGCGATGGCTTTATTTACTGGACTGTGTCTTTCAAACTCTACGGAATTCCCATCACATGCACACCATTCTTCCCACCGATTCCCTTGCCAGCCATCGGACCAACCGAGCAATAAAAATAGCTAAACGTTTCCGAGACTCCGATAAAACTTCTAAGATAGGAACAAGCGCGGCTAGGGCAAATCCTTACATTCGTCTCGATCTTCACTCAGAAGGTGGCCAAATATGTACTCATTTACTACCATCTGAACACGTCAGAGAGGCATATTGCTGCACTTGTTTCGGAGTGTCTGGAGCTGGCAGCTAACGTGAGCCTCGAAATGACCAACAAGCTGGTCTCTAGGTGAAAGGTCTGAAATCCACACAATTACCTACCCCAAGCAACAATGTAAGTTTCATTGTACTTTTATAGCGGTTTTCATGACAAATTTTGGTCTTAAATGCCATCATAAGAGTGTAATAAACCCCAAATTGTTGGGGTCAGTCCCGGTGTAGTTGTTAGCGTTCACGCTTCTCACGCCGAGGCCCCGGGTACAAATCCCAACCCCGCAGAAGTCACGAATGACCCTAGCTGTTAAAGTGACTATAATCTAACAAAAAAAAGAAACCAATAGTTTCAAGGCTATCTCCAGCGAAATCTCCTGGGTCGACAAACTACCAGCTACAAATTTGCCGGGCATGGGTATAAATACAGGAACTACTGGATTGGTAGAACGCATGCAACGATACATAATGACTCCGTAACAACTGAGTCGTGCTTCTTTGTAAAAGCAACAATTGTTTATTTGTTAGCTGCCATCTCAGATGGTCTCTCACACTTCTTCTTCTTCTTCTTCTTCTTCTTCAGCATAGAACCGGGGTGGCTCGGGCTGTTTCAAGCTCTCGTCTCCATTCAACGCGGTCTCGGGCCACTCGTCGCCAATTTCCTTGTCGTCTCAGAAGTCGCAAATCGCTTTCGACCTGATCGAGCCATCGTACACGTTGGGCCCCCTGTTCCTGGTGTCGGTGGGGTTGTTGAAGAGGACTATTTTCATCGCACTGTCGTCCGGCATCCTTACAACGTGTCCGGCCCACCGCAGGCTGCTAACTTTCGCTAGATGTACGATGGAAGTCTACCCAAGCAGTGCCTGTAGCTCGTGATTCATACGCCTCCGCCACTCTCCGCTTTCAGTTTGTACTCCGCCAAATATCGTCCGCAGCACTTTCCGCTCGAACACGGCAAGGGCGCGTATGTCCTCCGTGAGCAGCGTCACGGCTTCAAGTCCATATAGAACTACCGGTCCAATAAGGGTTTTGTACATTGTTAGCTTCGTGCGACGGCGTATACTTCCTGATCGTAGCGTTTTACGAAGGGCAAAGTTGGCCCGGCCTGCTCGTCGGATCACCCCCTCAAGAGCGATGTTGAACAGCATGCAGGATAAACCGTCACCTTGTCTCAACCCTCGCCGCGTCTCGAAGGGACTCGAGAGTGTCCCAGAGATGCGTACCGAGCACATCACTCGATCCAATGTAGCTCTGATCAGTCGCGTCAGTTTGTCCGGAAAACGGACTCTCACACAGAGAGAGTATAAACTCGAGTCTCGAAAATTGAAAAATTAACAAATCATGATCGCATCTTCCTTGTTCAGCTGCTATTCGTAGCAGTGTTGCCATTTAATTATAAATGTGCTAATGCGATTCTAAACACACTCAAAGGTGATTCCAGAACGTCAAATTCCATAGCAATTTTTTTAAACTGAGAATTATTTTATGAGAGTGAAAGAACAGCAAGTTTAAACTCACGCTTTTTCATGTATGAATTGATCGCAAGTGATGCAATCTAACACGAATAGCTTTTATGTTGAGTCATCGCGATGAGATTTCATAAATCAACAATTTTCAGAAATAAGCAAATACGCTAACGGATGTCAAGTTTATTGCATAGAAGCTATTTTTTATTAAAGTAGAGGAACGTTTGATAAGAAGAATGGTAGACTGGATGAAACTGGCAAATTTTGATATGAGGCCAAAAATATATTGGGTAATTCAATTGGTAAGTGAGACTCCAACCCACACTTTCTTGGTTAGCGCCCGACTGTTTTGGCAATTGAACCACCATCACCTCACAACCTCACAATATTAGGTAGCCTCATATCTAATTTTATCCCTCCAGTTTAGCCATTCCTTATACGCACACAGTTAGCTCTGGGGTACGATGCTGGCCTAACAAGCCAGTCGTCGTATGTTCGAATCTCGACTGGGCGGTGCCGCTATAGAGTTAATAGGGTCTTTGCACTAGTCCCGTAATTTTCCTGTACTCTAATAACCGGCTGCGAACCCGTGGCTTTTCTTTTTTACGCACACATAGTCCCACTTACCAATTGAACTACCCAATATATTTTTGGCTTCATATCGAAATTTCCCAGTTTCATCCAGTCTACCATTCTTCTCACCAAACGCTCCTCCACTTTAATGAAAAATAGTTTACGTTGGACCGTGACATCGGAGACAAGTAAATATATAGAATAGTTAAAAACTTATAACACTGATTTTGTTTTTTCAGTTCGACAGCTGGCATCTGTTATACTTTGTCTATAGTCTCGCGGAATTTGTATTTTTGCAAAAAATAGGTTTGTTTACGTTTGATTGCAAAATATATTGTCAGTTTGATGACTGCGATGAACAATCGGTGTGAGACAGAGACATCGAGTGAGTATTTGTGAGTGTAATTAATTCATATTTTTCTCACCAGCCTTCACGTTGGCGATTCTTCGCAAGCGAGTAGGACGAGACATCTATTGTCACAATTTTAATCGCTAATAAGCTGGCGATGAGCAATCATCGCGATGATAGTTAGTAACATTGATTCGTAATAGGCAAAATTGGCTAATTATCGTCATTTTGACAAGGTAAATTGAATTCATATAGGCGATGATGGCTAATTGAAAACGATTCATCTCTATAAGTATTTATTTACGACAATATCCGATTAAACGCGACTATCTCCGTACTACATTACAATTCTGTGCGGCAAATCATATGTATGTCAGTTATTATCATTATGTACGATTGGAAATCTACTTATGCAAATTATATACGTTCCCAAATTTGTAGAGGTGATATTTATGATAATTTTAGTACATCGATATACGATTTGAAACTAGCTGGAGTGCTATGTGCGTGTTTCGAAGACGGTCTCAAGTCATTTCGAATATGCTCTCCAATTTGATCGCTATTGAAAGTGTAATCCAATGTGCGGGCGTCAAAACGAGAGAAACAGTCTTTTGCGAGTAGCCATTTCCTAGCCTTTGCAGAGGACCTGACCCTCATTACTAGAAACTAAAAATGATAGGACGGGCCCCTCTGTTCCTGTTGCCGGTGTGATTCTTTCACAGATTTCACTTCAAATTCGTCCGGCATTCTTGCAACGTGGCCGACCCACCGTCATTATTGTTAGATTCTCAACTTTCGTCAGGTATATGATGGTAGTCTCTCCAAGTACTACCTGCAGCTTGTGCTGCTGGCTCATACGTCTGCGCGTCACTCTCCGCTATACGATTGTACTCCACCAAAAATAACCCGCAACACCTTCCGTTCAAATGCGGCAAGTGCACATATGTCTTCCATAAGCAACGTTACTATCTCAAGTCCGTAGTGGTCCGTAAAGGTCCGTAGACGGTCTGATTAGTGATTTGTACATCGTCAGCTTGATTAAAGCTTGATTCAACTTGAATGCGTCGTTGAATCTCCTAACTCGTATTATTGTCGGGATGACCAGAGATCCCAGATATACGAACTAACCAACCGCTTTCAGTTCTTTGGAGCCTCTTCCTACCATATATTTGGTTTCTGACGCATTAATTTGTAACTTCTAGCTTCCGTTTGTAGCCTGGCGTAAATTGCCTCCGCCGTTCCAAAGTTTCTACAAATAATGTAAAGGTCGCCTACGAAGGCTACTTTTGCCGAAGCTTGTTCCTCCCGTTTCAATGCTCGCTCGCCCGCTCGATCACACCTTCAATAATTATGTTAAATAACATACAAAACAGTCCATCTCTTTGACACAACGACGTGCTTCCGAAATACTCCGGTATCACAGCACTCGCTCCAGAGTAGCTTTGATTAGCCACGTCAGTTTGTTAGGAAACCCATTCTCGTGCATTATCTGCCACAGCTGTTCGCGCTCGACTGTATCGTATGCTGCCCTGAAATCCATGAAAATATGGCACGTGGGCATGTTGTACTATCGACATTTTTGCAGAATTTATAGGAGAATTGGATCCGTAGTAACATGAAGCATAATGCACACCTGAAACTGCCCTACGAAATCTCTTGCTATTGGGAACAGACAACGTAATAAAGTCTGTGAGAGCACCTTGTAAGCGGAGTTGATCAGCATAATACCGCGGTAATTACCGCAATCGAGCCGATAGCCCTTTTTGTAGATGGGACCAACCACACTATCTATCATCTACTCCTCTCAAATCCCTAAAACTATCCTGTGAAATGCCGTAGTGCTTCTTTGCCATTTTTGTGGAGTTCTGCCGGGAGTTGGTCCATTGCGACGGCTCTATTATTCTTTAGCTGACTGACTTCGAAAACGGGGGCCGGGACGCTGTTGACCTTTGTAGGTCAACACTCAGGCACTTCTAGCTTAACTTGCGTTCCGTTACCTTCAGTTAAATCACTAGTGAAATGCCTATCGAGGAACTACTTTCACCTTTCGACCACCTTGCCCTGGAATATGACCAAGTTTCTATACATTTTATACCGAGACTTGTACCTATAGAGTAAGGAGGGATAAAAGTGCGATGGGGATAAAAGTGTGATTCAATGATTTATCGGTGCAGACTCCGAGTAAATTGACTACATTTGCATGGATGGGTGACTACTTTGACAGCTTGAATCTATCGTAAACATTTGTTGTTTACGAAGCATAGCTGCTGAGTTAAGAATAAATGTTATTTTAGAGCGATTTTGATGTAATTTTTCGTTATACGGCAAATACGATATCAACAGGAGGGTATTACTTGTTGAAAATTTGTAGCAGCGTTTAATATCACTCACATATCTGTTTTGAAAATACAGTGAAAAGAATTTACAAAATATATTTCGCTTTTCCATAATTTAATCAAACCCCGTCAAGCGCCTAGCGGGATAAAAGAGCGATTCACGGACGGGGCAAAAGTTCGATTCATGGACGAGGCAAAAATATATAGCTAATTATATACAGCTTTAGGTACTACATTACAGCTACTAGAAATGGAAGATCTGCAGAAAACTGTGTGTTTTACAGATGTTGGCCGAAGGAAAACAATGATTTTCCGCTGATGAAAAAAAAACAAACATTTGGAAAAGTTTCCATCTGACGGAGGCTGCAATGCACTAGCGCAAAATAAGAAAGGTGCAAATTGAGAATATTCCTTACTGAAACATACCGCAGATTGAAGATAATATGGTTTTGTTAGCTACTGCTGTACTAATTTCATGGATTCGAGCTTCGAACTTTTGCCCCGCGGTATTCGCACTTTTGCCCCGCTAGTGGGATAAAAGTGCGAATCGACACTTGATAAGAAGAATGAGGAATTTATTTTGCATAACTCTATTATTCCAGATAAATTATAGCTGAATATGAAGACATTGGGTTACTGCATCACTATAAAGTATATTTTGTTGTTGTCCTTCTTTATATCTCACGAAAATTGATGACAACTTCAAACATCGCACTTATGCTTATGCCCCGCCCCATTCTACATATCAGGCTTCGGTGTGTGTCGACGTGCGTGTTTACAAGATTCTCATAGAACTTGCACGTATCAATGTGAATTAGACATGAAATAGAATTTTAAATGGGACATTATATCGGACTTAAATTTGAATTAAATTAGACTTAAATTCAAAACTACAAATTAGATTTGAAATTGGACTTCAAATAGGAATTGAAATTGTAATTACATTAGATATAAAATTGAACTTGAATTGGACTAAAAACGGGTCCTTACATTAGACACGGAATTGGACTCGGGATGAAACTTGAAATTGAAATTAAATTCGCTTCTTCACAGGGTACGCCTGTGAAAGTAATTTTATTATATGAAGATCCAGGTTACTTTAAAGTTATCTTTTCCAAGCATAATATTCTCAATTTTAATTGCGTTCTTTTACCATAATAATTCAGTTAACTTCCATTAAATTTTTTACTGTCATCGCTAAAAGTTTACACCAAATCGATATTAGCTATAATCTTATTAATTGAAAATTTCTTCTTACTTTCTTGTTGAATTGTGAAGTCTTACATGTAATTTTTTCTGTGTTTGGACTATTCATCAAAATAACTCAATATTTTCCATTCGTAAACATCAATAATTGATGATTTCCACAAGCTCAAAACCGTCAGAAAACAATCTCCGTGGAATAGCAAAATTGAGCAAGTTGTCCTAAAAACTCAGCCGTAAAACGTTCCATTACTAAATTCTGTGATTAGCTGAAAGTAGTTTTCCTTCGCCACCGGAACGTGTAAAAGCATTGCGAAATAATTAAATTCAAATCCCGGCGTAAGGCAGCATCAACTTTACCTGCCGCTCGCTTGCATCGTTCTGACTTAATCTCTTTGAAGGTGTGAAAATAAACCGCATCTCTTGGGTTGCTTTGACGCCACATTTTCTGGCAGCATATATTTAGCACTAGCAGCAGTAGTAGTTTGGTACTATGTAGTAGATGGATACGTAGAAGCAGCACATGGGATCCGCTGGTGCCGGTGCTACCGCCCGTCGTCAGTACCGCCACCGACCGACGACCGGTCGTACGCAGAGCTCAAAACCGATAATATCTATCCGGTTGAAGTTGCCAAATAAAGTGATATCGATTTTGGATTCGTTAAAAGCCTAATCATGAGAAATGTACCCATCGATAAGCAGCTTTTGGCTTTTGGGAGGATACGGATACATACACACATGGTATTATTTTTCTCGCCAAAAGCACTCAACTGAGTAATTTCGAACCATGCAATAAAGCCTACCGTAGCGTTGGGAAATTTCGACCAATCCTTCTCTATTGGCGTTTTAATTTCAAGTGTTACGATTCTATCATGATTACAAAGTTCGAAGCTGACTATACTGAAATTGATCCTTCTTCAACGAACGCCACGTGCAGTGATTATTAATTTCACCGGAAACAGTTCACAACGTGCCACAGTAGCACAATAACGATAAAAATTTAACACTTTTCAATCGGATTAAACTTTCCGCCGTCGTCTGTTTGGCTGGAAATATATATATCGAAAGAGCTTGGGATTATTTCTCAGGGCAAAAAAGCAGCGGAAAGCGTGGGTGCAGACCCGGAGGCTCCGGGTTATGACTGCAACAGTCGTTTTGTAGATATGCCGTCGCCTGAAGCTTCCTTGCTCGGTTTATTTTTTTTTTCTTCCCACTTCTCGTGAACTTTAATAGCAATTTGCGGTAATGAATATTTTACTGCACACTGATGGCAAATGAATCGAGAAGAAACGGTTGCTGCCAGTAACCGAGAAGTATCGTTTGACGAAACGATGACGATGATGGCGCAAAAAAGTGAAAGCCAATGCCGATAAATCGCTAGATTTATTTCCGCTTGCACTTAACGCTGAATGGAGGGTCATTATTAGTGCTCGTAAGACGTGCTAAAACCGATAAATTTTACGACACAGCTTCAAAGCAATTTGTGATTGATACCATTATGTACGACATTGTTTCCGGATCATTTGTTGCCGGGCGGAAAGTTTCATTCTGCTTGCTCCATGAAAATTCAATTTAAACATAAATATTAATAGAGGCACTAATTAATCAATGGACGTCATTGAAATAAAGTACCTATTTAAATGCAAACGAACTTCAAACGGGAGCAGATCAGTAAGTTAATCAAGTTAAAACGATTCCGAGGGCAGATCGTGACAAATTGGATTATTCAGTGGCGTTCGCCGGAGCCGCTGTTGTTGGCGAGTTTAGCCAGACACCAGCTGCAGGTCTGCTTATTATTCAAACGATGTTGTTTATTTCCATTCTCGCAGGAGGTCCCGGCGCCGCCGGTTGAGGGCACTGCTGATTACACCATCCAGACAGCGAGCTCCTTGGCTGGCTTAGTGCTTGTAAATGCATGTTGAATTTCATCTGATTAAAACCACAAGTTTAAGTCCCACGTTCGTAAGGTTCTGCATTCGGGGCTTTTCATTTAGTCTTTCCCCGCTGTAAAACACTGTCGTAGAAGGGGTGGTGGTGATAAGCGCATTGTTGTTAGAAATTCACTGTGATTAATTATTTCTGCAATGAGGAAACTATTTCTATCTCTGAATGTTTGAGGAAGTTTTCGTGCCGAACCTTGTACAAACCATACAAAGTGTTGGTACCAGAAAGTTGTTCATAAAACTATTAATTATATTCTCGAAACCTACCCGATCTTACCGGGTCTTCATTCCGCGTAGCGGCCACCAACCGTGAACTGTAGCATAAACAAATTATTGCTATTTTTAATGCCACCGTTCAGTCGTTCGCCAGCCGGCAGCCACCCAACAGCACATTTCACTTTTCCAACGACACACAAGAACACCAACATATTTTCCTTTTCGACTTTCTTTCATTCCAGTTTACACGAGTTAAACAACTGGCTTTGCTGTGCTGTGGCAGTGCCCCGTAGGTACGACGACGACGAGGACGGTCCTGCCCTGAGCAACCGTTTCGTTCGGGCAAAGAAGGCAACTCGCCGCGTCAATCTCGGTAAACACACTCGATCCGGAGCAAAATCATTTCCTTACTCACGGAAATGCACTTCCACGGACGTCGAGGACTGCTCGAACAGTAGCAGCAGGATGGACAACGCTAATGAGTTACCTCCTATCCACCAGCGGCAGCCGCAGCACCCCGCAGATCCATTGAAGTGAACCTGCTGCAACACTTCGCGGGAAGACATAAAGTGAGGTTGATTGCCAAAGGATTAGCTTATTGTCGACGATAACTCAATTCTGCCACGCTAAAAGCGCGAGTGGAACCACCGACCGTGTGAACCGGAAGAAAGTGAAAACGGAGGATCAAACGTATCAAACGGTGGAAAGTTGATATTATTGGAATTGAGCAAAAAATTTTCTGCCGTCGTGCAAAGAGTGTTACACTTTGAAATAGAAGAAGTTCTAGCGTGTGGGTGAATCGGTGTGGGTGTTCCGAACAATTTTGTGTCCTATCCTGTTCGTCTGTAACAATATCGAAAACTGTAGTGGGAAAACTTTCTGCTGATACCGGTGGATCCGCTTGTAATCAGTTAATGGTACTACTATCTGTACGTGTGGACAAAGTGAAACTTAAAGTGCGACTTTAGCGAGAGCAAACTGTTGTTTCGTGGATCTCAGTGTTGCTTTTGTTGCGATGTTCGGATATTGATCTAGAAAGAGCAGAACCTGATCAACAAAACTCGAAGGTAGGTGAACTAGTTTACTAAGCTTGAAATGTAAAAAGAACAACACAATATATTCTGGTCAATTTTATTCTACACATTTAATTAAATAACAAATTCTACCAACAAACAAATGGTATAACTATGAGAAACCCAATGCCAATTGATAGGCACAATAGTAAGAACAATTCCGTTCAACAGAAAATTTTACAGCGAACTTCTTGGACGACAAAAAGTCCATCACAGTCAAATTCAAATGGACGAGTTTAACAACTACCTTCATAGTTTACAATTCACATGTGAATCCGTATTTCGACTAGCAGTATGTCGACAGTACAGTTTTGAAATCACAGAAATTTTACGGCATCTATTAAATACGGTGCCAGCATTGCATAAAGTCTAGGGTAAAAGCAAACCATGGATGGAAGGTAATTAAACGCAATCAAACAAGAGACTGGATAAGACTGAGACGCAAGGTGCGTCAAATTCATCTCTGGTATGTTCATTCCGGTTATGGCCAGAAGATACTGCTATGCTGAATCCATTAAACTGTGCGGAATGTCGTCGCCAGGAAAAGGCTACAAAATTCTAGAGATTGCCAAGTAAAACATTCAAAACAACGTTTGCAGCAGAATTTGATAGCTAATAAAACTGCTGCTGCACAAACGAGCTATGAAAATGTACGACAGATGCATCTGTTTTCATAAACGACAAAATCTAAGTAGAAATGAGCATTAAGCAGCTTTCTGGTCAATAATTTTACGTTACTACCAATGTGGGTGATGCCCCATATAAGTTCACGTTTGTTGATAAATTTACCGATAAATCTGCTTTTAATCACAACTTCTACAAGAACGTGAAAAGTTTACATGAAAGAATATATTTGACTGTTCATAAGCCAGTATTATAAAGGTACACAACTAATAAGGTCGGTTTTTGTGAAAGCGATTGAACGTACCAAATTTTCCTGAATTTTAATTCATTAGAAATTCCTAACAAATGTTAATCAGCTATCTCAATGAAATTCTAATCAAGCACAAAGGACACATTTCACCATTACAAGACAACATCTGCACTATGTCAATCGGTACCTATTTTACCAAATCGCTGGTAAACAACTGAAAAATTAAGTTACCTTTTGTGGCCTATTTTTCCTTCCATTTGCAATAAAGTTGATAAAATAGGATAGAAACTAATTCACAAGGTAAAAATGATTGCATTGCATTGGGGCGTGCAACACAGGAATGTGTCATTATATAGCCAAACCCGCACAATTGAACATGATCATCTAAAACCGTTCAAGATTGGCAGAGATTTAGTGTTGAAAAGTCTTTCGTTGTTTCGTGACGCTTGGCTAACGGCACTCATCCGACTCGACGTCCAGGTACATGGTATCCTCACTCGCTAGTGCACTCATTCGAACGAAACTAAAATAAAAACCTAACGATTCACTAAGCTAGTAAAGCGAAAAGATATTTACCCTCTTCAAGTGATACCGAGTGTATTTGTTTGTGATTTTATCTTTCCCGCGTGGACACTTGAATATTTGAAATAACCAATCTCAATTTCCAACAGGTCCTTGATAGCCGAATCAATAACTACTTTGGCAATTTCCGTCATGCAACCTGAAATGTATACGAGGTGTTCCCAAAACAGGTGGTGGAAGGAGTTTCCAACTTAACTCTCTGTGGCATCATCATACATCCCTGTTATTAAACTTAAGTTTGTTTTTGACAGCTTAGTAGAATACGAAAGTTGTATGGAAGAAAAGCCGAAACTGTTTTCACAATTAAACTTCTCTTTTAATTTAATTTTGACAGATACGCCTTTCACCTGTTGTTAGCCGATTTCTGCAGTATCTGATTTCGAAAACAATGATAGTTGATGAACAACAACGATGCTCAATAAAGAACTTACTCTATCATATCACCATTTGCTTAAACCTATTCCATGGTTCGCCTAATCCATAATGTTCCTTAACGTGGCTAAATGTCCTAGTACACGATGCGATTGGTTCATTACGCCCACACTCAGTACAATGCAATCGGGTAGTTAGCAACAAACATGAACGCGAAGTGCTTTGTGGCGCACGGAATTTTAATAGCGACAGTAATTTCGGAGAGTTAGCTACCCCGTTTAGCAGTTTTGCAATAGCTAGAACCCATTGTATTTTACGCCGACGTTCCAATGTTTATAGTATAAGCAAACGACAGCGCCATCGATCGGGATACGACGGAAGATCATTTGGGGTTTCAAAATTTCAAAATTTTGCTATTCTACGAATACGCGCTTGAGTCAATCGTCGCCGCGTCACAATTTAATGAGAACCGAGCCCGCCCATTTTACATAAACTCAATTGGCTTAATTGCCATAAAAACATAGGCATTTGGACCATTTGGCAGAAAAACATATGGCATAACGGCTTTTTGGTATAATTCCGTGAAAAATGTTTTAAGACTTTTCAAAGACGATTCAGTTCGAGACAGGTATAAGCTGTGTGGGTTGCCGGCGACACGCCGTTGGAAATGCCGATCACTGCGGGGACAATACCCCCACAGAAATCACATCTGTCTAGGTTTATTCGCGTTCCTAGGTCTACCGAATTTTGTTAGTTTTCCGTGGCCCTCGCATCGGCTCACCGAGTTGGTACCGAATGGCCGAATAACAAATAACCGAAATCCAGATGGCGCCGAGTTTTAGCAACTATTATGAAAAGCAGAACCCCTATTTGGCCGAATTATAAAAGGCCGAAACATGAAAGATCGAGCTTGGCCGAATCTGGCCGAAAACTATTTTCTTGAATGATTTTTAAGGTCAATGTTAAACTGGAAGCGCCTCACGGGGACAGCCTCCCGCAAAAATCATCTCTATTTAGATGTATGAGTCCGAACGAATGGTAGCGAGTAAGAACAGTGTATATCCACTATTTGAGCAGGCCGAAGGCCCCCAATATTTTCTATGGCCTTTGTCCATTAGTGATTCGGCCATGTGTGTTTCATCAATTTGTGATTCGGCCTTCCGTATTTCGGCCATTTTGATTCGACCATTCCATCTACTACACCATTTGTTATTTCGTCCAGTTGAGTTTCGACCATTCGTGATAGGACCCTTTGTGTTTCGGCCATTTGCATGTAATCTGACCCACTCTGTACGCCACGCATTTTCAAACTGGGTAAATTAGACCGCGTACAAGCTAACAGCAACCGCCCAGTTAGCTTCAAGGTACGATGCTGGTGAAACAAGCCAGTCGTCGTATGTTCGAATCTCGGCTAGGTGGTGCTGCTAGATGGAGTCAGTAGGATTGTTGCGCTACCCCCATAACAGTCCTGTACTCTAAAGCCGGCTGCGAAGTCTGTCAATAAAGAAGGGTAACGTCTAAAGACGGCTTTGCCTTTTTACAAGCTACCAGCAGATTGGCTGGTCCGTTATGCCTACCACTCATTATGCCTTCCACACGTTCATTCCCTATTGTCTCTATAGATCTATCAATATAGATCTATGTGCTGGTCGCAGTGGTCTCGTCTCCTATAAACATAAAAATCGTCCATTATGCCTAATGGGGTACACTCGATTAGACATGCATTTGCGAAAAGCGGACGGACCAGTATATAGTAGAATGCTTTAAGACAATGCGGGTCATTGTTTTTTCGGGTCAAAAGTACTACCGTTTACCTGATCAGCCCTTCTTAAAATCAGATCGTCGATTCTGTAGTCATATACGAAGGAACGTAATACACCACATATTTGGTAATACTAATTGCCAAGTAGTTCGCTTGGGCACCAGTTCACAAATGTGCCTAAAGTATTTGAAGATGACAGCCATCCTAGATGCAACGAATCGTCCAAGAATAAAATAAATAAAAGTGGTCCCAAGTGACTACCTTGGGGCACACCAGATGTATTCGTAAATGGGGACGACAGTTTTCAAATATTATAGCTTTTGTGCTTGGTTGGTTAAAAATTGTTAAAAAATGCGAATTACGTTTTTAGTATCACGAAACAGTGGATCCCTCGTTTGCCAAGGGGCCAAAAAGTTGAATTTTTAGCAAATCTTGATATCTATATTTTGTGATATTTCCTCAATTCGCAATGAAACAACCAACAAATGACACAGTTTTGTAAAGTAGAACTGGGCTTTCAAATGGAGCCAAAAAGTTTTTGGTGGCCATCTTGGATTTGGTTGCCATAGTGGATTTTTATTTTAAGATCATTACTGGAAAACTGAGTACAATGCTCCCAAGTAACAATTACAAGTTTTATTACGTTCGTATAGTGGTTTTCATGACCAATTTCATAAAACCGCCAATAAAACTACGAGCTCCACCAGAACTTTCTGATAACCGCTATAAAACTGCCTTCTGACTACAAGTGGCCCACTCTTCAGAAGGTTTTCATAACCGCTATAAGAATCAGGTCATAAACTCAAGGAGTCGTATCACGCTCTGTTAAAAGCAGCAATAAAACCGGTTAAGCTATCGCTGCTTGACAGCCATCGCCATAATTTAATAAAGCTTTTCGCTTTTCGCCTCTGGTGAAAGCTAAATAAGTTCGCCAGCATTATCAACTTGAAAAAACGCATGAGCAGCAAAGTTATAGTTTTTCTGTCAGATTATTCTTATCGATTTGGTTTAGGTATAGCGACCATAATAAAATAACCCATAGAATATTTTATAAATTTTAAGCAATTTCGTTGGTTTGCAGCATGTGCACATTTAATTTCATCGTGCATATTGATATGATAGGTGGATAAAATCAACGCGCCACTGAAATTTTGCAATTTTCGAAAACCGGTTGTTTTAACAAAATAAATATATTCAGTTTGTCAATCTTAATTTCTAACAAAATCATTTTCGTTGCTTCCTGTGGCTGAAAAACCGATTGATAATAACTTTTTTTTCTGCAAAACACTTTGCTTTGATGAATTTTTGTTTGCGAGCTAAAACAAAATACTAGAATATGGCAATATGGCCTCAAATAAAAAAAATGATTTTGGTGTTGAACTGCGATATTCTTCATGATAGCAGCAAAAAACTGTTCGGTCAGGGTGTTACCGATTTAAAGCCTCTATAAAACTAACAGATTTATTGCGGTTTGACAAGCAACCGCGATAAGATCAATTTTGATTGGTGTGCCATTTTGTATTGCTACGTCACACTTATGGTAAATTTATAAGAGACGTGGTGCAGCCAACAAGTTATAACGTGGTAATAGAAGCAACCACAATAAATTTGCTTTATTACCAGTTTTATTATGGTTTTCTAGCTAGCTATAAGTGTGTTTGGACGCGTATTCTCTTGGTATTGCGCAATACCACAATAAAACCAGAGGTAATGACTTATCGCAATAAAACCCATATAAAATTTAAGTAAAACCAAGTGGCTTTAGAATTGTTACTTGGGCTGTGAAATACGCTTCAATTCAGGTGTGCGTTGGCACTAACTATATGACATAACCAATTTCCGTACTAAATATCTGTAGCACGATTCACAATTCTCTTATAATTATTTTGATGCTCCTAAAAATTGCTTTAAAATAAACAACGAACAATACAATTTTGTACAGAGGAAGCATAGAACTTTGAAATGAGTTGAAAAAAAAATTGGCGGCCTTCTTAGATTTACCATCACTTGAGTTGTCACCTTTGCAATCACTTGAGTCGTCCTTGAGATATTTATGCCAGCAAGTTTGAACACTAGATTTCTAGAAAAACAAAATTTAAGAATCATCGTCCATCGTCCATATTTAACCGGCGCCTGCGATATATCATTTGTGCCTGGTGGCCTGAAAACTGGATATCCAATGAGGAACTCCATCGTCGGTGTCACTGAAATCCACAAGGACAAAGTAGAAGAGGCAGACCCAGAGACTCATGGCGACGCAGCTTAGCCAACGACATCCAGGCTGTAAACGAGCACCTGTCCTGGTGACAGGTAAAAGCCATGGCGGGTAACAGTCATCGGTAAAGATCTCTGATTTCATCCCATTGTTTTGCCGGACCGGCGGACATGGACTCATAAGTCCATATCTCGTCGCACTCAGGAGTACCACAAGGTACTCACATAGAAACATTTTTGTTTGTCATTCTACCTATAAATAGAAAATCAACGAGTGGCTTACAGGCCAATTTGAAAAGTATCTGCTTTTTGTTGAAAAATTGTGTTCAGTGACGGAGTTCATTTCTGGTTGATTTGAGATGTCAACAAACAAAATGGTCGTATTTAGTTTGATGAGCTCCTAGTAGCACAGATGTTATAAAGTAGTCGTAGTGACTGATATGCGACTAATAGTCATAAATAACTAATAAGTCATAAATAGCGTATTTCAACTAAATGTGTTAGGGTGTGCTATTTGAAGCAGTTACTATAGAATGAAAAGACACATTCACTAGCAAAAGAAGAACTACCAATGCATCCAGAAAAAAGCACTGGTTGGCATAAGGCCCTTGAAACGACAAAATGATTGATCCGTATTTTATCAAAAGGAAAGATATTTGCCACGTTACTACCATGGAGCCCGCAATCAGTCGATGATTATAGATGTTTTCTTTCTCAGATGCAAGCATGGGATCCAGACGATATACAGGGTGTTAGAAAACTCGGTACAAATATTAGGGGGTGATAGAGGACCACATTTGAAGAAAAAAAAATCATTCTGCACCTATAGTCGAATCTGAATCGTTGCAGAGTTATTAAATGCTTTTAGCTCTCGGTTCTGTTTGCCTTAAAATAGTTTTAGAACAAAAAGTATGCTAGTTAGCTAAATTCTGTTGCTTTTTCAAGCTTTAGTTACTTTAGTTAGTTTTTACTCATACTTTAGTTACGGTTCCGAATTTGTTAAGAGTTATTTATGATAATTTACGGTTATTGATCTACGATTTGGTGCTCGCTGGAGACTACAGGGACCTGTTAGTGCTAAAACGATACTTCTTATCTAGTTTTTGAATACGTGCGTTCGACGAAGTTTGGAGGATAAAAACCAAAACAAGTTCTAGTCAAAAATTCTATTGTAAAAAAAAGCCTTCAGTATTCAGGCGTCATGTATTAAAAATAATTTGTTTTAAACGTTTTGTAAGAGTTATAAATGTTATCCCGGACGAACCAAAAAGATTCGCACATAATCTCTAGGATTCCTCGTATTGGAATGAATCGTGTAGAGAAATTCTGCATAAGATTCGTACAAAATATTTTGCTTATAGAACCAGGATTCATGTATGCGAATCCAAAAGTCGAATTCCCAGGATACCTATAACTCATTATAACTCCCCTTTACTATGAAATAGGCATCCTCGGGATTCTGAAAGCAGGAATCCAAGCGCCAATCCAATCCAGTCCAGCGTGTGTGTGTGTGCTCTTAAGCACGCACGAAAGTTCAATTCAGTCATGTATTCGATTGTCTTATTACAGCTTTGTTGAAATTATGTTATCTAAAATATGTATTGCGGTTATATTAAATAATGCCATGGAACCGGCATGATGGGAAAAGTGGTGCTTTCCAGCTCGTATTATTTCTGTAAGCAACTGATTTACACGAGTCACCGGAAAGCCGATAAACTTCCCGGGGGCACATCCAGCTTGGGTGACACATAAATTGATTTCGTTGAATAGTTTCACTAAATTTACTTCGCACGCCGGAAGCGTAGCTTAGGCTGTATGTGCATAATGTAGACTTATTGCTGAAATAATATTTTACACATCAGCGGTTTATTTGGCTTTCAATAACAGCTCAGTAAGGATCTTTTACTGATTAGTTGACAGATTCATTGCAAAAATCACTCAATCGAATAAATTTAACAGTAGTAATTAAATAAATAGGTTTCGATTGTTCGGTGTATTTAGTTAACTCAACCATGTCAAATTAAGTTGAGTAAAAATGGAAAAATGGAAAAACAACTGAACTGATCCTAATAGTATAAGTACGCTCCACTTCCAGGTACCACGTTAAGAAATTGTACGAAACATAATGCTTGTTTATTCATACAGTTCACCCTCAAGCGAAAAATTTTGGTAAGTATATTATACGCCTCATGAGCAATTGCTTTGAACTCGTAATTTTTCAACGTCTATGTGCTTACATGAAGCTCCATAAATAAAAAAAAATACACGTTCAAAGCCGGGCTCGAGATTAAGGCATATTGAATCTCATTATTAACCGGCGACCGACGTTTCAACGTTTCGCTTTAATCATGGCAGCCATTCAGCAACTGGAGCACACGAAAGTTCACCGCAATCGCTACCCCTTCATCTTGCCGGGCCTAAGCAAACAGTAGTACAATATTTCAAACCACTTCCGCCTCAGGAAAATTGAATAACTAGTGCGCCCTAGTACTGTTGCTGCTGCTAGACGAAGGCCCACTTCACCGATCTAGGTACAGAATTTTAAAAGCTCTTGCAATAACAAAGAAGCAACGCGAAAGAAGTGAAACACATGAACTATAATGATAGCGACCATGATGATGATGATGATGATGATGATGATTATGGTAACGAAAGTATTACACTGGTTACCAACGGTAGCAATCAAAGACGACCAACTTACAGGAAATGTAAATACAGCCAACGGAAAATGTTTTAAATATTTATTCTCCCCACGCGGGCGTCATTCAGCTATCCGTCTATCCTTCCATCATTCACGAAGCTCAATCAACTGCCTACCGCCTGGCTACTGACTGGCGGAAAAATTCTTTCAAGCTCCGAAAAACCTGAAAGCACTGACGAGAGCTTCACATTGTGCCTTACAGAAGGCTGACTGTGTTTCGGTGCTTTTCTCTAATTGAATCGATTCCATTTTACATCGTGTAACTCTGATTGATGAAATGGGCCCAAGTGACAGGGGAGATACAGAGCAAGAGAAAGAGAGAGAGAGAGCTTCGACGAAGGGCAAGATAATCAATTACTGTAAACTGACAAATCCAGCTAAGCATCTTCTCGTTACTTTCAAAGGGAAGGATCGTTTTCGGCTGAATTATGAATTATGTAATTTATGATTCACACCAACAGCGTATCGAAGAAAGCGAACTCATGTTCCTGTAAAAGCTTCGAATTTTTGGTAGGCTCTATTCTAGGTACATGTACAGTAGAGGATAGAGGCCGACAACTTAATCACAACTTGATATCAGTTTGATATTATTCCTCGAAAGCTTTGTTGCTCCTTTCGCTCTAGTTAATTGCTTCTGAACTAACGTTTCATCTCGTCGAGAATCGATAATCGTGACGCGATAAACTAGCAAAATGCTTCAGTTCCATAATCGATACAGAATGAAAATGTTTTTTTTTTGCATCAGAAGTAGTTTAGGATATCAGTAGCTTGCAATCGAGCTTATCGAAAACAGAAAGATCAATATTTAGTTCCATAGCAAAAAGTTTTAATTTGTTTCTTTTTAAATTCGAATTTTGCGAATTAATTGTATGTGTTGCAATTTTATCGGTCAGTTTGTCCGAAAATCATTCTCGTGCATAATCTGCCATAGCTGTCCGCGCTCGACTGTATCGTTTGCTGCCTTGAAATCCACGAAAAACTGATGCGTGGGCACGTTGTACTTCCGATTTCTAGAGTATTTGTTGGAGAGTGAAAATTTGATCCGCAGTAAACACACTACATCTGACGAAATTACCAACACAGCATTGAATAGCAATGGTTAAAATTACAAAACTGAACGAATTCAAGGCAAAATAAAATAAGACAAATGAAACTTTGTATTTAAAACAAAAGTAAAGTGAATGAAAATATAATTTATTTTGAGGACGCAAGCCTCAAACTACGATGGTTATTATCGTCAGTAAAATTGAAGTAGATGATCCTTCAATAAAGGTTTGCGAGAGGTAATCTCTGAGTATACCACTGACTAGCAAAAGTATTACGCCAGGAAAGTATAAATAAAGCATGTGAGAATAGCCACAGGAGGCACGAAAGATTCGAGCTTAAGGCAATTTCAAAAACGATTAAATTAAAATTAATTTTCATCGATCTATCTTTGCCGTTGACGATGGCAATCAAAAGCTGCCTATCAAGAGACTGGGTTTAGTACACCTTTTGGCGGTCAAGTAAGTAGCTTTGATGGAAAAGTTGCGTAATTTCTTAGACCGTGTTTCGTGCCAATAATCTAAGCAAAGTTTGGTGGTTTTTCGCAAGTCATTTCAGCCTAACCAAATGGCCTAGAAGCAGAGATTAAATGGTTTTCTTTTTCAATTTGATTGATCAATTTTGATGATGCAGCCAAATCGCGACCATGTCTGTCTGTCTGCCTGACAACAAAATGTCTTGTTTATGTCTTGGTGCGTGATTAGGCAAATCCGCGTGATGTAATATGCTTTCACATAACAAAGAAATTTATTCCGAACCATTTAGCGATTTAGCTGAGTGAAAGCTAGCGCATTTTTCCGTAGGTCTATGCTAGGTTTTGGAACTTCGAAAAAACCTTCACTGCCTCGAGCATGAATATTTGATTTCTCATCAGTCTCAAAATAGCGCATACATTTTTAAGTGCTTCATCAAACCCATCGCGGCTCGTGTCGGCCGGAGACAGAGCTGTTCAGGGTTGAATCGGGAAAGGCGCGTCCCCACCAGCCTCCCCCCCATGGATGGCACTGGCCTCTAGTCAGAAAACCCTGCCTAATGGTGGTACCTTGCTTTCAAACCAAACTCAACGACATTCCGTGACAAAAAAAAAACTACGGACGCTTTCTCGTGTTTTTGTCGTTAATGGCTTCGACACGATGGGCTGGCGCTGGTTGAGGGAAAAAAAATAAAAAATAAAAAAAATACTTCATTTATCCGAAATGGAAAAGAGCCTCACCAGGATAGCAGCAGCCAGGGCAGCGGTTTCAAACGGCAGGAAAAAGTACACCATCCATCAGCCTTCAGCAGGCAAAGTAAAAGTGATAAAAGACACCGCAAGCTATGTTCATCGGCAGTTCCCCCCTTGGCTACCTTTCACCACATTCGGAGCCACCGCACCGATTGCCGACCTCATAAACCCACTATAGTGACGTGGCTTTGAAAACCATTTCTAAAAATGTACTAGATATGGCTTTTTGCTATGCTTTTTGCTCTATTCGCGTATCGCATTGAAAGTTTAGTGGTATATGAAGCTTACCGCTACCATCCAGTGGTTCTATGTTCGCGAAGCACTGCGAGAGAGATAGAATCCTAATGTCAACCTTTTGAAACGGAAGATGAACTTCCTTGAGGACTCAATAAGAAGGCCCTGGAATTTCTCCACTCCACTCTAGAGCCTGAACAACATTTGCACAAATAACGGGAAGAGGAGGAGATATTGCGAAAGTTTGAAAAATGTTTTCCTTTCAGTTTTTGTTGCTTTTTATCGTGGCGTAAGCGTGGAGTGGAGGCCAAATGATAACGTGCTGTAACGGGCAAGCAATCATCCGAATCGGCTAGCAGGAAGCGTATTTTTCTAAGCCAAGGGTTTGTATATTTGCGAGCAGTGAAAGCAGTGTATACTTCAATCAACACAGTATCCTAAACCTGGCTGATGGGCATGGGACGGTCTGCTGCTGTGGTAAAAAGAGAGGAAAGTTTACGTGGCCGAAATGAGTTTGTTCGGATTCTGTTTCCTGAGAGTGCGCTATGGTTACTTTTCCGGTTGATTTACTTCGTTTTGGTTACGCTAACGGTTGCTTTTACTCGATCGTTGGTTGGGAAGTCTCTAAACAATTATATACGAATCTTCGTTTTTTGGGTTTGGAATCTTAACATGCTTGGATGAAGCGTTGATTTTGATTCAGTAAACTTTAAATTTATTGTGAATTTAAAATTCATGATTTAGCACAGCTGAATTATTGACATAAGCATGACATAGCTTACTGATTTTTATGCATTTTGCGCTGTCGGATAATTACCAAATTAATATCAATATAAGCGAAAAAGTTTTCAGACTAGAAACCAGAACTTAAAAAATAGTAATTTTTGAAAAAAAATTAACAGACCATGTCTACTAAAGAAGGATGACGGTCAAATGTTGATTTTTGCAGCCTCCTTTCCACAACAGTTCAAACCTCCAATGTCTATTTTTTATTCACTATTTTCTATACTACTCTCTGCTATCTAGTCTTTACTCTCTGTTGCCCGCCCAGTTAGCTTCGGGATACAATGCTGGGTCAACAAGTTAGCCGTTCCTGAAACTTTCCTCAAACTTTCCTTAAACTTTCGTTAAACTTTCCTGAAATTTTCCTAAAACCTCTCAGGCTCTTTTCTGAAAATTTCCTGAAACTTTCTTGGAGCTATTCTGAAATTTTCTGAAATTTCCTTGAAACTTCTTTGAAACTTTCTTGAAACTTCCTTGAAACTTTACTGAAACTTTACTGAAACTTTACTGAAACTTTACTGAAACTTTACTAAAACTTTCATGAAAATTTTCTGAAACTATCCTGAAACTTACTTGAAACTCTCCTGAAACTTTTTTGAAACTTTTTTGAAACCTTCCTAAAACGTGTCTGAAACTTTTTTGAAACTCTCTAGAAACTTCCCTGAAACTTTCCTGAAACTTCCCTGAAACTTTACTGAAGCTTTCCTGAAACTTTCCTGAAACTTTCCTGAAACTTCCCTGAAACTTTCTTCAAACTTTCCTGATTCTTTTCTATATTTTTCTGATTCTTTTCTTCCGACATTTCTTTTACACTTTGCTAGCATTGTTTTGATACTTCTCTGACACTTTTCCGACATTTCTTTGACACTTTTCCGACATTTCTTTGACACTTTTCCGACATTTCTTTGACTATCTGAAACATTCTTGAAACTTCTCTGAAACTTTCCTGAAACTTTTCTGAAACTTTCCTGAAGCTTTTCTAAAAGTTTCCTGAAACTTTTCTGAAACTTTCCTGAAACTTTCCTGAAACTTTCTTGAAACTTTCCTGAAACTTTCCTGAAACTTCCCTGAAACTTTCTTGAAACTTTCCTGATTCTTTTCTATATTTTTCTGATTCTTTTCTTCCGACATTTTTTTTACACTTTGCTAGCATTGTTTTGACACTTCTCTGACACTTTTCCGAGATTTCTTTGACAACTTTCTGACACTTTTTTGTCTCTCCCTTGTCACTTTTATGACACTTGTGGGGCACACGTCTGTTTTCCAAAATTCGGACAATTTTACTGATACTGTAGCTACAATTGACGGGGTAAGCTCGTTGGCTTGCGACATTTTCTCTCTCAAGATGGCATCTGAAAGTGGTTGCTGCAGCTCGTATGTTTACTTATTTTTTGCGAACCAATCGTTTTTTTTTTCTTTCGAGGCGTCCAATGTTTTCTGTGCGTCGGGATCGCCAGAGGGTTGCGTGTTTAAATTTCGTCGGGGTCACCAATGTAGGACACACGTCGTGTTTTATCAGAAGCTTCGCGATTTTACATAGACAAACGTATTTCATTTCTGGTAAATAATAAGTCACCGTCACACACTCTTCTGACACTTTTCTAACACTTTTGTGACACTTTGTTGTAACTATTTGACACTTTTCTGTCTTTATTGTTAGAGTTCGTCACCGTGAATTTTATATCTCACTTTAGTTGATTTTTTCGGTGAAAATAAAGACTATGATGCATTTAGCGGACGTTTCGACTTACTATCCTTCAGTCATTGACGCCAGAAACATAATTACATTTATTTAACTATTTTACACAAATTAATTTCAAACAGTTTTCTATCGTTAACACAAACTTACATTAAACAACTATTCTCACTACGTCGTCCTCTATAACTATTATTAACTAAGCTATCGTTTTTCCTTGTCTTCTAATTATCGCAACTAAAGTGAGATATTTTCTGTCTTTAGTTTGTCACTTTTGTGACACTCTTCTAACACTTTTCTGGACACTTTTCTCATATGTTTCCGACAGTTTTTTGACGCTTTTCTGAGTTTTTTTTTACGGTTTTATGACCCTTTGTTGACAATCTTCTGACATTTTTCTGTTTCTCACCTGTGGCTTTTATGACACTTTTGTGACAATCTCTTGACACTTTCTCGATAAATTGCTGTCACTTTTCTAACACATTGCAGACATTTTTCTGACTCTTTTCTGATACTTTGTCGACAATTTGTTGTTATGTTATTACTTTTCCGACAATTTGTTGTCACTATTCTGACAATTTGTTGACACTTTTTAATACATTTTAATACATTTCTGACTTTTTTCTGATACTTTGTTGACAACTTTGTGACACTTTTCTGTCTCTCCCCTGTTACTCTTCTGACACTTTTGTTTTTTGTTAGATTATAGTCACTTTAACAGCTTATGTCATTCCTGACTTCTGCGGGGTTGGGATTTGAACCCGGGTCCTCGGCGTGAGAGGCGTAAATACTAACCACTACGCCGGGACTAACCACTGACCCTTTTGTGTAATATTCTTTTGACACGTTTTTCGCACCTTTTGACACTTTTCTGGGACCTTTATGGCACTTTTCTTAACACTTTTTCAACAACTTGTTGATACTTTACTGTGTATTTTCACACTTTTCTGACAACCTTCTGACACTTTTCAGTTTCTCCTCTATTACTTTTATGACACTTTTGCGACAATCTTCTGACACTTTTCTGACATTTTCCCAACGTTTTCCTGATACTTTTCGGATAATTCACTGCCACTTTTCTAGCAGTTTGTTGACACTTTTCTAACCCTTTTCTGACACTTTTCTGCAACTTTTATGACACATTAGTGACAATCCTTTAACACTTTTTTGACACTTTCCCGACAATGTCAATTGTCACTTTTCTGACACTGCTTAAAATTTTCTGACTCTTTTCTAACACTTCTCAGATACTATACTATTACTTTTAAGACACTTTTCTGACTCTTACCTGACACTTTGCCGACAATTTGTTGACACTGTTCTGATTCTTTTCTGAATATTTTCTGACATTTTCTGATAATTTTCTAAATTTTTTTTGACACTTTGAATGGTCAGAATGGTGTCAAATTCTGACACTTTTCTGAAACTTTAAGTGCACTTCTCTGGACACTTTCCGTCCAATTTTCCTACAATTTGTAGACGTTTTTCTGAGTCTGTTTCTCCTCTGTCACTTTTATGACACTTTTCTAACACTTTTCTGACACTTTCCCGATAATTTGTTGTCACCTTTCTGACAGTTTGTTACTCTTTAAACTCTACTCTCTTAACACTTCCCTGAACCTTTCTTAAAACTTTTTATAAGCTTTCCTAAAACCTCTCTGAAACTTTTAAGTAACTTTTCTGAAGCGTTCCTGAAACTTTCTTGAAACTTTGCTGAAATTTTTTTGACCCTTTTCTGACACTTTTCGGATACTTTTCTGTTACTTTTCTGACAGTTTTCTGACTCCTTTCTGACGCTGCCGACAATTGTTGTCGCTTTTGCGACAATTTATTGTCAATTTTCTGACAATTTGTTGACACTTTTCAGTTTTTATCTGATTTTTTACTGACATTTTCTGATATTTTATGACATTTCTCTGACACTTTGTTGACAACTTTTTGATACTTTTCTGTTTCTTTGGTTTCAGGAAGGTTTCAGTTTCAGGAAAGTTTCAAGGAAGTTTCAGGAAAGTTTCAAGGAAGTTTCAGGGAAGTTTCAGGAAAGTTTCAGGAAATTTCAGGAAAGCTTCAAGAAAATTTCAGGAAATTTTCAGAAAGGGGCCAGAGAGGTTTTGGGAGAGTTTCAGAAGCGAAAGTTTAAGGAAAGTTTCAGGAAAGTTCCGGGAGAGTAGAGAGCAAAGGGTAACCTTCCTAACACTTTTTTAATTTTCTAGTACCTTTCTGATACTTTTCCAGACTCTTTCCTGAGACTTTTTCCCGAGACGACAATTTTTGTCACTTTTCTGATGCTTTGTTGACAATTATCTGACTCTTTTCTGACACCTTCTTGATATTTTGCTGGTACCTTTCTACTGCTTTCCTACAACTTTTCTGCTAACTTTTTTTTCACTTAACTCTCTTCACTTGAGAACCCGAACATTTAGCAATTTTTTTTCGTTTACTATTCTGCTGCTCATCTGACATATTACGAGCAGAACGTATTTAACATAGCTGTTATCATACATCCAAAGAGGCCACTTCGCAAAATAATCAGTAGACAGAATCTACTGATCTACAGGCATCTCGAAATCATGGCCGTTAAATGTATTTATGTACAGCATGTTTTAGTTGCAACTTAGGACGTGTTGACCTACTTACCGTGTCATTTCGCCGTCTGTTCTGTCTAATGAGACAAATGATTATCCTTCGATACTCCTATTAGCTGGTCACCTCCTCCGTTTAAACCGAGAAGCGGGAAAATAATCAACAGTTCAATCGTGGTAGGTCAATTTGTGACAACTGCGTTTCAAACCGGTCGATACACAAGGCTCCAATCGGATTCAAAGAGGGATGCAAATAGGAGAGAGCAGTAGGAAAAACTTCATAGGCAGCTTAGTATATGTTGCCCTGTCGGGTGATTCATTTGCGGGGCGGTGCCTCTACAGTCTGGGACTAACGAGTTTTCGGATGGGTGCGAGCGGTTCGGTGGGACAAAATGTTCTTTATGATTATCTTTTTCCATAAATAAACTTTCCGGCTCTCTCATATTTTGCTTATCAGCCCGTTAGCAGCCAGCCAGACAGGCAGACTGTTGTGTGGTCGATGATGCTGAGGATGAAGATGATGATCACCGCAACCGGCAGTCTCATGGCAGCCAAAGCGGGCCAGAGACCGCTCTGAAGAAAAGCTTCTTTTTCAGGTAGTTGATCATGTTTTACGCATCCTTGTTTCGGTCAGAGAAAAAACAACCAGAAATATCGTATCCAAGACACGTAGGCGACGATGGCGACGGCAGAAGAAAAAACTGAAATGATGAAAGATGATTTTGGTTGGAATAATATCGCATTTGTTTGCTGAAGGCGGACAGAAACCAGGAGCTCAGGAAACCACGCCATGAAAGATACTTAGCAGTTATGTATTTTGTCGTGACTTATTAATGAGGTCAAATATCATTTGACTTTATTCAAACCACTTATTCGACGAACGAAAAAGTCGCCTTGAAAAAATGTGATGGTCATTCATGAAAAGTATTTGCAGAATTGTAACAATAAAAATGATTTATTGTACTGTTTGTCTGCCATTGAATGTCATTTTAATTAATGCAAGAAAAACTCAATCGCAAGTTCTTTACCGGAAAGTGATAGAATTAGTTAGGACATCAACAATTATCATTTAAAGAAAAGTCATTCTCAAGTCAATCCCAAGCAAAGATTACCACACCCAACATTCCTGCAGAAGAAGTGCTCCTCGTCCTAACATCCGACCCATTAAAATTTTATGTGTCGCTAAACTATGACGGCGAACCAGTAGGTACCGGCGTAAACAAACACAATTAGAACAACAGAAAACAATAACGCTGACAATAGCAGCACCAGCAACAGCAACAGCAGCATCAACAGTGCCAGCGGCATATTGAAGCAGGCCATCCACTTCTGTCTGTCTGGAAGCGGAAAACTTGTTGAAATTCCCCGGAACTTACGGCTCGTTTTCGTTTGGCCACTGATCCCACGTTTCTTTCTTCTCTCTTTTTTTTTTGGCTCAGTCTCCATCACACGAATCCGCTATTTAGCTAGCATAAAAATGCCACGCCACAGCCTTTCATCATTTTCTTGGCACTGCTTCGGGGAATGTTTTGTGTGTCTCCAGTGCTTCCTAGAATGGATTCAACTAAGAGCCGCCCAACAGTGCCGTGTGTCTGTGTCTTTGCTTTCGGTTGTTGATGCGATGTTTTTTTTTGTTTCGTTGTTCGAAAGTGGGCCTGAAAAGCATCGGCTCGTACCGGAAGGGGCGGGCGATTTTTTCCTCACTTTGGATCCTTTGTTAAGGTGTGTTTGTGTTGGATCACAGTCGCTGTTTTTGTTGCTTTCCAAAGAATCTTTTGTCCTCGCCGGAATTCTGTAGCACGTTCAAAATGTGTACGTGTGAGCGTCACTCGCGATATAGTACATACATTGTAGTCGAGCAAAGTTTTCAACCCAAGTGCTGTGCATATGCAATCGCTTAAAAAACCGAATTAGCATCAAAATGTGCTATTAGAGACAAGATGTTTTAATCAATTGTAGAATTATAAATTTATTTTTTATCCTCTATAAGCTACATTATAAAACAAACTTTACCCAACTTACCACAGATGGGAGCTAGCTCAGAGCCGAGCTTTGCATTTAAAATATGTCCAAGACTTTCCGCGGTTTTATATTAATGACGTCTGCAGACGGGCGTACAGTAAGTGCTCGGATTGGTGTGCACCTTCATCGTCGGTCGGTAGCTTTCTTCCCACTCCAGCCAGCAGGCAGCACATGACGAAACGGTGCGGTCTCTGCCTGCCTGTCCGCCTGCCACACCCCACAACTAGCGACAGCAGTAGCATCAGCAGCAGCAGCACATGGTGCGGTTCACCATCTTGCGCGCATCTCGTGCGTGAGCAAATCAGGACCAGCTTGCCTCGCGGCAGCAGCATTGTCTGTCGCTGGTTCGAGCAAGGACGATACGATGGTGATAACGATTTTTATGTAAATTTACCCAATAGTTTTATTGGAGCAAAAAAATAACTGCGGGGATGACAACGATGAGGACCACGGTCGGGCCTCGCATTCAGCGCTCCAGCCAGATGTGCCAGCATTCGAACCGGTACGAATGAACGAACGAACGAACGAACGAACAATGCACGCTAGCATCAAATCAAGCCGCACCAGGACAAAAAGACTTCAATAAGCCCAGTTGGCAATTTAATACCCCGAGCGAGATGCCATTCGTCGCTTGAATTTATTAGTCCCGACCCAAAAGCGACATCGTCCGATCCCAGGAGCTTTCAGCTGCTCGGGCGAGATGAAATTCGGCAAAGCTCACACAATGAAGCTGACTATGGAAAAGTAAGTTTTTTTTGTTTGCCAGAAAAGACTCGGTCGATGGAAAAAGTTATTTCAGGATGATTGAATCAAGAGCCATTTCAAATTTGATCCCCCTCGCTGGGAGCGACAGTCTAGGCAAAATTCGAAGGAAAAAAAGCTCCTCTTGCTGACGATGGGCAGGGCAAGACCATAAAAATTCTAACGACCAACAGCGACACCATCCACAGCCAGCGGGACGAAAATGCTCTCGGTAATTTTATGAGCCCCCGGGAAAACTAATAATGGCTATAAATTCGGCGATCGGAAGAAATTTATGTGCGTTCGGGTATTGATTAAACAGTAACGCTCTGGTTGAAGTCCGATAGCGCGCGCAAGGTGGCCCCGGATGACAAGCGATTGGTGCTGTGGGACGCATCCGCACCAGCCAGCCCTATGCTATGCCTGTTTATGGTTACGGTAAAGAGGCTCGACGTGAAATACGATCTAATTTATCGAGTTTACTGTTGACCGCCTGTCTAGCAGCGTGGTTTATAGGAGGTTGTCAAACAGTAGTAGTCGGGCAACAGTTAGCTAGCCAGCCATGTATTGTGTGTTTCGTACGGTGAAGCGGGCCATAAAGCGGGGGATTTATTCCCCAGGGGAAAATATCAATCACCCACGCCAAACCACGGTTTTATCGGTTTCAAATTCTGCACGTAAATCGGCAAGTCTAAATCCAAACAGGATAAGTTATTCATACCAATCTAGGAGGGCTGATCCATGCAAAAACAGGAGTCGATTTATGAAGAACTGTAAACTTCGGTTATTACCTTGACCTAGTTATACCGGTTATAAAGCTTTATTTTATATTGATTTTCTTTGTTCGTAAAAACCTGGTATCACAAATCTTTATGAATGTAACCTCCGGAAGAAATAAAAGAAGTACTAATCTGGCAAGTCTTGATTTCACTTTATTTTTAAATATCCTAATGAATCACAATTGGATGACAAAATATTATGAACGTTTTACATTCTATCCGCAGCGTTAGTTTCGGATTTCAAAGAAGAAACGACCTTGTTTTGGCTAAAACTATAAAAACTTTACGTATACATTCCCAATTACGATTTTAAGCTTCGATAACTAGTGTTGTTCCACATTTTTACATGTTTGCCTGTTTATTAAGGAGTCGTCAATTAGTATAGAAAATTATAAAGAAATATGGAGAAGTCAAAAATTGCCTTAAATTCAATTTATTTTACTGACGCGTTCAAATCACGTTTCCAGTAAATAATGATCAATGTAATGTAATGTAATTCATATCCAATACTATAAGCACCTTATTCTGTTCGTAACGAAACCCAGTCACAGTTTGCTCCCTACACGCTTTGTGCAAATCTGAAACTAATACACGTGACACCTAAACTACAGTGGGTGCAAACACCTAATGAACACTCTGTCATCTCTGGCAGGATTTGTTTTGGGACCGAAAGACACGGGACGCGAAATTTTTGTTACAAACATAATAATATTTGTGATACCGTTCTGATTCAAACTTAGAACAGTCTCAAACTTCGAACACTTCAGAATAAAATGCTCGTTAGTAGCGCTAATATTATAAAATATTATGTTTATTGTACACCACCGTGTTCGTTAGAATGTCCTCTATCCGGTGAGGTATGACATTGAACTGTAGGACTCTTTGTAAGAAATCAGGAGGCGTTGGAAAAAAGTGAGAACTCAGATGTTAACTTCGTTCGCATACTCTTAGCGTTTCGTGCAAAAGTAGCTGTTTTTTTCGTTTGCATTATTTTACCAATTTTAGAACATTTACCTTATCACTGCACGATTATTAGGTAAGTGCAAGATATATATGTACTAAAGCATAGTTAAAATACAATATTTCATGCATTATTTCAAAGATATTAGATAAATAAAAAGTGTTCGAAGTTTGAATCACGTTTTGAGGTGTGATTCAAACTCCGAACACCCACGAATAATATCCGGTTTTTTCGGGGTTTCCTTCGGGAAAATTATTTGTCTGCATTGATAAAGCTCTAAAAAGTAAACTTCCTTTAGATGTGGTTCATGGAGTTCGTAAATATTAGCAATTGACTTCCGAAATAAGGATTGAAACTAATTATTGTGTGAAAAATTGAAATCACACTGTTAGGTGGATTTAAAAGGACAGTGTTCAGAAAAAGGATGTAATTTCACTTATTTAAGTTGAATGACATTAAAAACATTAATACTTTTCAAAGTAATACAAGTATTCGATGTCTCAGACTGAAATATTCGAGCTTTGAATGTCGACCATGAAAGTGTTCGAAGTTTGAATCAAAACCGAACAGCAGTTTTTTAGTGTTTTTCATTATAAAATAACATTTTATCCTCATTTTTGAAATTTTCCCATGAAAATAAATAAATTGTCATGCTATTGAACCATTCATGGGGGTAGAATAAAGATGTTTTCGAGCATTTTACTTTGAAGAAAGTTTCAGCATGGCTTAAGTGTTCGAAGTTTGAATCAGAACGGTACAACGATATACAGATTTCAGTATCTCGGTTAAAACCCTAGTGCTTCAGTAGACGGTGGCAAATTAATATTCAAATGTAAGCGAAGGCTGAAACAAATTATTTTTTATTTTCCGTCACCGTAACAATTTTGATAATATGTTTCATTGATGTTTTTCAGTGAAATAAATTATTTCACAGAAAAACACCAATAAAACATATTATTGATACCAATTATGCCAGATTGCAATCAGTAACGTAGATACGATTCATAGAGTTGCATAACGTTAGAGGTACATTTAGGCGTTTTGGTCGTGCATTCCGGTTAACTCCGTTGCAGTGAATCTAGATTATTACATCAAATTACACAAAATGGGTACCTCCGATTTGCTTTCAATTAGGCGCAAGGCGATGCACGCGGGATACGGCCGAATCTTTTCCTTCACTCTTAGCTCCCCTTTCATGCCCACAAAAATACGCCTCTGCTAATGTCATCCTCGTTAGCGACGTACCTGTGGATTTATCCATACAGAGTATGGCGTTAGGGTTTTAACTAGGGCACTGACTTATACCTAAGGTATTTTTAACACCTATTTTGAAACCTTCTGTTCAGTTCGCGGAGCTTCCTGAAAAATCATGCAATTCATATTGCGGAAAGCACATCACAGACTAACAGACGTAACACTGGAGTCTCATTCCATCGTCAATAAAAACGATCGTTTCAAATTTTCGCCAAATTAAGCCAAGACTCAAACAACAGTCGCTGTGCGAGAACGCCGCCCGCCTGCGCTGGCGCTGTTGTCAGATAATATACAAGTAAATTTATAGCATTGCTAAATTTATAGCAACTTACTCTGCGTAGCGCGAAGACTGCACCAGGTGATGCTAGTGTTTTTTCCAAGTTTTAGGGGTGTCATTGAAACGATGTTTTGTTAGAAAATTTATTTGAGGTGTTACGTCTGTTAGTCTGTGAGCACATGTTCCGAACATTCTAGAACGGACGCGCAGTATTTTTCCATAATGAACGTGATCATGCCCAGAGCCGAACGAGGTAGAACGGAGCCTCGCGCTTGGTGATGATTAGAGAAAAATGTTGAAAATTCTAGTGGGCAATTCCTGGTTGTATACAACACAATTAGCAGATCAAACATATTTGTATGACTTTTATTGTTTCCTTTCCTCGTTTATTTAAATGTAGAGTGTAAAGTGTTAAGAGAAAACATCGATGAAATAAGACCTCGTTGCCTTGTAATGATTCCGCCAAGCAGATTGTTTACGGAGGATTCGTTCAAATGGGCACTTAGCTCGTTTGAACCAATGAGTTCTCTAGAACCGGATGGTATTCTACCCGTTTTCTTACCCGTTTTCGTTTTCATAAAATTGACAGCATTATAATGTTCGAGCTTATCAACATTTTTCGAGCCAGTTTCTCTTTGGGACATATCCCGGAGAATTGGCGGAAAGTAGGTAGATACCTAAAGGCATACCTCAGGCAGATAAAAAAAGATAAAACCATGCAAAAGGCTTCCAGACCAATAAGTTTGACAACAACGCTTCTGAAGTTGGTAAAGGAAATTTCGGAAAACTATATATGCAATGAATTTTCAAAAAACTCTCTGTTGCATGGACGATGCATACCAACACGGTAAATCTATGGAAACTGAATTGCTCTGCGTTGTGACGTTAATTGAAAAAATCGCTCAAATATCAAGAGACGCTACTTTGGGTTTCCCTCGACGTTGGAGGCGCTTTCGATAACGTGTCCTTCGCTTCAAATTTTATGTCTTTCTTTCAAAACAGAATCGACTAAAATAAGCTAGATTCTAGCAATGCTTTCAAGCAGAGAGATCCCAGCCTCATTGGGAGATACATCGGTCACGATTTTGGCGATGAAAGAAAGTCCACAAAAAGCTCTCTCACCCTTGCTTTGGTCACTGGCCAACGCATTCCATCACATGCAGAGCATCTTGGGTACGAAAATATTGTTTACGCCAAGGACGCAGTACTTATCGTCAGAGAAAAGTTTGGGCTAAATAGATTATGCTGTTAAGGAAGCATTTTTTTGGAATTAAATACAGGGTTGTAGACAAAACAGTTTAATAGTGAGTTACGCACAATCAGGGGACTCCCAAGTGGATACAGTCGCGCTTTTTATCATTTCGATACCGACATATCGAATGATACCGACATCTATCTAGGCATAACTTCCTTGGAAGTTTCCTTCTTACTCCATAACGAGAGTAGAACGTGATTCGGCATTTGTGTTTCGGCCATTCGTAGGTAATCCGTATGAGTGCTAAAGCACAAGTTTTTTTTTATTTAGAGTGGTTTTAACCCAAAGGGTCATTCACCAAAAGCATAAGTTGATATAGTTTATACTGACTTGAAAACAGCTTTTGATACCGTCTTGTTATTCTTTAGAGGGGGACCGGACGAGAGCCATAAATACGATAGCCATACGGACGATTGCCATAATGTATGTTTGCCATAATGGACGGGAGCCATACAGACGGATGCCATAAGATACGTTTGCCATAATCCATACATTCAATGTTTCCTAGATGATTCAGGGTGAGCCGGCCGCAGGCAACGGCGAGTGTTCGCCGGTGACCCGCCATCGGAAGCCCGGTCACTGCGGGGGGACAGCTCCCCAGCAGAAATCACATCTTTCTAGGTCTATTCGTTTTCCTAGGTTTATCGTAGTCTAGTTAGTTTTCACTAGTCCTCGCATCGAGATAGTCTTTATAAAATGAAAAGCGGCAAAGCCGCTTTTTTAAAAGTGAATCAAGTAGGCCTCTTACGACTTGGTCGCGCTTGTCCTTTAAGCTTTGAACTGGTCGAAGTGTAGTTCTGGGCCTCCATACCAAAAATATGAATTATGGCAAACGTACATTATGGCTCCCGTGCATTATGGAAAGCATACATTATGGCATTCGTCTGTATGGCTCCCATCTATTATGGCAAACATACATTATGGCAATCGACTGTATGGCAATCGTACGTATGGCAAACGTATATATGGCTGATGGGGTGTCATCTCTTTTAGCAGGAGAAACTTGGGTGTGCCACAATATTTTGTAGATGGTTGGAAACAAATTTTACGAATAGGCAACTTTTCGTACGACTTGGTAACGGCCGGTCTGCATCGTTTACAGTAGAGGTGTGCGCCGGTCAGATTATCGGCGGCGGCGGCGGCATGACGCTGTTCGTTACTTTCGGCAGCGGCGTGCGTCGGAGTATTTTTTAAATTACCGCATTTCGTATAAGTTTAAGCAAAATCTTTTTAAATATCGAACTAAAGTTGACAAGTAAAACAAATCTTAATAATGCTTATTTTAAATTTCAGTTTTCTGCCAATGTGTTTTTTTTAATTAAGGGATATTACATGCATTGCGTATAATAGACGGCGCCTAAAACTTTGCGGGTGAAATCGGCAATGTTGCAAATCGAGCAAGAAGTAAAATATGCCCAGTCGCATGCGAGCGAGTATAAGCAGCATCCAGTGCTTACGCAACTGACGCAAGCGTACGATAAGCAACCACCGATGCTGCATGCATACATTTTGCTACCTACTTACTAGCGAGCACACAGCCTCGAAGTGTCTTTCTGCACAGCCCGCTTACAAAGCTAACAGCTTGTGAAAAGCCAACAGCCCGTGCGGGCTAGCGGCATACTAGGATAGATGGATACTTATTTTGCATTTTTTTCCTTTTTGTTCACCTTACGCCCTCACTTACATACGCGGATAAGACGGCGAGCCCTCGCGAGTGATCAGTGTCAGCTGCTTGGATTGTAATGACGAGCGAGAGCGGCGACTGTGGCCGATAGCTAAATACACACTCGCAACAACTTGTCGTCGCAGTGCATGAAAAAATAAGAGCGAGAGTCCATAGGAGATACTCATGCCGGCATGTTCGTTAGAACTAAAACGCGCGTGTGAGAAAATTAGACCACACGGGTGCGGGCTTGCAACACTGGAAATCAGTATGGGGGTAAGATCGACACCTAATTTGGCATTTTGGCACCAGTCAGTTTACAACCGCGACGAAGTTTACAATTGACGAAGGGACGGTGGCAGAAAGTAATGAAATATTTAGAATGAGGAGAAAGAGGGGAGGGGGGGGGTATTAGTAGCTACGCTTAACAAGTAGTCGCTGTGACTCCTACCTTCGTTTGTCGAATGCTGGAAGGTGCATCGGTCGAATTAAGCTATAACCTGAGGCGCTGGACAAAAAGAGACTGCACAATCCCCTTATTAAGCGAGCAACGTATCTTCAAACTCCACCATCAGGTGGGTGACTATAACCTCAGATTATACCTTGATTCGACCCATGCACCTTCCAGCATTACAGAAAAGGTAGGAGCCACAGCGACTACTTGTCAAGCGTAGCTACTAATAACCCCACCTCTCTCTCACCTTTACGCTCTTTCTCCAAACTCTAAAAAAATTCATTATTTTTATCTACTGTCTCTTCGTCAATGGGAAAAGAACTAGCGTTTCAAAAAATATTATGACCTCATTTCAAGGTCAAGACAAAAACATTAGGTTGGTCTAAGGAAACAGAAGACAAATTTTTATTTTTCAGCCATATTTTTTCCTTCTTTTTCTTTTATCTCAAGCTGTGTTTAGTTTACAAAGCTCAAAAGTTATAAAAGTCTTTGCCAAGCTTCTACCAATAAAACCAAAAAAAAAAAATGTTCCAATACGTCGTGTAGTTTCTGAGAGAAAGGTACATAAAGCTTGAAAATCATGTTTTTACAGGAGCGGCCTTTTATTCCAGCGAGGTTGTTCCACGCCGCAGTGGAATGCTTATGTGTTCGATCGTTTTTCGGTCACTTCCCGTGGTCGGATCATTACAAAATTAGTATCAAAATAAACGAAAAAGACTGCAGAATCAAAATCTGAAATAAAAAACTTGACTTTTTCAAAAATTTTGGTCGCTTACGGCTTCTTAAAAAGAAATGAACACCGAGAAGCAAGACAGAAGTTTGACAGTAAACGTCATGCTAAAGTTCGTTTACGTTAGGTGTTTTCGATTCGCTCTCAGTTGGACGCATGGCAACAGTTGGAATTTACGCGGTTTTTTTTACGCGATTCTCGGAATTTACGCGGCTTTTTTACGCGAATTTAGGAATTAACGCGGTTTGTTTTACGCGAATTTCGGAATTTACGCGGTTTTTTTACGCGGTTTTGATTTACGCGGGACATCAATGTTGGGCTACATCGTCGGCGTGGATAAATGGCTTCGGCGGCGTGGGAGAAAGGACCTAGGCGGCGCGCCGATACTAAATCATCGGCGGCGGCGGCGCGTGCAAAAGTGTCGGCGGTGGCGGCGTCGCACACCTCTAGTTTACAGGTAGTTCTGGTGTACCACAGGGTAGCAATTCGGGGCCACTGCTATTCTGTTTCTACATAAGCAATGCGACGTTACTACTCAATAAAGATGAAAGGTTTTTTCTCGCTGAGGTGTGTGTGTGTGTGTGTGTGTGTGTGTGTGTGTGTGTGTGTGTGTGTGTGTGTGTGTGTGTGTGTGTGTGTGTGTGTGTGTGTGTGTGTGTGTGTGTGTGTGTGTGTGTGTGTGTGTGTGTGTGTGTGTGTGTGTGTGTGTGTGTGTGTGTGTGTGTGTGTGTGTGTGTGTGTGTGTGTGTGTGTGTGTGTGTGTGTGTGTGTGTGTGTGTGTGTGTGTGTGTGTGTGTGTGTGTGTGTGTGTGTGTGTGTGTGTGTGTGTGTGTGTGTGTGTGTGTGTGTGGCTGGGAGGGTTGGTAGTTAGAATGTGGGTGTGTGTAACCTATCTATCTCCCACTGTCCGGCAGTGATATTATGAAAGAAAGGTAACTGCAGTGGTGGTTAGTCTATGCAATTACCTTAGTTTCGGGTTATAGATGGTGTTAACTCTACTGACTATCCAAATACTTGCAGTGCATTCCGGAATCATTTTCTAGTCAGCAAGCCCCACCAGAAGATAATATTAGAATCATATGGATTTTACTATTACATTACGTTCGGTATGTTATTACCAAGAGAATCTAACTGTAAATAGTGGCATGTAAAAAAATTCGACTTGAAACGATCTTACCAAATTGCTGATTGGGTCAATATAACATTCTTTTACTTATCGCGTCATTTGAGTTTCCATCTAATATCCAAAAATTAAACTAATTTTTCCATCTGATATCCATGTGCATTATTTAAACTTACTAAGGCCAAATTTTTACTGTATAGGTGCTTGATGAGCTGAAATGAAACAAATAATTAAATTAACATATTGGCTTGCCCAATAACAAGGCAGTGCGGCTCAACCGTCTGCCCAAAATCTCAGATTTGAGATCAGGTAGCCGGGAACCACGCAGCATCGCACCACCTAGCTTAGCTACTCAATCTAGTTTTTTCCGTGCCATAATGGCGGACGTGTTCGTAATATTTGAACAGCATTTTTGACATTTCAGTATTACATCACATGTCTTGTTTCCGCACGTTCACGGTAAAACTAAATGAACTTGCGAAAAGAAAACGTGCGACGTATTTAGGAAATGTCAAAAATGCTGTTCAAATATTACGAACACCGTCCGCCATTATGGTTCGTAAAAAGCTGGATAGAGTATTACCGGGTATGGTCACGTGGAGGTGCTAGGTAGGAGCTTGAGCTGGCGAAAGCTATGTTGGACGCTTTCTCGTTTGCCTACCCCATTTCTTGACTTGAGATGACTTGAAAATCCATCTTGTAGTCATACAATTGAGGCTTAGAAAATGTTACAGGAGCTACTGGACTTGTTTGGTGATTGGTGCGTAAGGAATCAATTGTTGTTGAGTGTAGAGAAATATTGCGTTGAATAGGGTGGAACAAATGAAGAATCTTGGAGTAATACTTGACGAGAAACTCACTATGAAGTCCTCCATTTCTCTAGCAAGTCTACAGCAGCGAAAGGAAAGGTGCGTTTTGCTCATAGAGATAACTGATGTGTGATTGTGTTCAGGGATGATTCGATCACTATGGTTCAATTTTGATTCATTCGACAACCAAGCAAAGCTAGAAAAATTTACACATGGGACATTTGTGGAATTAGTTATTATCTACAATATTGCCGAACAAATTTTTGCTGTGTCTTTTGTATTTACGATTATACAACAATGCTGCTACTGCATTGGTAACCAAGTGAACTTTCAATCCAACCAACGAGATAACAACCGTGTCGCATTATAAATACAAATGATTCAGCCTAGCTTTATTCAGCATAATTTATGATAATAACTAGTTTTACAAATGTCTCTGAGATTGAATTTAAAACTTCATAGAAAATTGGGATACGTATATAATTTAAGAAATATTGCGATATCGACGGCAAAAAACATGAACTAAAATAAAAATAACTTTCTCTAACATAAAATGAGCAACATTCTCTTTTTAAACCATTATTTTCTGCTTTCCTTTAGATATCAAAAATATAGAAAATATCCCTGAACATTACTCGTTTGACCTTCGCTTCCATTTCGTTATTCACAAAATAAAATACCATTATCAGGAACCCCGCATGAAACGATGAAGTTAAAACTTTTGGAAGGTTAGCAACACACACACATTTCCCACGCAGTTATCCACCTCCCGCTGTTGTATCCCGCCTGTGGCCTTCACCCTACTCTGCCTCAAACGGCGAAATCCCACCCAACTGAACACGTTTAGACATTTTCAAAAAACAAGGCAAATACAACACATCCACTGCGATGCACACGCCTTCGGGCCTCAGATAAGATTGGCTTCCCCGTTGTTGGCAAGCGTCCTTGCCAGGGTGGCCTAAGCTTTTCTCTGCGTGAAAAATGTTGCTTCCTTCTTCCGAGCACCGCTCATTTGATTTGCCGTCAGTCAGGCTGTCGTCGAAGACCTTCGGGCACCTATTGAGGGCAGGATCAGACCGGTGTGCGGTGCGGTGCGATGCGATGGTGCCATCAAACACGCACAGCACACAGGCACAGGCAAGCAGATACGGAAGGAAAATGGAACAATGTAGCCTTGTCGTCATGAATAATGGAATATCCAGAGAAAATGAGTGACAATTACTTCGTGTCCTCGTGTTCCGTTGCACCGGTCGCGTGATTCCGGAAAGCGAACGCACAGCAAAGTATCATATATTTTCTAAAACACCAACTCCTTGCTCGATACATACCTTCTAATGAAACAAACTACTCACACACATTGAGTAAATAGTTGCAACGCAACGCGCTGTACGTTAATGTTCGAATTGCATGAGTCGTCGGTTCCCAATTGTGAATCGCTGACTCCTGTTCTGGCTGGCAGAACTGGTTCCGCCAGCCAGCCGACCGGAAAAGCAGTCACGAAACGTCACATTCTGCTTTTGATTTATCGTTTGGCGTTCATGATTCGTACCGTGGATTAGTCGCCATCCGCCAAGGCCATCCGGAGTACGGGCGCCACCAAACGCCAATAAAATGAAAACTTAAGTACGTCCTTTTTTCCAGTATATTAAGAAAATACAGCTCAAACAAACTTTTTCCGCTAAAAATCAACCAGCACTATGTCCCCTGGTTTGAAGAAGGAAAATGGCTTTCGGAAAAGTTTTGTTTTGCTATCATACGCTTATCGCAGTTCGTGACAGCCATGGCTCGTTAGGCTTAAGAACGTTGACAGTACGATAATCGACCTCACTACTGTGTGTCAGCCATGACAGCAGCCAGCGCGTCGGTTTGGTAGGTGATGACATTCATTTTTTTTCTCTATTCTACATAGCTCGATTCAGTTTGCTCGATGGTGTTCGGTCGGCTGTGAAAGGGGATTGAAACTGGAAAGACTGCTATGCCTTAAAACATGGCGCACTTTTTTGACTCCGGGATTTTCCTCTGCCGTCGAACGACGGCCAACCATGTCGTGCCATTTTCGTTGAGTCTTTATCTCAATAAATCACGCCCCAGCTTGGAGCCCGTTCTTGCAGTGAAGCGGAAAATGATGAAACCACACGAAAAAAAAATCACAACTTGCAAGCCATGGTAAGGGCAAGGCCTAACACAGAAAAAAACCGGAATATTTTACGTGAAGAAATGGTTTGCCTGTGGTTAAAACTTTTTCCACTGGGGTTGGTGGTGGTGAGTACGTGAAACGAATTTTAACACCCAATGCTCGGTTATAGTATAAGTAATTGAGCTAGCTGTCGCTAAGTTTTGCTGGGCTGGAAAGTGCCTCTAACAATATTTGATTCGAATAAATGTCGAAGAGATTGGGATTTTTAGCGCCATTGCTTCCGGTATTTTATTCAAGGAAGCTAAACAAAAAAGTATTGCTATAAATCGTAAGTTCCTGTTTCGTTTACTCATTATCTGCGGAATTTGATAATTTGATATAGAATAATATGGTATTTGTCTACTAAGTTCTTGATGAAAGCTATTAGATGAACAAAGACAAATGGCTAATTTAATACTCAAGACATCTGTTTCATCTGTCATCTTTAATAAATGACATCAAATCTTAGAAAGGCTGAGTCACGTACCCCGAAATGTTATCCCGTAACATCAATTACAGTTACTGGGCTTAGACATCTTTATTCAAAACATTAGCCTGTAGAAGAAGACGAAGAAAAAACCTACCGACATCAAAAAACCAAACGAGATTTTCGGCCAATATCCACATATCCCATTGCCGTTAGTTAAGATTGACTTTTTGAGGGAGAATATTTGATTACACTTTTGCACAATGGCCGTCGATCATAAAAGCAATATAAGTCGACCCCCAGCGGAATCAAAAGCTTCAGATCGATCTTTTCAAACTGAACACACACTCACTCACACACACACACACAAACGCACATACACACAATTATTAGTTTTGTGTCAGCAAGCACACCGGACCGGACTTTTTGTAAGTCCGGAAAACTCATAATCCTCGATAGATGATGGTTTGTCCTGGTTTTTCGGGTCCCGGCTCGTGTCGCATCCTTTGCCTTTCATCCTTCCGTCCTGTTGTCGCTGTCGTTGTCGTCGTTGTTGCCGCTATCGAGAGCAAAGCTCATTTGAATGCTGACCTTTCTCGAGTTCCGTCATCCCCCCTAATGGAAACGAAAGGAAAGGAACCCGAAACGAAATGAACGCAATAAGGCTTAGATTTCCTCGGCCTTGGGGTTTCAACTGAAAATGTCCCTTGCAAAAATTGTTTACAAACAAATTACGACTTGGTGTCCTTGAACGATGCTACAGTTTAATGGCACGTAATTAATCACGTTTAGATTTTAATTCTGATTCGGGAAAGGCTCTATGTGAACTTAAACTTTCTATGGGAAACCATTTTGTTTCTCTGCACAACCTGAATGGCTTTCAAAGTGCTGAAACCTGAACTGAAAAGAACAACTTTCGTTAGCTTGAAATTGAAGTGCCAATTTCCGATCGGTCGTCGGAAGCCGCTCTGCCTACGAACGTTAACAAACAACCGAAGTGTGCATGCACATTATTTTTTTTTTCCTTTCTGTTGGACGGCTTCATTTTTTTCCTGCTTGTGGGATAAAAATCAAACCTATCGGCTATCGATGAGAAGAACAACTTCTAACAATATTTACCTGCAAAATCGAATCGTAGAAGTGAGACGGGTCGTGTGAGTGTGTATCTGTGTGTGAGAGTGTCTGTGTTTGTGCAAACAAGTGTTTGGCATTCGTCTGCTTGAGAATTTCCTTTTTCTGCCAGCAATGGGGGAGAAAATCAAATACTCATTCTTCGAGCAGATCGTGGATTATAGATAGCCCACGTTTACCGTAGGCAAAATCTGTGCCAGCAAAGCAGAGCTGGGCAAAAAAACGCCGACCGGTTCCTAAACAATAGTGAAATTGCTTTCCACTGTACAGGAAATCGAAAAAAAAGAAACTTTCGCGTATAATCGAGTTCAGACAACGGCAGCCATCTTCGAACGGACACGGATGCGAATCGGATGGTGCGGTATGCAGATCGTGCCGGTGGTGCCGTCGGTGGAGTTCTGCCGAGTGCCGCTTTGCATAACAAATTAGGTTCGGCTCGGATGAAGGCAGCAGCAGATGAAGGTGAAACGAATAACGGAAAAGAAATAACACTGGCACTCTGGATGAGAAAAACAAAATCAGTTGCGGAAATTGAATGCGGGAAAATCAAATTAATTGATGGACCTTCCGTGCCAGCCAGTAGAGATTTAATTTTTTTGTGCCGATTTCGGAAAACTCGGGTTTTATGGATCGTTAGTTTTAAGCGGTTCAGTGGAAGCTTCGTGACATGGTTTAAATGCGGACCAACCTGCTGCGGTCGATTAATGTACTTGGCAAAACGTTGAATCAGCTTCGAAAGTTTTCTCGTTGGAACAAATCACCAAGCAGCCGCATTAATTTTACTTCTAATGGAGACGCATGGTGATTCAACCGACAAATTCACGATCGCACTAATTTATCACGTTGTATCATGATTAAAGCAATACATTTTAAACCTTGATGTGACTGGTAATAAAGAAGGGTTGAAAAGGCTTCCAGTTGACAGCACCACGGAAGCCCGTGCATCAGTTTTACGATTGCTGCCTTTCCTACTTTAATTGTCTCCTGATAAGCTATAAATCCCACTGGCATGTCGCTTTCAGCAGACTCGTTACACGCAATTCCTTGTACAGAACAACAAAAACAACACTGTACCCATGGTCCATGGTTCGTGTTCTTTTACCGTTCACTGTCCGTGCCCTACCGGAAGGCGCGGTAATGCACGCGCTATATTCGAGGTCATAGCAATAAATTCACCGGGTTAATGGCAAACTGAAACGACAACGGCAGCAATCACGGGAGGAATATGCTGGGGCTAGAAGCCTTTTACTCGACACAGAATGACCGGTTTGGCCGATTAGGATCACATGTTGGACGACAGCAGCACAGGTAACTTACTCCGGCACTGGCGCGCTATAAAAGCTATTGCGAAGCCTGCCGGGGCCCCGTGCAGCGCAGTGGGCTCGGATGCTCGAAAATAATTAATACGCATTTTTGAAGGCTCCATGCGGTTTACTATTGAAGAATGGCACTCGCTTCGAGGCAGCCGGTGGACGTACCGGTGGTAAATCCTTTCGCGCATCCGAAACCTAATGCAGGGCAAATTGGTTTTCGCTACCACACGTTCACGTTCACATTTTACCTTTTACCACATCAAGTCGATTTTGGGATGCAGCGAGGTTCGGAGGTTGTCTAAATTGGAACACAGTCCGAAGCAGGCAGAATGCGTGTAAAGTTGCATCCAGTTAATTCACTACTTGCACGGCGCTTGGTGTGCTATTTTCACGGACGGAAACTTTTTTTTCTCGTTTACATCGGCTGGCGTTTGCCAGATTTGCTTCGTCTGTCTGGTGTCAGTCATTATGACTGACACAATATGCAATCAGTTGATTTTCGCCCCCTTTTGAATGACACAAGTTGCTGATCCGGAAGGGCACCCGAATCGTGTTTGATGGAAATTCCATAAAAAATCATGACCCCACTGTCTGTGATGGATAGCACAATCAACGTTGCATTCGTCGAATTGATTGTTTGTTTGTTTGACTTTTTTCTGGAATCGGTCAGTGAAAAGAGTGCAACAGAAATAGTGCAGCAGTATTGAATACGTAGTTTTTAAAAACACGTGTAAATACATTGAGTGGAGCTTGTTTTTTTATATTTTTGTGAGAAACAAAGAATAGCTGTCCCCTTAGCACACTATTTTGGAGACCAAAAGGAACAAAAATGGTCTTAATTAAGAGCACAGCAGGTAATTAAAACAAACATTCAGCAAAGAACCACTTTCTTCTCATCAAACCAAAGCATCCACGCCTCATCGTTCTCTTTCAGCTAATACTCACACCGAAGTATGTATGCTAAAACACCTGAACGTCAATATTAGGCTCGGCAAATTTCTCTCCCGGGAGTCTTTTAAGAGGATTTTTACTTGTGCACGCATAGGCTGTTCGGGTGAACATCAACCACGCTTCGCCGGGCAGCACTCTCCGAAGTAGGTATATTACTTTGCAATATTCTTGGGATATGGCGGTTCGGTTTGGAGTAAGAATACTAGATGTGGTCCTCGTAACGTGTCGTTCTCGACTATATTGTACTGAAATATTTCTTCCTATGCTATGTGTCGTACGTTTTACGCTATGCGCTGTGTCAGCGTATAATTGTCACCGTTCGACGCGGTACAGTCCGTTTACGCTTATACAGCATAAACGATCCGCGTCGCGCTGAACCATTTCAATCATGAGCGTCCACCACACGCCCTATTTACATTTTTTAAAAATTGTTATCTATAGTTAAGAATTTTTAAACTAAACAAGGAAATATGAACTAGGATTTATATAATGCGTATTATTCCCATGTAATTTGAAAGAACTCATTATGAAACAATCGTCCACCACACGTCCTATTGTTTCAAATTATATGTATTATTATTTTCATTCCTTATAACTTTTTATTCTATTTTTATGTATTATATCCTCTTTACCATTGATCTCTACCCTTATATTTGAGTCTATGTCCTCTACTACTCTGTATGGACCTATAAATTTATTGTCCAATTTTTTACCTATTTCATTTTTAATTAGGACTAAGTCATCTTTGTTATAACATTTTGGTACAATGTTTAAGTTATTTTTCATTGTTCTTTTCATCTTGCTAGAAAGAAGGTTTTCTCTTATTTCTTGATGGCATACTTGTAACTTTAACGTCAATTGCTTGCTATAGTTGTCTATGTCATAAATAGGCACTGGATTATCATTTGTTAAATTTGAAGGCATGTTACTATTTTTTCCGAATACTAAATAAAAAGGTGTGTATCCAGTGTTAGTGTGAACGGTATTGTTATATGCGAATGTGTAAAATGGTATCCAATGTACCCAAGAAAATAATTTTTCGTTACAATAGATGCGTAAAAAGTTTCCTAAACATTTGTGTGTGTTCTCCAAAGAACCTATAGTTTCATGATGGTAAGCTGTAGAATTTAGTTTTTGAATATTCAATAATTTGGCAATGGATGTAAACAAACTCGACATAAACTCTGTTCCTCTATCCGACGCAATTCGTTGTGGAACACCATATTTTAAAATAACATGCTCCACGAATGCTTTAGCTACTGTCTCTGTTGACTTGTTAGGTATCGGTGTTGCGGTTATAAATTTTGTTAACTCGCATTGCGTTGTTAGTATATATTCGTATCCATTGGTAGGTATCAAAGGACCAACCAAATCTACGTAGATTTTTTCAAATGCTGTGCTTGCTGTTGTCGTAATGATCATTGGAGTTTTTCCGCATCTCCCAACTTTTGATATCTGGCATTGCTTGCATTTTTTAATGAAATTCTCTACATCGCATTTCATGTTTTTCCAAAAATATCTTTTGCTTATAGTTGCAAGTGTGCGTCTAATACCCGCATGTCCCGCTGTCGGTAATATATGGTAGTCGTTTAGTATTAAAAGCTTTGACCTTTCGTCTGTTACTTCTTCTATTTGCTCTCCGATTTTTATTAAAATTGGTAATGTTTTTACTGATGATGGTCGACCATATATCTGTAGTTCTTCATATTTTTTAATGACGTCATATGTCTCCTTATTATTTTTGATGATTATATATTTTATATTATTAATTTTTGAATATTCCGCCACCTTCGACAACATTGCCCGTAGGTCAATTTGTGTCCTTTTGAGGGGAATTTCAATTACATCTGTGGAGATTTGCATGCTTTTTATGTTATCTTTCATTACCATTTTAACGTATTTGTCTTGTTTAGACGAAGGTTGATCAGTCCTATCGTCATTCGCTTTTTCGCCTTTAAGTTTCGAAGCTCTGGTAACGACTAGAACAGTTTTTCCATGAAGTGTTTTCAGGTCTTGAATCGAAATGCGTGACAACGCGTCCGCTATCACATTCTCGCTTCCTTTCCTGAAAGTTACTTCAAAATCATATTCTTCTAAAGCTAACCTGAATTTTGTTAATCTGCTGGAGGGGTCAGCTAAAGTAAAAAGGTAAACTAATGGTCTATGGTCACTGTAGACTTCAAATCTTCTTCCATACAGGTATGGTCGAAAATGCTTGATAGCCCACACCATAGCCAATAACTCCTTTTCTATCGTACTGTAATTTGATTCGGCTTTATTCAGAGTCTTGCTGGCATATGCAACCGGTTTGCCGTTGCTATTAGATAGCACAGCACCAATCGCATATCCAGACGCATCCGTATGTAAGTTGAATTTGTTGGTCTCCGTTAGATCCGGGTAATCCAGTACTGGTGGATTTATAAAACATTGTTTTAAATTCTCGAATGAGTTGTGGCATTCGCTACTCCATTCAAACTTTACACCCTTTCTGGTCAACTTGTTTAACGGTGTGCAAAGCCTAGCAAAGTCTTTTATGTGCTTCCGATAGTAATTTGCGAAAGCAACGAATCGCTTAACTTCATCCGCAGTGGAAGGGATCGGCCATTTTTTCACTGCTTCGATTTTAGCAGGATCAGGCCTGATGCCTTCAGCAGATATGTAATGTCCCAGGTATACTAAATTTTCTTGCAAAAAATTGCATTTTTCGGGGTTTAGTTTTAAATTTACCTCTCGCAATCTTCGGAAAACGTTCGAGAGATTTTTGTTATGCTCTTCTAGATTTCTACCAAATATGATGAGATCATCCAAATATACTAAACACTTCTCTCCATTAAGACCTGCCATCGCTATGGTCATTAGTCTTGAAAATGATGCTGGGCTTATTTTTAGTCCCATTGGAAGCCTTGTCATCTGATATTGTCCAGACGACGTCGAGAAAGCTGTTAGTGGCCTATCCTCTTGCTTCAAATTGCATTGGTAGTACCCTTGGGACAAGTCCAAATGCGAAAAGTACTTCGCTCCTGCCAATGAGTCTATGACCTCCTCTATATTTGGGAGTGGAAATGTATCGTTCTCAAGAACATTGTTAAGTTTCCGATAATCAACAACCAACCTCCATTTCTTTTTGTCATTCGCCGACTTTTTTGGCACTAGTAAAATTGGGCTATTCCATTCGGAACTAGTCTTTTCAATGACTCCATCTGACATCATCCTATCAATCTGGTCATTTATTTCCCTTTTTTGCGCCAGGGGAAGGCGATATTGTTTAGAAAATATTGGAGTTGTGCCATCCTTTATTTTAATACTGGATGTGTACTTATCCGTTACTGTTAATTTATCGTCTTTCAAGCAAAACACATCAGCGTATTTTAAGCATAGCCTCTGCATCTCTGCCTGATCTTGTTTTGTCAAATGTTTCAAGTTCAACTCATTTAAAAGTTTACTTGCTCTATTAGTATCGTATTTTGGCAGTTTAATTTTTCCTACCACATTGTAATCCCTTAGATCCTTTGTTTCAATATTTTTTGTTTCAATGCAAATTTCCTTATTTGCTATATTAATAATTCTTACGGGTAATTTCCCTTCTTTTGGAACTGATATTGAATTTGCTATGAAAACATGTGGCATTATTTCTTGTTGTAGTACCACACAAGTACCCGTCACACCGGTATCAACGTACCTTACCACCTCAGTACGAGCCGGTATAATGTAGCATGTTTCAGTTTTTGGTTGTTGCAATCTCATCTCCATACCCACAAAATCAACAATGGCTCCAAATTCTCTCAAAAAATCTGTGCCAATCAAGCCGTTAACTGCATCCGGCAAGCTCTCTATAATATTAAATTTAATGGGATATTCCACAGACTTGTACCCCACAAAAGTGTCAACGGATCCCAGAGTACGGGTTACTCCGTTTACACCACTGATTTCTAATGTGTGTGAATTATTGATATTGATAAATTCGGGAAGACATCTTTTGTCCAGAATACAACAAGATGCTCCACTGTCAATTATGAGTTCTATTACTCTGCCAAATAATTTAAATTTTGCTCTGAGAGCCTTCTTCGCACTAAAATTAACGAAAAAGATCGATTAAATGTGCCTCTTTTACAGGTTGTTGTTGTTGCTGTTGTTGTGTTTGTTGTTGCTGTTGTTGTCGTTGCTGAGGTTCGGCCATATGTGCCACATGTCCGTTGTTCCTCCCGCGACTGTTATTTCCTCGGTAGGTTTGGTTGGTTTGGTGGTTATTGTTATAACCATAGTTGTTATTGTGTTGTGTACCCCTACCACGGTACCTAGTGTTTCCTCGGTAACCACCACGACCTCTAGAGCTTCCTCGGCTTCTCCAATTATTTCGATCGTTGCCCCTATAGGGCGTTCTTCCTGATGTGCACCATAGTGCCATCATATTTTCTAAACTATTTTCAGTTTTTGGAGTACTTTGGCACTCCAACGCATCCGATATCGCTTTATTTAGCGATGTCGGATTCCGTGCTTTTACGAAAAATTGTGTTGAGGGATCTTTCAATCCCTCGACAAATGCCTGAACCGCTACAGGTTCGACAATATTTAGGGCTGCCGCCTCACTTGGGAAAGTTCCCATTGAAACGTGTGCGGCTGCCAATTTAGCGGACAGGTTTTCTATGTCCGCGCCGAACTCTGCGATTTGTTTAGAATGTTGTTTTTTCAATGCCATCTCCTTTTCCACCGCTCTCGGTGTAATCTTCACCGAAAATTTTCTTTTCAGTGCATCAAACGCCTCGGCGGTTGTTCGGGCATTATCGATTGCCCCGTGGGCTGCGCCTACTAGTCTTGTTTTTAAAAATTTCAGGACGTCTGCTGGTGGAACTCCGTTGGAGTATTCCTCCAGCAATTCGACGGTTTCAATAAATATGGACAGTTTCGATGGTTCGCCATTATATCTGTCGACTACCTTCATGGCCAAGCTAAGGTCTAGTTTGGTCGCCATTTCGTAGCGTTCTTCTTCTTCGAAGTCTGAAAATTCTTCTTGAAGAACTTCCTCGTCGTCGTTTGATTCCTCTGAGTCTTCTTCGTTATCTTGTATTTTCGAATTTTCACCCTCACCCCCTTTAGTGCCTTCAGGGGCTAAGGTGTCGTCTAGGTTAGCAGGTACTGAGCCAAGCAGCTTATAGCACTGCCTAGCAACAGACTTCAGTTGTAGATATCTTCTTTTAAATTGGGCTTTAGTCTCTATTGCTTTACATTTGTTTACAGCCCTTTTTAGCTCTTCTAATATGGTTTGGATTTCCTTTATTTTCCTTACCTTAGTGCCTGGTTTATAATTGGCATGTTTTTTTAAATTAGCATGTAATTTCCCTAACGCATCTCCTGCTTTGAAAAATTCTTCCATTCCAGTGATAGTGCCTAAAACAAAATTTGTTTTTTTTTTTTGTAAAGTAATTTATATTCTTCTTTTTTTACTAATGGATACTTCCCAATTATTTCTCTGGTTATATTTAAGATGTTCTATGGTCATCACATTTGACATTTTTTCCCCGCAGCAGCCGAAATTTCCCATATCTCGCTAGTGTGAAATTTTCCATCCATCCGAAGCTGGAATCATCGAACGAAATTTTCTCTCGCAGTCATCGTCTGGTTGATTGAAATCATTTCCAGTTGTACAACTGAATCAGCACTTTTATCCGTAGAATGTATGTCGATGTACGAATGCAACGTGGAAGCTACTTGGGACAGCACTACACTTTTTTTTTTTTTTTTTTTTTTTTTTTTTTTTTTTTTTTTTTTTTTATACGTTTGTTTTTTAAAGCAATTGTTTATTGTTTTAATTGTTTTTATTTTGAATCACAACATTTGGTAGTTTCTTACACGTTTGGCAAATTTGCCATACTAATAGCTCTTTGGGCGACACTTTCTGTCTGTTGGCGGTGCAGTTTTGCTACTATCCGCACTACAGTGTATCCTACAGCCAACGCTGCTATCACGCACAGTGCAATTGTTTGTGCGGTATGGTTCTGTTCAATGACGCTATTTGATGCGGCCGGTGCGATGATTTCATCCGCACTAAACCATCCCATTGTAATTTTTTTTTTCACTCTACGATTCACGTATTACGTGGTCTCTTCCAGAACACTGTTCGAAGCGTGCTTTTTCGCTTTGCAACCAACAAGGACGTTTTTCATTGCACAATTTCTGAAACTATAACTTCCGGAACAAAACTCGACCACTTTTTTTTTTTTTTTTTTTTTTTTTTTTTTTTACTTGGGCATCTCCAACGCGTGAATCAGAAAATTTAACCGTATCGAAACTCGCTTTCACTGCATACTGGCGAGGATCGCCATGCAATATTCTTGGGATATGGCGGTTCGGTTTGGAGTAAGAATACTAGATGTGGTCCTCGTAACGTGTCGTTCTCGACTATATTGTACTGAAATATTTCTTCCTATGCTATGTGTCGTACGTTTTACGCTATGCGCTGTGTCAGCGTATAATTGTCACCGTTCGACGCGGTACAGTCCGTTTACGCTTATACAGCATAAACGATCCGCGTCGCGCTGAACCATTTCAATCATGAGCGTCCACCACAACTTTAGCAAACACGTTTCAGCTATTTCAGCATTTTACCTGCGCTTATGTAGCAGCAGACGCATAATCCGTCGGTCTTAGGATGGTAGATTTTGTTGCCAGAGAAAAAAAAACAGATAAAATCTCAGCCGCTGATACAATATGTTGCCTAATGGCGGCTAATATGGTTCCTCTGACACCTGGTTGGTAGCTATGAATTTTCCTTTTCTTTTTGTTTTTCTCTTGTCTGCGCGACGGTAGTAGAGACAAAACCCTTAGCGTAACAAAGTATGTCAGTGGGATTTTCTGCTAACTCTCTTCGAAGCACGTTATCGATACTTTTTTGATCCGTGAAAATTTTAAAAGCCTTAACTATCAATAAGGATTTTTATACATTAGGAGGAAAAATTGGAATATCTGTGCGAGTTGCATGTGTCTTTATGGGACCTTCTTTTGAATGTTATTTCTCATCATCACGATCATCTTCATTTGTTATCGAGTATTCGCCTACAACAGACGTACTTCATTTTACTATGCCGCGTGGAAAAGCGTTATACCTACATTCGCTATACGTTGTGTAACTTATTTCAAATGTCAACAGTATTGTATGGCATTGTTTCAACTGAATTTTTTATCATTAGGTACCGTTATTTTAGAATTACCTGTTAGTTCCCTGTGCCACTCTGTGGACTGAAACCGAAATCAAAGTGGACAAAAATAATCACGCTAGAATCGTTAGTCCTAAGTATAAAGAATCTTCAGAGAAAATTTGTTATTTCATTTTCCGCATTTTTTTTTTTGGATTAAGCGTAGCTATCATAGAAGGGTAGCGAGTCCAAAACATAAACACTTTTATGGTTTAAGTAGGCTGAATAAAATGATCAGCAAACTAAAATAACATTAAATTTGGAGTAACTTTGCTAAAGAAATGAAAGTCCTATCTCTTATAGTTGATAGGCTGGAGCAATTTAAAGTTTTTCAGTCGGGGTGGACCAAAAAAATTCGTTTTTTCTTTATATCCCCTTCCGTGTTTATTTCTCACAAATCGTGCCTTCTAAGCACTTTTACACCCATTTAAAATGCACATTTTGTTTGAAAAAATCAAGTCGCTAGCTCCTTCGGTTCTGAAGCTACTGGTAGTATTTGCTAAAAAATAGGCTTTTGACGTAGGACTACGTCTTTCAGGAAGGTAGCTGGTACAGGGGGTAATTCCAAAAAATCTTTCTCGAAAAGTGGTCAGGTGTTGAACTTTAATAGCTTAGTGTTTTCCCGAACGATTTTCAATATTCTTACACCAATCGGTTGGAAAATCTTCTAAGAATTGGCCCAAATGAAGAAAAGTATGGATTCTTGATGTTGAACTATTGAAAAATTGAAAATAATGAAACTATGTTTTACCAAAATTCTCGCTTCATGATTGGTTGGAAGATTCTTTAGGATGATCTAAACCTATACCAATTTGATATCTGTGCTTGGGAAGTAAGCCAAAACAAATGACAAAGTTTCCTCATTTCAACAAGATTTCTTAACACCGCGAATTTGATGTCCTTGCTTGGGAAGTACGCCAGAAAGAGTGACAAAGCCCACTCGTGCCAACAGATTTCTTACAAACGCGATTAAACCTAGTCCAATTTGATGTTTGTGTTAGGGAAGTGTGCCAGAAAAAATCACACAAGTTCGTTGTCCCAACAGATCGCAAGTTCTTTACTGCGAGACGATTAAACCTAGGCGAATTTGATATCTGTGTTGGAAAAATGTGCTACAGCTATAGTGTTCGGTTATAATATGACTCTGTATGAATAAGCATGTTTGCCGTTTCATTAAAAGTGTAGTGAAAAGATGTGCTGTAGATAAAATAGGATTGAATTGGTAAAATCCCTTCAACGTGGGGAACCATGGGTAATAAACACAATCTTTAATTTCTGTAAGGTAGCAGGAAAGCAATAGTTTGTGTCACTGAACAGAAGTGGAAGTAGAAATCCAAACACGTACATGCTACTTTCTACAGATACTAGCGAACCTGGCGGTAGCGAGTCACTTTTGTCCACGAAAACACACAAACGTCTACGAATGCACACGAAAGCATGTGAAAGCTGATATGTGATTGGCAGCTATCGTTCTCCTTATATTGTTGTTATTTGCTTCTATGCGAAAACCTTCCCAAAGAAAAATAAAAACAAAAGAGACTCTGTTCACAGTTTTGATCGCCGAATCGTTCGGACTTCCACTTCTGTTCTGTGGTTTGTGTTCTTGATTTTGTTAAACTGTTTCCTAATGCACATAAAAATAACTCTGAAATCTTTTGAGAATTGAACGTATACAATGTTACTACTTTGATAAATGTACAACGCATGTAGCATGTATATATGTTGCATATAGCATGTATACATGATGAATCGAACGATTACAAGCATGGATATATGCTACTATCACTACAAAGAGACTTACATAAGTAGTCCTGCGTCACCTATATATGCCGTCGTGTCTTGTATAAAACTCCTCTGAGTTTTTTCAATTGACGTAAAAACGAAAATGTTTAGCAATGTATTGGTCGCCGAAATTCATTAAAATCACATCGGTCCAGCTCGACCCTTTTTTGCTAAACTGTATTGAATATTGAAGTTTACCGTTATATTGAGTAAGTTATATTGAAATTACCGAATGTCTCTGGGTTTTTTTCGAGCTAAAAACATTTCATCTTGGGGAATCTGAGTCCTGTAACAACATAAGGCTAGGGCTAGGGCTAGGACTAGGACTAGGGCTAGGGCTAGGGCTAGGGCTAGGGCTAGGGCTAGGGCTAGGGCTAGGGCTAGGGCTAGGGCTAGGGCTAGGGCTAGGGCTAGGGCAAACCTAAAACAAAATCAAGCATAAAGTTTACAACAAACTGAAAGATCCTGTCGCACCAGGAAAACAGACAAATGTAATATACTCTGTTCCCTGCGGCACCGACGATGGCAAAGTGTACGTAGGACAAACGGGAAGGAAACTGAAAGTAAGGATAGCGGAGCACAAAAATGATACCAAGAAGAAGGACGCTAGAACTGGATTAGCCCAACACTCCATCCAAGAAGGACACCTTTTCCGCTTCGATAACACTCGAGTAATAACACGCATCGACGACCAGGAGACCAGGCTGACGGCAGAGGTTTCGTCAGTTAGTGTTCTGCAGGTTTGAGTTCCCTTGGGTTGAGTTGTATTTTGTTTGAAATTGGCGAAGTTTTAGGATCAGACCATTATATGCAGTATTGAAGTTGCCACAGTCAGGCTGTAGATTGACAGTTTTTTCCTCGCCGAGCACTTTTATATGGAACAAAAGTGCTCGGCGAGGAAAAAACTGTCAATCTACAGCCTGACTGTGGCAACTTCAATACTGCATATAATGGTCTGATCCTAAAACTTCGCCAATTTCAAACAAAATTCAACTCAACCCAAGGGAACTCAAACCTGCAGAACACTAACTGACGAAACTACATAATTAGTATGAAACACTCGTAGGACTAAGACGTGTTTTCTTGTAAGTGCAAGTTTGTATGTAAAAAATGTATCCAACTAGAGTTTTTGTTAAGAAAAAATTCAAATGTTAATGTTAAATGTTTCTTGTTAAATCTAAATTTTGTGTTACTAATACTTGACGACTTGTAATTTGTGTAATTCTACCTCTAAATAGGCGTCCGAAGATGGCCGAATGAAATACAGTAGGCTGAAACGCCTAACGCAGAAAATCTAAAACTGTTTCATTCCTCACCGAAAAAAATCAACCAAACCCAATGTTCATAGTTAGGTGGGTTTTAGTGAATTACTTTACTAGCGCTACTCTATCGAGTCTCGTTATGAAGCTGTCACCTTAGCTTTAGTACCGAAACACCGCGTTTCTTATTTCATCCGCCCGCTTCGGATCAGACGCTGTTGTAAGCCACTCCTAACCAGGAGTACAACCGTTCCCTTGGTTGAGAAATCGTCAAGCCATTAAGTTCCGCTCCTGACATAGAGACAGACGCTCAAGGCTGACAAGACTATTCCTCGTTGCTACGCTCAGCGTTCCCAGAAGTGCCTTGTCGTTATACGACCTTAGCATATACTAGCAGGCGTAACACTGGAGCATCGCTCTATCGGACAACAAAAACGGACTTTTCAAATTTCCACTCTAGCCGAAACTCAAACAACAGTCTGTTTTATACCTGCAAGTGCGCGAGGCACCGATTTACGCATTATCCAGCCGTTCGGCAATTAGTTTGCTTTTGACATTTGTGGCATGTTTATTATTTTTATAACAGTTTTTGCGTCACATTCGTGTTGCTTATGTTCTATCGCGGGCATCTTACGGGCGCTCTAACTATGTTAAGTTTTTGGTTTGGTTCATTTCACTCTCAATTGCGCTTCTTTCACACTTTCCTGAAGAATTCGATAACGCTCAACGCCTTTCATTTCGAAAATAAACATCCGATGGCCAGCATAAATTAAGATAATTAAGAACGTCCGAAACAACTATTACGAAGAGCAATGGTTTAAAATGGCTCCTCTGGGATACGCCACAGCAAACCAAAAATGACGCAGATTTACTCCTATTGGTCTTGACCTATTGTGACCGATTCTTTACAAAAACGCTTATCCACTTCCGATTTAAACCACTTATTTTATTTTTTGGAAGAACTGTAACCGCACCCACATTTATTACGTCAAAAGCTTTCCCTATGACATATCTGTATAGATTGCATCCACTTGTAAACCAATCCATTGTGCAGTTCTCGAAACAATTTCCGCCAAATTCGTTACCTTTCCTATGTAATTACACGGAAAGAAATCCGATCCCGCTACCATGAATGAAATCATGAAATCAGAAAGTTTGAATTACTGTTCGTGATATCATGATTATTGTTCATGGTGTATTTTCAAAAAACATAAGCTGGAAACCTGAAATCATGAGTCATTTTGCGTATTTTGGAGATTAAATTTCTGCCCGTGTATAAGTCAGTACTGTCGCTAGAACCGTTTCGGAAATTAGTGATATCGCTACATACGGATCAGGTTCTTAATGGTAATAATTCTCTTCTGTCGCATACCCGATCCAATGAACACCTATTTTCTAACTTTTCTGTCATCAGTGGCGCGTGTAAACAAGTTGAACTTTTGCATAAAATTTGCATCTATATTGTACCACGAGCGTACTAGAAAAGAGTGATTTATATTTTCAATTTGCAATTTATCCGCATCATCAAGTCCGGATATGCCTGTATTCTTTCCCGTTGCACTCTCGACTGTACTGCCCTGCCCAGTTCATAAATCATCTGCTTGAACAAAGGAGAGTGTAAGCACAACAAAATAGGATACAAGTAAAAATTGGTCTGCAACGAACGCATTTCAAAGTGCTATTTCCTCACATGGAACTAGCTCCGCACAAGCTCTCGAAGCCCCTTTTTCCTCTCCTTGACCGCATTGAAAACATGTTCGATGCTCCGGGCAAAGTTTTTACATACTACCCAAACTGCATCCCGGGTTCGAAAGGATGTGCGACAATGTTATACACATTTGAATCAACAACGGAACGTTCTGCGCATAGAAAGAGAATGTAGAAAAAAACATTGGAATCTGTTCCCGTCCATCGTACGCTGGCCATCGTACAGAAGTGGGATTGTTTTAGCACTCTGTAGTTTTAGCACGGGTGCTCGTACCATCATCGACACCCAACTCTGAGCACAACGAGCACATTTAAGTTCGAAACGTAATCAAACATTCACCTCGTTATCCCACCAGCGTCACCGCACCGGTTGGTCACCTTTCGGAGTGTCCACCGTTCTATTGTTCATTGTCCGTTGGAAGTTTATTTGACAGCGTAATCCACCAGGAGCACAGCTCCCCTCTCCCGTTGTGCCGTCACCTGGGGGCATGGCATATAACACGTGTCACATGATTTGCATACTGATAGATCCATCGACCCACCAATTGTTTCGTACACGTTTCTAATTTCAAGTCAGCAACTTTTTTTTATGAATAAATTATTTTTTGGGTGAAACTAGTATCGGCTCACCACCAATGTCCTTTTGTGTATGATAATTATTCAATGCTATACAGTGTTAATTAAGCGAGAAAACGGTGTTAAATTTTCTATGTACAGAAAGTTTTTCCAATAAAATATTTGTTATTCAATAACCACTTCGCACCAGGTATATTCGATTTCTTTAATTTTAGATAATTATATGAAAGTTTGTTGGCACAACACCAAATCCACTTGGTATGCACTTTCTTTTAAAATTTATTGATGGCTCCGTCATCGAAGGTTGGCCCCATAACGGAAGCAAAGGAACACTTCCGTGACAGTATCACGAATGCACACGGCCATAGATCACCGCTGGAGTGCGCATATATCTTTGGAGTGTTATTGAACCATGGGGTCGAGTGAAAGAAGAATACTACGCCTATTATGTGAGTGTGTGTTTCAGCAATTGCAGGCCTGTGATGCACTTTACTGTTGCCCTGGATCTGCTTGGGGAGAACCTCCGGTTCTACGGTAGGCCATGCTGCGCGAAGGATGAGCGAATGATAGGCTGTGTTATGTTGTGTACATGTAATGCAAGTATTGTTTCCAACAATAGTTGCTGCGGCTAAAAATAGAGAAAAACAGGTCACATTCGAATGATGTAGGCGCAGTTTGCAATTGGTCGACGAACAAAAGGTTCCATAACGAATGATAGGTTTCGCTGTCTACGTGTGTAACATTCGAACAATGGCTCAGCATAGAAATGGAATAACATAATCTTATTGAAACGAATGAAGCCAGCCTGTCTGTATGAATCTTCGTTTAACGATATGAACTTTAACGTTGAAAAACGCATTCGAGGGCGTGATTCCAGGCAACGAAGAGGCGCGAAGTGTTAAAAGGAAAATTCACGAATCCATATCTCCCAGGCATGCAGACTAACTCCCATTTTCCCTTTCCGGACACGGAAACCGATTTTCTTTTTCCTACTTCACCAGCCTGTGAAAGCCGCTGCTAGTTGCAAAGTTGCCGAGCAGCAGCAGCACATGGGGTCCTATCGTGTGCAGCGCAAAATGAATCCTTCCCTATACTTATATAGGTTCAATCTGATTTTCTGCCTGATTGAGATTCATCAGTCGTAAATTTTACTTATGCTGAAAGCAATTTGCCTGTCACTCTGCCTGGGATCCGGGTGGAGATTGGATTTTTTTTCGCTCTATTCTGTTCGTATTTGTCTGAGCTCTCTAGTGCTGCGTGGTTGGGATCGTGTTTCAACTTGCAGTTCGTTCCTACTTTTGGTGTGATTGCGGTAAAGCTATCGAAAGATTTATGACATGAAGAAGAGTGGTTTTTTGATTCCTCGGCAAATTTGATGAGATTGGAATAGAATGCTGGTAGTGAAAATGGTGCTTTGATATAGTATTTTTCTTCAATAAACTAGGAAATTATTGCATCGGTTTTTGATTAAAAAAAATTAAGTAGAATTTCAGTTATTACGATGATAGTAATTTTCTTATTATGCATTCAAAATAGAAAACTTTTCCACCTGATTATGAGGGCTACCAAACATTCGTCTGCAAATTGTAGTGTTTGCTCTTAAAGTTTTGCTTCACATTTCAAACCGAGAAATATTACTTTCAGAAAAAAATTTACGCGAAAGTTTTGTATGGATGGATTGTGTAAAGAAAAGATTAATATTAAAATATATAAGACATACGCACAGGATGCCATCTTATTAAAGAAAACTGAGATTTTACCGGACCTAGGTGGAAACGGAGCAAAGAGCAGTAGAAATAAAGCGTATCAGTGCAATTAAGTGAGGAATCGACGAATTGGTTGTTTGAAGAGCGTGCCTGATTTGTTCTTATATTGCGTCAACGGAGTATTCTTGGTACGACACACCCTAGTAGCACAGTTGTTACAAATCAGTTTTGGCAACCGATACGTGACCAATTTTAGTCATAAATGAGTTGCTGCAACTAAAAGTGCAAAATGTGTGCTGCTTGGGTATACGTAAGAGCCAAGCAAAGCCTGAGTGCTAATTCCGTTATCGAAATTTGACCTTCTGTTTTTATACGACAGACTTCGCAACCAGCTGTTAGAATACAGGACAGTGCGGGGTCAGTGCTACGATCCTATTGACTCTAACAGCCTCTCCCAGCCAAGATTCCAACATACGACAACTGGCTTATTAGACCAGCGAGGCCAACTGGGAGGCTTGGGCATATGTGTCATCACCAAAACAACGGGTTTTCGTTTAAGCGTCAGGTTGAATTTGTCGTTTATGAACAACAACAACAAGAATAGTACAGGCCCTAAGTTACTGCCTTGTGGTACTTCGGTAGATATTTGATGCAGTTCAGTTGAATGTTCGCCAATTGTAACATACTGTAGGATATTCCTCGTATTCCAACAAGTTCTACTTTTTGGATTAGTAACCAATGCACAGTGGTCCAGAAACGAAAGTTAAGTGGAAACTTACTTTTGCGGCTAAGCGTTTTATAATAGCTCCCTACAATGTTCAGCAAAGTTGTCCAACTCTAAAAGACAATTAATGCGAAATCAACGACTAAGTTCCAGTTTGGCTTGTAAACACATAATCCATAATAACTTTTTATAAGAAAGAGATAGAAGGATAATTTCTTCGACAAAGTTGTAGCTAAAGATTATATAAGTAACTTTGCCAAATACATCGTAGGCGTATTTTTAGGCGTTTCTAACTTACAGGGTGTTTTACAACAAGACCTCTCAAAAATCACTTTTTCGCTGATTTCGTCAAATGCAGTGGTTTTATTGCATCATAATGTTTTACAAAGTTGGTTATCTTATCAAAAGACATATTTTTGTAGAACATTGTATGTTGAAAACTCATACGTATAACGAGTTCTAACGTTTTTCCTGTGTTTTTTTAGTCTTTTTTGGAATAGAATATCTCAAAAAGGGGCAAACGAAAAAAATCAAACTTGGCCGTTTCTGAAAGCTTGGAGTTTTATCTCAAGCATATGTGAAAATAAAAAACTGGTTTTTTCTCTAACTCGAGTAATTTCAATTTAATTATTTCATGTTTGACCATTTTCTACTATGCAGTATTTTCCAATATCTTCTTGAAGACGATTAAAGTCAACATGTCAATAGTAAAAAAGAAATTTTTCGTATCTTGACACAATTTCTTCTGATTGTCACGTAAAATAGTCTTCGAACTCCAGATATGACATCAGTTTTCTATCAGCACCAGCTGTTTTTGATAAATATCTATCTTTCAATTTTCATTATTTTGCAAATATGCTCAATCTACCATCAATAATGTTTTAAAATTAATTTTCAATAAAAAAGCAACAAATATTGGTTATTTCATACGTAATATTGTTAACTGTTATTTTAGTTTTATGCCATTTTTTAATAGCAGGTAAGTATATCAAAACAGGCAAAGAGGTAAAAGAGAAAAAAACCTATAGATCCTTTTCGAACTTCAACCACCTTATATCAGTATATCGTTGATTTGGAAAAAAAGCGTAGTCATTTATTTGAGAGATTCAATAAATGTTTTGTTTTCGAAATATTTTATTATTGTTAGCAATATAATAATTTATTATATTAATAATTGGTTTGCGCTTGGTGGAAGCTCCAGAGTACGTGTACAATAAGAACGATTTTGTATTGCAATGACTGGATCGGACGACAGCAGGAGGCGTTTGAACACATCCTCCAAATTGGCAATCCGGTTAAATTTTCTGACGTGAAATTCCCTGAACTTACAAATACATTTATTTCGCGTTTCCTGTACCTCTTCGCTTCATAACCCTATGAGTTGTGCCGTGGCCTTAATAATATTTGCACCGTGTACTAACATTATATAGCTAATATGGAATTGAATGGGAAATAATCTCCTAAACTACCGAATTACTTTCACGAACATTTTAGATACTAATTTAAAATAACAGTAACGGTACCCTCAAATCTTTTGACAAAAAACTCCAGGACTCTAATAGGATTTGCTTGAAAATGTTCCTCCTTTTTTACTACGATCATAGTCATGTTCCTGTTCCTGAATACGTATAAGACATCAACTTTGAAGACTTCTCAGCTTTCTGACACTAAAGCAATTTAAAAGATTACTTTAGACTAGAATCAGAAATATCAATATAAAATTTAATTTCATGTGCATATATCCAAATGAAGATTTCCATGACTATTTGTAAAATAATTAAAATTGTAAGATAGATATTTATCAAAAACAGCTGGTGCTGAGCTCCATTTGCAGAGAGGACGATACGACAGTGATTATTTGAAATCCAGGATAACTGTTAACCAGAGTACAGTAGTTCTGTGGAGACCAAGGCCCTTCACTCTAAACCACCGTCGAACTAACTACGCGCGCAATGAACCAGCCTGCCGCTGTATGCAGCTAATGAACAATTTTAGAAACATACTAAACTTAACCATGTCGTCTGATTCTATTAAGAAAAAACTTTCTGACTATTTCTGAGAGGTCAATTTCATGTACACTAATACCACTGCATTTTATATTATTTTGTATTTGGTATTATAATTTATATTTATATGTATGGATTGGATGACGGGCGAAGTCCATATATCTTGACAATAAACAATTGTAAAAACTACCGTTATAAAAACTTATTTGATGAATATTTCAGCAGTGGTTCGAAAACTAGCATAAGGTCAAAAAACTAGATCTCTAAACTTATCCGGAGTTCGAAGACTATTTTACGTGGCAATCAGAAGAAATTGTGTCATGGTACGACAAATTTCTTTTTTACTATTTACATGTTCAAGAAGATATTAGAAAATACTGCATAGTAGAAAATGGTCAAACATGAAATAATTAAACTGAAATTACTCGAGTTAGAGAAAAAACCAGTTTTTTATTTTCACAAATGTTTGAGATAAAACTCCAAGCTTTCAGAAACGGCCAAGTTTGATTTTTTTCGTTTGCCCCTTTTTGAGATATTCTATTCCTAAAAAGACTAAAAAAACGCAGGAAAAACGTTAGAACTCGTTATACGTATGAGTTTTCAACATACAATGTTCTACAAAAATATGTCTTTTGATAAGATAACCAACTTTGCAAGACATTATGATGCAATAAAACCATTGCATTAGCAGAAATCAGCGAAAAAGTGATTTTTGAGAGGTCTTTTTATAAAACACCATGTGAGTTAGAAACGCCTAGAAATACGCCTACTATGTCTTTGGCAAAGTTACTTATATAATCTTTAGCTACAACTTTGTCGAAGAAGTTATCCTTCTATCTCTTTCTTATAAAAAGTTATTATGGATTATGTGTTCACAAGCCAAACTGGAACTTAGTCGTTGATTTCGCATTAATTGTCTATTAGAGTTTTACAACTTTGCTGAACATTGTCACTTATAGAACTAGCCGTATTCAATAATATTGCTGGAGTAAGTGTTGTTCTATCTTTATTATTTATTATTTCAGGTTAGGTTGTGTTTTTTATCGACTGGATTCAATTTTAACTGTTATTATTCGGCAGGGCAGTCTTCGGAAAAATTTATCAAGACTGTAGTTTGATGTTTTCCCGACGTTTCGATACTTTGTTGGTGCCTTTTTAAGGGGTACTGTGGTAAAATACATTTATAATGTTATTTTTAAGTTGCGTACATACCGATCACACACAGTACCATTTCTAGAAATGTGTCACATCACAAACACACCAAACACCGTAAACAAGCGTGTAGATGTAGAACTTGCTCAACCTTTATCCATTTATTAGCTTTTCTCTAAATGTTTAGAAAATAAATTGTGGAAAAATATAATTTATTTTTTCCGAGAATGCTTCGAACTCTTGACGGAATTTTTTTTTGTAGACAAAATACAGTATTTTCCTATGAAAGTTGTTGGTTTGCCGAAAGTTGTCCGAAATTGAAAAAAAAAATATTTGAATGGGGCGAATTTTTTTTTCTTAAATATTTCATTATTCATTAAATATGCATCCTAGTAACAAATAGGCTTTAGAGAAAATGTGTATTTTTACATACTGAATAACTTTGTAGGATATTTGAAATCAATACAAAAGTCTTGTGCAAAGTTATTGAACATAATTGATTTGCTTTGCTAATTTGCTAAGTGCTCGTTTTAAACACATCATTATATTTCGCAACCAGTAAGATATAGATATTTACTATATTCAGCAAAGTTATTTTAGTATGTTCTACAACTTTTTGAAGGAAAGTTTTTTTTTTCAACTATTTAAAAAAACAAAAGTACCCTAATAGATGAATTCACTGTCGCCCTAATAGTGCAGAAAGATGCGCTATATTTTATTAAAAGCTTTTCCAAAGACACCATTCTTAAAGTACGCTTTTTAAATCCAATTGATAATTCTGCTTTTTTGCGATTCTGAACCACTGTGCGACCATCGAAAGCAGATATCGGCACTCTCAAAGGATGGTTATGCAACACCACTGTGGCAGCGCCACTATAGTATGTGCAACCGTACGAACAGGTTTGGAAAAATTCTGTACTTCTGTACGCTCTAGTCGATCGAGCGCTTCTGCGTGAAGAACGTCTAACTCGTTCAGCCTTTCTTCCTTTGTCCTTCCATTCTGGCTGGTTGAACTTTTTCCATCACTTCACGATGAATTTCGCTATACTCAGCATAATGTGTTTCTATCTTCTTACCATACTCTTTCAGTAGAGATTACTTATTAACGACAGAACATATTCAGCATTTTCTGAATTATTGTTTATTTTCGTCACTTTACTTTTCTAAGATGGTGGTGAAGAAATAGTACAAACTAGTGTGACTAGTGACTAGTGTAATAGTGACTACAGTTACAAAAAATCGACAGTAAATGACAAATTACAAGAGTACAATTTGGAAATATAGGGTAAATTAACCATTAGTGGACCATTTAGTGTGTGAGTGGCTTTCTTCCATGAATTATTTTGAACTGGCAACGCCAAACACGCAACAGATAGTACTTACGATACGAGTAACTTTCGATTCACGTTAAAAAAATATCAATTTATGTTGCAAATCTCTATATTTTCCACATTTTTTAAAACGATTTAGAATGTCCGTGTTCCTTTTATGAACCTTTTGGTTTACAATAGGATAGCGACCGGGTCCATTATAGGAATACTTGTGCATTTTGTATGACGAGGGTCCACTAATAGCGTCATATTTTGCATTGTTAACCGTACAATGAACCCTCACTTGTTGAAAATGTTGATTTTAATGCATTAAACATCAAATATGACTAAAACTTTGTAATCTGAACTGTATGGTATGTTTAGTACTTTCTGTTTCATGTCATATATCCTCGAAAATAAGAAGTACAAGCTAATAAACACCGAAACTGTACCCGGGTCCATTATAGGTAAAGGGCCCACTATAGGATAACTTACCCTACGATAGCAGCGATAATTTTCAGACATTTTCAGACAAAATCGTACAGTCAATGGACAAACTAGTTACGATTCTTGGAAAAAGTCTAAAAAACAAAAGAAAAACGAAACGTCGCGGAGCAACTGGAAATTGGTTACAATTTCCCTAAAAAGCTACATGGTCAACGGTGGAATGCCAGTGTCATATGAGTTTGTCACCGGTGTTAACCCTCTAACGGGTAAGACCGTCTAGAGACGGCCTTCGCTTTTTGAGCTCCAGAGCCGCATACGAAATTTGTTTTTAATTGGCAATATGCAAAATGTGTTCAGAACAGATTTCTTGGTATTTTAATACTAATATCATAACATTCTGACCATCCATTCAAAAGTTATCATTTTTCAAAAACGAAAATTCCGAAAAATTCCGAAAATAATTAATGCGCGAATATTCCCTTTTTTACTTTTGAAGGAAAAGGACATCTAGAACAAAATGATTGACCTAAACAATTTTTCTATGAGTAAATCTCCTGCATTATTTTAATTTTATAATATATCTGAATTGAAAAAATATCTGGGCAAAGTGTTAGACATGAAAAAAGAAAAGGAGAAATTGGACTGTTTCTTACCTGGCGCCTTGATTCTTACCTCCATTGATTCGATCTATTAATTTTATATCAAATTAATGAAATTTAACATATAATTGATGATTTTGTTTGAGCTTTCTAGAGTTCCAGGCACCATCACCAGTATATGTGGCAGAGTGCAGCTTGACGTCTGCCTTTCTTCACAGTTTACCAACCTGCCGGGTGTACCACAAGGCAGTAACATGGAACCGCTTCGGTTTTTGCTGTTTGTGAACGATATTGCTTCGCTGCTTGGAGTTGGATGCAATTTGATATATGCTGATGATTTGAAATTATGTACAGTAGTTCGTTCCATAGACCCGGATTGTATCCGGCTTCAAAGGCTCTTGGATGTGTTTGTTGGCTGGTGCAAGAAAAACTGCAAGAACTTGTTATCAACATCACAAAACGTCAAGTGATGCATGTACACACAAAAGTCGATCAAGTCAATGACCTTGGGATACTGCTTGACACCATAGTCACGTTCAACTTATATCCTACCATAGCAATGTCAAAAGCCTCCCGACAGCTCAGTTTCATCGCTAAAATTGCACGTAACTTCAGTGGTCCTTGCTGCATATAGGCGCTGTACTCTTCGTTAGTACGCCCGCGCATTGAAAATACTTTTTTGGTATGGTGCTCCTAAGGCGACATCCATTTAAATCAAAATCAAAAAAATCAAAACCTCCCTCCCCCCCTTGTCACATTTTGTCGCACATTCATGACCCCTCAGAGTACGTCACGTCACGGCAACCGCCCCTCCCCCTTCACAACAAAAAAATTAAATATGCATTCTAACCTTTTTATTTCAAGCTATCAATATAATTCATTTCAATCAATTCATCACACAACAAAAATGAACTTCAGCAACTAAAAAAAGGAAAATTTTCGAGGTTATAAGTTATCGATTCACGGTTTTTGAAGATTCGTCAAATTCGTCCGATCTACGGTACTCAAGGAGCTCTTCAGTGGTGTACAGCACATTCTGTAAAGCCTTAATGTAGAGTTCATACTAGAAGAATCATTGAGTCCTGTTCACACATATATGTTGAAAACAGTTATCATTCAAAAAATTTAACTATTGGTTTTAAAATCCATCAGTATGTTAGTTTTATAGAAGCCTTCAATAGTTGTATCTTGAAATGAAGGCTAAATTGTAATTCCCCGAGTAAATTTTCCATTTGATTTTTTTTTGTGTGACGTCACATAACTAAATATCCCCCCATCCCCCCTACGTCACAAGTCGTCTCGATTAGGTCTACCCCCTCCCCTCCCACCTATAAGCGTGACGTACTTTATGAATGGCCCCTAAACGGCGAAATCGATTCTCCGACCATCTTATCTCTTATAAATTTTCGTGCAACGCAACGTACCCTGCACTTAACCGAACTACTGCAACCGAGATGCCATCAGACCACCCTTCCCAAATAACATTTGAGGTTTTATTACACTCTTATGATGGCATTTAAGACCGAAACTAGTCATGAAAACCGTCATAATGTATAATAAAACTTTTATAGCTGCTAGGGTTGGATCCTATGAGCCAATAACCGTCTGCATCCGGAAAACTAACTTGGTTGGATCCTATGAGCCAATAACCGTCTGCATCCGGAGTTTTTCTACTGTTGGAAGCTTATTTGAATTTAATGAACCATCATACAAGTTTGTTCAAAAATTGTATAGCCTTTTATGAACCGATCAGAAACATTCAATAAGACAATCCCTGTCAGTTGATTTTTACAAATAAACAAGCCCCAACATGGCCTGGAATTATAACGTAGAGGGCTTAGCAACACAATTTTTTGGGAAACAAACTATTTTGTTGACTCGTAAAGGAAGTTTGAACAATTGAGATCCATTTAGGGACAACGTTTCAACCAAGAATTCTTTTAAATCATCACAATTCATTTTGGAAAGGGAGACAGTATCTGGAGGGAAGAATGATTAATTGGATGAACTGGAAAATTTCGACGTAGTCCAAAACTACATTGGGTTGTGCAATACTTTTTCGGCTGCTGTACTCATACTTTTTCGGATGCTACCCGAATGTTTTACTTACTAAACTACTGCCACCCGTTATATTAAGCCCAGCCCATTATTAAGCCCAAATTTGAAATCGTAGCAAGGGCTTAATACAGTGCGTGAAAATTGATTTTGAATCGTATATAATGATAATTAATGACATACACGGTGTTCAAAATACCGTTATTAAAAAATAAAATAGGCCATTTAAACGGAAAATGCCAGTTGGTTTGTATTGCCATCCTACACCTCTGAGCCGATTTTTAAAAAAATCAATCGACGAATTTTTGAGTTACGCCCTCTTGAAGTTTTAAAGGGAAGATTGCTCATATAAAGTAAATAAAAATCTTCAATGACTCTTCCAAAATGAACGTAAATCACAGCCGGTATTAATTTTTTATGCAACATATGCCCATTGCCGACCATTTTAGGAGTTTGAAGCTGTATTGGGACTAACGGGAAATGTTCCGGATTAAGTTATCGCTGTGGAAAATAGCCAGTATCGAACATGAACAAATACTTATCATGCAATACCTCAAATTACGCCAGAATTTAAAAACTAGATCACTGACAGTCAGATCAACTACCTAGCACCACGTTGGTTATATCTGGACATGCTCCGGGGTCTTCCGGGAACAAGTGGCCAATTTCGTCCATGAACAAAAACCTATCGTGCGATACCTTAAATGACACTAGAATTCAAATCTGCTATCTAGAGTTAGATTTGGTCATATCTGAACATATTTGGGGGACCCCGGGAACTCCTGGGAAGTCAATAACACAATGTGGTACTCCTAAAAAGGTTGGCAATGGACATATGTTGCATAAAAAATCAACACCGGCTGTGATTTACGTTCATTTTGGAAGAGTCATTGAAGATTTTTATTTACTTTATATGAGCAATCTGCCCTTTAAAACTTCAAAAGGGCGTAACTCAAAAATTCCTCGATCGATTTTTTTAAAAATTGGCTCAGAGGTGTAGGATGGCAATACAAACCAACTGGCATTTTCCGTTTAAATGGCCTATTTTATTTTTCAATAGCGGTATTTTGAACACCGTGACATACGTACGATTTTTATTTATTTATTTATTTATTGTCGCCAATCAATATTGTAGGCCATTTTGAGAAACACTTAATATTATCTTACGATCTAGCTTATTAAATTAATGTTAGGAATTATTACTGCGGAGTAAACTACCAAAGTATTGCTTAAGTTTTATTTTGGACATTGTGAAGTCAATATTGTTGCAATGTATATTGTAAACTGCCATCATTTGATTAATAGTCCAAATTTTGCATAGTTCATTCTATAATTGTTAATTGCAAATATTTGTCGTTGTCTCAAATGTCTTGTTGGCACATAAAAGTTTAATTTAGCACAGAGTTGTATAGCAGTACGGTGCGAGTCGCTCTTAATCGGATATTATCGTATATAAATACTTTATAGCTGAAACGCGTATGATTATTACCCATCGCGTATATCGTGTCCAAACTAATTCGAATCTGCCGGTTTTGCGCATCAAATACGATTTATTAGCATGTATATCTGTACGTAATGCTGATCTTTAGCTTTTATCTATACCTACAAAAATGGATTTCTGTCTGTCTTTCGGTATGTTCTTTATAGAATCGAAAACTACTGAACCGATCGGCGCGAAAATTTGTATGTAGAGGTTTTTGGGGCCGAAGAAGGTTCTTATGATGGTTAGATACCCCTCCCCCTACTAAGAGGGTGGGCTCCCACATAAATGAAACACAAACTTCTGCATAACTAGAGAAATAATCAAGCAATTGGAACCAAATTTGGCACGTGGGTGTTTTTGGAGGCAAGAATTTTTTCTATAGTGAATTGAGACCCCTCCCCTCTTTACAAAAGGAATTATGACCCCTCTCCTCTTTAACATATCCATACATATGAAGTACATATTTCCTCTTGTCTCGAGAACTAATCAAGCAAATGGAACCAAATTTGGCCTGTGGGGCTTTAGGGGCAGAAATTTTTTCTATGGTGAATTGAGACCCATCCCCCTTTTAAGAGGGGGGCTCCCATATAAATGAAATACAAATTTCCTCATTTCCTCCGGGAACTAATCAAACAAACGGGACCAAATTTGACATTGACATTCGGAGGCAAGAATTTTTTTATGATGAATTAGGACCCCTCCCCTGTTTAGGAGGAGGGGCTCCCATACAAATGAAATATAAATTTCTTCATAACTCGAGAGTTAATCAAGCAAATCGAACCAAATTTGGCATGTGGGGGACTTTGGAGTCCTGAATTTATTTAGATAATTAGATAAGGTTTAGATTAGATAATGGTTAGCATTGGTGAGGCTTATTGGTTACCTAGGATGCTTTCATAGTTACGTAACTGCCAAAATGAATCATATAAGGTTGAACTCCTCAGAAACTTGCAAAACTCGAGATTGTGACAAAGATCATCCGAGATTTATGATTTATGAACAACATAGTTTAATTTGTGGTAATACGAAGTTTGTCGGGTCAGTTAGTGTACATATATAAATAATGTACATATATATAAATAAAAATTCCTGTAGTCTAAACCCAAGTTTTGTTTCCTTCTCCCAATTCTATTATTTCTGTATAAGCATCACACACTCCTATGTGACGATATTACTTTTTGACGTAGAACTTCGTCTTACCGCTGGGTGTCAATCCAAAATTTATATTCAAGCCACCGCACTGATCGAGTAGATAAAAGTCTATCTTCTCGGCGTCAGACCCAAAGATAAGTCACACAAAAATATTATCGTCGCATTAGAGTGTGTATTTCGTATATCATTCCCATATTCCCAGAACTGAGAGAATTAAAAAAACTAGATGGTGGGCTACCTAATGTAACGGGTGGCAGTAGTTTAGTGAGTAAAGTATTCGGGTACCAACCGAAAGAGCGTGGATGCGAGCCTCGCCTGCCAGTGCACAAATTTTCCAGTTCATCCAATTAATCATTTGTCGCATCAGGCACTTCCTTCCTTTCCAAAATAGTTTACGTAATGTCGCGTATAGAGTCATATACGAGTAATACAAAGAAAAATCACAACCCATGCTATAATGCTGATTGCTGCAGACCGAATTTAATTTTAAATTCTCACTCCTTGGTTCCAACCCTACAATCCGCCGCTTTTCCTCACATATTTTTGGCGCATTCATCGGAGTAATTTCGGATTTAATTACCTTGGGCACAACTTGGACGACATCGTCGCACTCGGGACAATGAGGGACGGTGCGGAAACGCAAAGCTGCCAATTAGTACCATTTATTTAGCCATCACATTGTTACTGTTACTGCAGTTTAAAGTTTGACGCGCTCGTTTTTGAAGAAAATGTAAATATAAACGAAGAAAACGCGAAATATGCCGCCGAAAGTCGGCAGGCACAAAGTTTTGTTTCCAGGAGAAACACATTTTCCCTACCAAGTTTTCACTCGGAATCACTTTGATAATTGGAAAAAGTATTTGCGCAGTCGATGCTTCCCCGTTTTACTAAAATAGAAATAGACACGGTATCGTAAGCAATTTGCTGCTCCTGGCAAAAGTTTTCCTTACCTTGTTTCTATTCATAACGCCTGAGTGAACAATAATAAGCAGTACAGATGGTTTCCTTGTAAAGAAAATGGGAACTTTACCAATCATGCAAATTGATGGTTCTGCACGTTTACGTTCTGCACGATCCGAATGCCCTTAATTTGGGGCACGAAGTGAAAAAAAAAAAACTTCCACAACAGACACACATCTCGTTCAGAGTTTTGTTCTCAAAACTGAGGCGTCATTTGTAGTAGGTACAAGCGAACCATTCAAATAAATCACGTAACATTTGTCCTTTGACCGTTTGATGGCCTCTCATCAGCCCGACAGACACACCGCAAGTAGGAAAACAAACCGAAAATGGCCAGCAATGACCGCGTGGTGGAAATGTTTTGTGTCGAGCCTCACGTCACCTAATTGTGATTCACCGACCCGGCCATTGCCATTGCCAGGCAGGGTCGCGTCTGCATAAATACCAACTCCCAACCACAATCGGATCTCCTTGGAAACATGGAACCGAGCCGGAATTGCTAATAACATCACGTAACACGTTAAGGCTGTTCCCGGTTTTTCATCCACCGCTCTGGTGTGTGTAAGTGTATGTGTGTGATGATTGTGTGCGTGCAAGTATGCAAGCTCCCGACCATTCGGTCGGTCGGGTCGATGGCAACCAGTGTTTTGTGGGCACAACCATGCGGAAGGCAAATGCTCAATGGAGTGTGCCATTCCCGGTCATAAACTAGAACGGCTCGGCGACACAACATTCATTTACACTCGCAGCACAGCCGTCCGTATCCTCCCGTGTGCTGAGTGAATCTCTGCTAGGGTGGCCACAATACGAATTTGTAGTACTGACCTTCTTAAATAGCAAACCGGGAGCGATAATTCTTTGAGAATTGTAAATCAATGAACTTCTGGCGGAAATCCCGCAACTCGATAAAAATCTAGCTTATCCTTTCTAGGGTCTTTTGGGTTGAGGATGCTTTCTAACGGGGTGTAAAAACGGGTGGCCATCTCGAACAGCGGAAATATTTTATAGCGGAAAACGATGGAACGAAAACTCCTGCGGTCAGTGAGCTGGAATTGACGACCGACCGCATTTATAATAGATGCTCGTCTGAGCAGAGGGGACGGATAAAGCTTCCTTCGATTCGGTACGGTACGATACGGTATCGCTGGCCGCACGCATCAGCTGTCTGTATACACAGATAGATCGATAGATTTCATCATCGCCGACCACGGAGAAGATCATTACCGATTCAATGAAATGTGATTCCTGCGGCATTTGTAGCCCGTTTCAAGTTTCCTTCGAGTAGTGACGTACGCTCTCACGTTGACCAACATATCACAGAATCGTCACCTCCCTCCAAGTTCGAAATAGATAAATCCGTTCGATGCCCTACTGACACATGCTCTACCTACCTAGGAACTGTCAAGCTTATCGCTGGAAAATATTGACTGCGACAGGCAGACAGATGGCTAGCAACCTCTTTGCTACGGTTTTGTAGGGATACATAGATATATGTGGTTGATAGAAAGATAACTTTCAGAATGGATCGCTCAGGAGGGACGGGTCTCGTACTGCCTTCCTGCTTGGGGTTGAAACAAAGTTCTCGATAAAGTTTCCTTTTGAGAACAGCAACCAGAAGCTGTCATTGGGCACAGAACGTCAATTACTCTTTTGGTTGGAATTATATACTCAAGTATTGCACGCGATAATCGGGAATCGATACGGACAGACATTAGCTAATTTGGCGTGAAATGTATATTTTATTTAGTATGCTTTCTTCTGAATAAAGATTCGAATCTACTAAAGTGCAATATAAATCAATATGGCACTAAAACAAAAACATTGTAGTTAACTTATTCAACCGAAGGCGCAGACGATGTTAGAGAAAATTTAAAAAAACTTTGCCGTTACCGTTGCAGTAACTCAAAGGATGAAACAATTTCGATCGTGTCCCTGCATCCTTGAAAACAGCAACGTTGATTATAAATACAAATCGTCCTTCTGCGGTACAAGTCAAAACATTTTGGTCGACAATCATACATAGAAAGAAAAGTGCCAAGTTTAGCGCGGTTGCCAAAAGATGTTGGTTTACCCAGCGTATTATTGGTCAAAAGGAATATTTATTAGAGACCGTGAGAGATATTGTTGCCCGACAATCTAACAATTCAGTTGGGGAAAAGTCACTATATAGACAGCTTTCTGAACTTTCTGGTGTAAACTAATATAAACCAGCTTGCAGATAAATTTGTAATTGCAGTAAAAACCTCCCAAGTAATCCCATCATCCAAGTAAATTTTCAGAGTTTACCAAAACCAGTAGTTAGCTGAGAAAAGTACTTCATAATTGCCCAATTAAGTGCACCATTTCTCTTACCAAGATCGAGAAAGTTATGTTCCTCGACTGACCGACCGTAGCCAGTGAAGCCGACAAGCAACGCAAAATGAGTAGTAAAACGTATCAATTACTGTTCTAATGAAGTTCCGGCCAAAGTTTCAAGGCCTTGAAAAAAGAAATGCGAGAGCGGTGTTCCAGACCGAAATGGAAACAGTTTTAATATTAAATGTATGTTTATTAACCCCTGGTAAAGTCGTGAATAGAATGATGGCTCCCTAGGAACGACGAAATGCATAGAGGAGCACTTTTACGGCAGCCTTCCGATTTTAATTAAAAGCAAACAACCCAACTACCATTCTTACGCCGTCGCCGTCGTCGTCTTCGTGTCGGATCGACGGCCCCCACCTCGGTCGGTGTTGATAAGGGGCAGCAGCCGGTGTCCGCTCTGTGAGCCATGGCCAGCACCGAACCCTTTCAGGACGCTCCTGATGGGTGGATAAACCAGTTTATCGTTCATTCTTTCTCGGTTGTTAGAATCAAACAATAAATTAACTAATTTAATAAATCTGGACAGTTATGGTCATCGCAGTCGGTTCGAGAGGCTATTGTCTCATTTTGAACTAAAAACCACACTCACTACTACTGCCACTAATAGAGGCAGTAAATTTCCCGCAATAGAAACATAGTCACGCAAGGGGTTGCCGCTGCAAAAGACTCCTCTTCCGTTCGGGTCCACACCAGTATTTCAGTGCCAACAACAATTTTCTTCGCCATGATTCTAGAGACCAGAACAGAACGTCGTCGTTGCCGTTGTCGTCGTCGTCGCACCGAATGCCGAACAGTTGTGGCCTAGTAATATAAACTCGAACAAATTAGAAAAGTACCGGATGGGGTACCGGGAGCACTTTACAGCCGTACGAAAGATGAAGGTCGATGGGCTTTGAATGAGCCAAAGAGGCTCTCATGTGTTTCTCGTTTCGCTTTCGGGAAACTTGAGAGTTAATTTAATTTGTGCCTTCTGCAACTTCGCCTCGTCTCTGTAATTCGAGGGCCTGTTAGCAAACTCATGTATGATGCAAACATACGGCATTTCCGCCGACGGCTTGACTGCACAGGTGAAATTGTGTGCCATTCAGCAAAAGGCACAGCTTTTTGGGTAGTTTATTTCGAACAAAAGAACGGGCAAACTTTCGAAATAATGGAAATGCTATTTGCCTCCTGGCAGCGTAAAAGTTTCATCATTAAGTCATGAATATTTTTCATAAATCTACCGGCACCGTGTGCCGCTGGGTGGGAGGTTTTTAATATATTTTACACGACAGGTATCGTTTCATTTCGCTTCGGTAAACAGTTTATTTGTTCAGGATAATTTATCGGGACGAAATAAACAAAAATTAATGATTTGATCATTATTTGAACTGAAGTGCGCACGGAGAATATAATAAATTTAGCTTTTTTTTGTTTTCCGAAAAGTAGGCCAACTTCGCTTTAACCAATGTTCAATTTATAAATGTTAATTATAGCATCATTCAGTAATATTTCAACAATTTTACTAGCCGCTTGAAAGTTTTATTCAATTTTTCAACTTCTAAACTTTACGAATATTCAACTTGTCGAATCGATTGATCGACTATTTGGATTTCCGAATTTTCATCTTTCAGAATGTTCTTATTTGAATTTTCTTTGATTTTGACTTTCACATCACAACGGTTTTACGAATTATCGAATTTACTACTGATCAACATTTCAACTTTTCGACTTTTCTACTTATTAACTTCTCTATTTTCCAACTTTTCTGCTTTTCGACTTTTCGATATTTTGACTTCTTGACTTTTCGACTTTTCACCTTTTAGTTTCGCGTTTCGACATTTCAACTTTTCAACATTTGAACTTTTCGACGAAGTTTTCGTCTTTTTGACTTTTTGCCTTTTCGACTTTTCGATTTTTCGACTTATCGACTTTTCGAGTTCTTGCGAAAGAATCTAAAAGTCATTGTGCTGCTCTGTTTAAATTTTTGCTGTAACGTTAATTGGTTTGACCAGCGGTACGTAATGCCGTGCGATGGTTGGATTTTGTGTAATTCGACGTGTTTTGGTGTTAGTAAGTTGTGTGCAGTGTGAGTGGTTGATAGAAGTGCTTTTGGTATAGTCAGGACTGTGAAGTGTAACGCGGACTGTAAGGTAGTATGTATATAGTGATGGCTTTTCATTTGCAGATTTTCACTACATTCGGATGCCATTTTGAATCTGCTCAATATACAATATACGAGTTAGAACAAGTAGCTAACCAAATAATTCATCTTACTTCAAATCGCTTCCATTTTTGCAGTTGTTTTGTTTGCTTGTTTGTTTTGTTTTGTCTCTTTTCAGAGAGCGAAATAAGGCGCTATAACCTTGGCCTATTGCAGCCTAGCTTTTGGTCTAAACACCAAAAATTCATCCCCGAGGGTCCGGAGTATAACTTAACCTTTATTAGCAAAGATACTCCCAACGACTGTATACTGTATAACGTAAACTGTAAATACACCAATATCTTTACGGGAAGCGTTTGGTACGGGAGGTCCACGCTTCCTTCCTTCCCTTCGATTTCAAAGAGTTAAATGGAATTAAGTATCATTTATAATTCCACTTGATTCTTTGAAATTCTCTTTGCGGTACATGCTGCGCAGTTGGCCTGGCCGTTGACAAGAAAAATGATCGATTCAGACAATCGTCATTTTCCAGGATGCCTTCAAGTATTGGCTGCGTTAGTATGAGATTAGATTAGATTAGATTAGATTATCGACTTTTCGAGTTCTTGCAGAAATGTCGAGAGTACAACGTGCCCACGCATCACATCTTTATTGATTTCAAAGCAGCATACGATACAGTCGATCGAGACAAGCTATGGCAGATAATGCACGAGCACGGTTTTCCGGACAAACTGACGCGACTGATCAGAGCTCATTGGATCGAGTGATGCGTTTCGTACGCATCTCTGGGACACTCTCGAGTCCCTTCGAGACGCGGCGAGGGTTGAGACAAGGTGACGGTTTATCCTGCATGCTGTTCAACATCGCTCTTGAGGGGGTGATCCGACGAGCGGGCATCGAAACGAGAGGCACGATCTTTACCAAGGGTAGCCAGCTTCTAGGCTTTGCAGATGGCTTCGATATCATAGCCAGGAACTTTGCGACGGCGGAAGCAATCTACGCCAGACTGAAAGCGGAGGCTAGGAGAATTGGGCTAAAACTAAATGCGTCGAAGAACAAATACATGAAAGGAAGAGGCTCAAAGTAAACAACACGCGTCTCCCACGAACGGTAACCGTTGACGGCGACGAACTAGATGTGGTAGAAGAGTTCGTGTATTTGGGATCGCTGGTGACCGCGGACAACAACAGTAGTAAGAAGATTCAACGGCGCATCCAAGCGGGAAATCGGGCCTACTTTGCCCTTTGCCCGGGCCTACTGCTTCTTAAAACGCTACGATCAGGAAGTGTACGCCGCCGCACGAAGCTAACAATGTACAAAACCCTTATTAGACCGGTAGTTTTTTATGGACGTGAGACTAGTGCTTGAAACAGCACAAGCCACCCCGGCTCTGTGCTGAAGAAGAAGAAGGCTTTTCGGGTTTTCGTTTGTTAAATTTTTCGATTATTCGACTTTTCGTTTTTTCGTCTTCTCGACTTTTAGACCTTTCGATTTTTCAACTTTTCAACTTTTTGACAGTTCGATTTTTCGATTTTTCAATTTTTCGATTATGTATTCGACTTTTCGACTTTTCGACTTTTTCACGTTTCGATTTTTTAACTTTTCAACTTTTTGACATTTCAACTTATCGAACGTTCGTGTTGTCGCTTTTTCGATTTTTCCACTTTCCGACTTCTCGACATTTAAACTTTACATGTTTCGATCTTACGACTTTTGGATTTTTCGATCTTACGACTTTACGACTTTTTGACTTTCCGATTTTTCAACTTTCTGACTTTTCGATTTTTCAAGTTTTCGACTTGTCAACATTTCTACTTTTCGTCTTTTCATTTGACTTTTAGATTTATCGGTTTTTTGATTTTTCGACTATTAAACTTTTCGTCATTTCGATTTTTCAACTTTTGATTTTTCAACTTTCCAACTTTTCGACATTTTATATTTTCGACTTTTCGCCTTTTTGACCTTACGACTTTTCGACTTTTCCCCTTTTCCACTTTTCAACGTTTAGACTTTTTAACATTTCCGACTTTTCAGCTTTGCGTTTTCTGGAATTTTGAAAAATTAGATTTTTTGACCATTGGATTCTCTAATGACTCGACTGTTCAATATTTTCAATGTTCAATTTTTTGAATTTTCGATTTTTTGACTTTCCAGCTGGTCGATCAATCAGACTTTGTTTCTTGAAACTTTTAAATTTTTGGACTTTTGTGTTTTAGTGACTTTTAAACTCTTACAGCTGACATTGTTGATTTTCTTGACACTTTTAACAATTTTATGGAACAGCATGGAATATGATTGCAATTTTTAATATTTCTGACATATTTGACATTGTAAGGAATTTTGACATTTTTAATGCACTCAAGTCGCTCTTTACGCGAAGAATACGTTCCATGTGAAAATAAACCGCGTAGGTTCAGATTCCGTAAAAAACCGCTTAAATTCCGAAAATCGCATAAAGTCAAACCTCGTAAAAAGTGACTTCAATGTGTGTTATGTGTTCGGTGTCCTATCTTCCGATCGTCACAACAACCGGCATTAATTTCAAAGCAAGTTTTTTAACTAATAAAACGAAATTTAGGCATTGGTCTTATTCTTGACATTTTTGACACTTTTGACACTTTTGATATTTTTGACATTTTTGACATTTTTGACATTTTTGACATTTTTGACATTTTTGACATTTTTGACATTTTTGACATTTTTGACATTTTTGACATTTTTGACATTTTTGACATTTTTGACATTTTTGACATTTTTGACATTTTTGACATTTTTGACATTTTTGACATTTTTGACATTTTTGACATTTTTGACATTTTTGACATTTTTGACATTTTTGACATTTTTGACATATTTGACATTTTTGACATTTTTGACATTTTTGACATTTTTGACATTTTTGACATTTTTGACATTTTTGACATTTTTGACATTTTTGATATTTGACATTTTTGACTTTTTTGACATTTTTGATATTTTTGACATTTCTGACATTTTTGACATTTTTGGGATTTTTGACATTTTTGACATTTTTGACATTTTTGACATTTTTGACATTTTTGACATTTTTGACATTTTTGACATTTTTGACATTTTTGACATTTTTGACATTTTTGACATTTTTGACATTTTTGACATTTTTGACATTTTTGACATTTTTGACATTTTTGACATTTTTGACATTTTTGACATTTTTGTCATTTTTGACATTTTTGACATTTTTGACATTTTTGACATTTTTGTCATTTTTGACATTTTTGACATTTTTGGCATTTTTGACATTTTTAACATTTTTTACATTTCTGACATATTTTATGCTTTTTGGTATGTTGTCACATGGTAAAGTCAGACAGTCAAAAATTCCATCCTGGTGAACCATTTAGAGCTTAATCAAAAAGTTTAAAATCTGGAAAGTATGTCAAATAGTGTAAAAGACCAAAAGTCGAATACATGTAAGTCGAAATGTGGAAAATCTGAAGTTGAAAGACTGGAAAACCGAAATGCTAAAAGGTGGAAAAATAGAAGCGCTTGGATATGGAAAATTGAAAAAGTCGACAAAGCAGAAATCAAGATAACTCAAAAAAGTCGTCGAAAATTTAAAAAATCTTAAGGTCAGACATCGGAAATTCGACAACTAGAACAAAAAGTGAAGAATTGAAAAGTTGCACGTCAAGAATTTGACAAGTCAAAAGTAGTTAAATACTTTAAAGGCTGAAAAGTTACCTGAAATTTGACAAATCGAAAAGTGGAAGAGTCAAACAGTTAAAAAGTTACAAAGTTGTAAAGTGGAAAAGACGAATAGTAGAAAATTCGATAAATCGAAGGTGGAAAAATCGAAAATTCGAAAAGTTTAGATGTTGAAGAGATGAAAAGTCACACAGTCGAAAAATTAAAGAGCCGAAAAGTCGAAATTTTAACAGATCGAAGAGTGGAAGAACCGAAAAGTCCCATAATTCGATCGACTACGACTTTTCAGTTCATAGCGATACACAGTCCAAAAGCGGTAAAGTCAAAAAATCGAAGAGTCAAAAAATAGAAGAGTCGAAAAGTCGAAGAATCGAGGAGTTGAAGAGTCGAAAACTCGAAAACTCGAATGACGAATATTCAACAAGTCGAAAAGCCCAAGGGTTAAAATGTCGAAGAGTTGAAATCTTGAAAGGATAAAAAACCGCAAAGTCGAAAAATTGAAGAGCAGAACAATCGAAAATTCGACAAAATGAAGAAATGAAGAACCGAAAAGTCACATCAATTCGATCAGCTATGATCGATGACTCACATCGACACATAATTTCAGGATCGACGCATAGTCGAAAAATTGTAGAGTCGAAGGGTCGAAAAATTGAAAAACCAATTGTTCAACAAGTCGAAAAGTTGAGGGTCTGAAAAGATGAAAAATTAAGGAGTCAATTAGTCGAAAACTCGACATATCAAAATGAGAAAGAGCCAAAAAGTAACAGAGTGAAATATTTGAAAAATCGTCAAGTCGAAGAATCGAAAAGTCGAAAATTCGACAATTAGACGAGTCGAAAATCGACGAAGTCGAAAGTCAAAAATCACGTTAAAAAGTCTAAAAGTCGGAAAGTTGAAAAGACAAATACTCGATAGCTCGACAAACCGAGGAATATAAGTGTTGAAAATTTGAAAAGTCATAGTTGAATAGCCCAAGAGTCAAAAAATTAAAAACTTGAAAAGTCGAAATGTCGACAAATCGGAAAGACGAATACTCGAAATTTTGTATAACAAAAAATCAAAAACCGAAAATTCGACAATTGTAAAGTTCGAAAAGTAAAAAAGTTGAAAATTTGACAAATCGAAAAGTGGGCAAGGGAAACAGTCAAAAAATCAAATAGCCGAAAATTCATACAATCGAAAAGTCAAAGAATCGGAAATTCGAATTATTCAAAAGTCGTAAAAGCTACAAAAGCTCGATAAATCAAATAGTCATAAAATAAAAAATTTTCAATTTAAAAGTCAATATCCAAAATGACAATAAGTCGGAATTTCGCATGTCTAACTTTAATGCTCAAATTTTCACCCAGCAGCTAAAACAATTGATGAGTCCTCTGTCAACGTACTTCAGCAGCAAATGTTTTTCGTTTCGTGTTTTGGCTTTTTGTCAAATGTTTGAATTGCTTTCACAATCACATACAGCAGCAGCAGCAGCAGCAGCTTGTTGTGCTCGAGCAATAGTGAAACTACTCCGACTGACAGGGTTTCAGTCTCCCGTGTAGGTAGCTGAGTTCGTTTATCTTCAAGAGTGCCATTGTCGTCACGACGCGACGCTAGCTGGCTGCCATCCCCCCGGGGGCATTCGATCCGGGTGACAACGAAATATAAACACTAATCCTCGCTGTTTGAGCTAGCCCGTGTTTAGCAGCACGCTATGGCTGTGGAGCAATCGAAAAGTTCCTCCCTGCATGAATGAGAGCGCTCCCGCGTGTGACAAATATTAGTCCTGCTGGATGAGACAGCCATCGGATCCACATCCGCAGCTCCGTTTGCTTTTCGGATTAGTAGCATACATACGTCAGCACCATTCCCGCGTGCCGAGATCGGTTCGTGTCTTTTTTGGAGAAACACATCATGACACCAGGGCATGATGCTATTTAGACAGGGAGAAATAATTAGAATAACCGTTGCTTCATTTGTTTACGGTTTCATTTGCGTGACGGGAAAGTTGTCGCTACAGGGAAGAACATCGATAATTCATGCCGCTTAATTGGAGGTTTATGGATGGTCGATATATTTACCGGATGTTCCGAGTAGTACAAGAACCTTCGAAGCAAAAAAAAACAAATTTTATTAGATTTCCCTTGAAGAAACCAACAACAACAACCAAGCGCAGTTGTTTTATGAGCTCGTTTTATAGCTATTAGGTATTAAAAGATGTGGCTTTTCGGTCTCGAGTTTCTTACGAAAACTTTATTTTACGTTCAGCTGACGTTTCGAAGAACTATGCCTTCATCTTCGGAGCAACTATTGTTATAAAACATTACAATTATTTAAACAATCTTCATCATTACACATAATTACTTACAACGTTGATAATTGTTTTCTTAGTCAAGTGTTTAAACATGAAAGTGTTATTTTTGTTTAACCCTCTATACTGAAAGCATAACAAATGGACGGAAACGGATTTTTTACAAACTAACTATTGTATTGGCTAACTTAAAATTCCAACTTACACTATAACCGTCTACGCACATCACAACCAGATTGATTATTCCAATATGAACTTTCTAATATGCTGTTGTAAACGAAGCTTCTGTATTTAATTTGAGAGACGGAGAGAAAGAGAGTAAAAAATTAGACGATTACTGAGCAAGTGAATGCAAAATACCCGAATATGCCACATTTAAATTATTCGTATCAGTTCTAAAATTTATTGTAAGTTGGTCCGTGAATATATGGCACATTTCAAGTATTTGCAGTGCTTGAACTCGATTGTCTTGATTTAAAATCGTTACTTTAGACAGATCAAAATTATGATCATTATCTATCATGTGTACCATCAGCGCCGTCTTTTTGAACTCATCTTTTTTGTTACTCTCCGCACTGCCCGACGCATTAAACTCTTGATATCGTTTCATAAGTGAACGATGACCAGACAAACGTTGTTTGAGTTGTTGTGTTGTTAACCCAATGTATGCACTGTCGCAGTCTATGCAAGGTATGCGATAGATTACATTGCGCTTAAAAAGTTTTGGAGTCGGATCTTTTAATTTTGAAAATAAAACTGAATTTGTTTTCGCGCACTTAAAACCCAATTTAACGTTTTTAAAGTTTCTGCGTATTATTCTTGCAAGTGCGGGAGTTAGAGACTCAACGTGATGAAGAGATCGATAAACTTGTGGTGTATTCTCAGTAGCAGCACCACTATTTTCATTTCCATTTGCCACTCTGTTCATCAAGCGGTTGACGAGAGCGATCGGGTAATTGTTTTAACAGTTATAATGAATAGAAACGAATATGAGTCTAAAATGCAATCCCTTGTTGACGACGTAAATACATACGAACGGATCGATACAGATCTCACGAGCAAAATTCAAACGAAAAACAACCAGCTGGTGAATGCTCTGTACGATCAGAAAATGATCGACCAACAAACCAAGTCTAGGTTGATCACGTATCACGCTACTTGTCCCAGAATTTATGGTCTACCCAAAATACACAAACCGGGTAGCCCTCTCAGAGTCATACTATCATGCATTAATTGCCCAACTTATGATCTCTCTAAATATCTGGCGAACATACTACGACAATCGATAGATCAGAACAAATACAATGTGCGAAATTCATATGAATTTTGCTCATTCATAAACAATGTAAGCTTACCACCAGAATATGTACTGGTGTCATTCGATGTCGTCAGCTTGTTTACGTGTATACCAAGACACTTGGTAATTGAAGCGGTGCGAAATAATTGGAGTGCAATTGAGAAAAATACAACCATCAAAAACATAGACTTGTTTATAAAACTGATCGAATTTAATCTCTCCTCCAGTTATTTCGTCTTCCGTGGCATGTACTTTCGGCAATTGGCAGGCACTGCAATGGGGAATCCTCTCTCCCCGGCACTTGCTGACCTCGTAATGGAAACGCTACTAGACAATGTGCTGAAGATGATCGATATTCCCATTCCATTTGTTAAAAAATATGTGGACGATTTGATAGCCGCTGTTCCCCTAAACAAAATCGAACATGTTAAGAACGCTCTCAACGCGTACAACTCGCACATTCAGTTCACGTGCGAAGTTGAAAACGAAAACCGTTTGCCCTATTTAGATATGATTCTAATAAGAACCGAGGAACAAAAAATCGTCACCGACTGGTACATGAAATCCGTTTCTTCGGGACGAATTTTAAATTATCTTTCGTTACATCCACTAACACAGAAGCTTAACACGGCCAGCGGTTTCATAAGTCGAGTTTTTCGCTTATCAACATGCAAACCGCTAGCAGAGAAGAAGAAAACGGTACGTGAGTATTTGGCTAAAAACAATTACCCGATCGCTCTCGTCAACCGCTTGATGAACAGAGTGGCAAATGGAAATGAAAATAGTGGTGCTGCTACTGAGAATACACCACAAGTTTATCGATCTCTTCATCACGTTGAGTCTCTAACTCCCGCACTTGCAAGAATAATACGCAGAAACTTTAAAAACGTTAAATTGGGTTTTAAGTGCGCGAAAACAAATTCAGTTTTATTTTCAAAATTAAAAGATCCGACTCCAAAACTTTTTAAGCGCAATGTAATCTATCGCATACCTTGCATAGACTGCGACAGTGCATACATTGGGTTAACAACACAACAACTCAAACAACGTTTGTCTGGTCATCGTTCACTTATGAAACGATATCAAGAGTTTAATGCGTCGGGCAGTGCGGAGAGTAACAAAAAAGATGAGTTCAAAAAGACGGCGCTGATGGTACACATGATAGATAATGATCATAATTTTGATCTGTCTAAAGTAACGATTTTAAATCAAGACAATCGAGTTCAAGCACTGCAAATACTTGAAATGTGCCATATATTCACGGACCAACTTACAATAAATTTTAGAACTGATACGAATAATTTAAATGTGGCATATTCGGGTATTTTGCATTCACTTGCTCAGTAATCGTCTAATTTTTTACTCTCTTTCTCTCCGTCTCTCAAATTAAATACAGAAGCTTCGTTTACAACAGCATATTAGAAAGTTCATATTGGAATAATCAATCTGGTTGTGATGTGCGTAGACGGTTATAGTGTAAGTTGGAATTTTAAGTTAGCCAATACAATAGTTAGTTTGTAAAAAATCCGTTTCCGTCCATTTGTTATGCTTTCAGTATAGAGGGTTAAACAAAAATAACACTTTCATGTTTAAACACTTGACTAAGAAAACAATTATCAACGTTGTAAGTAATTATGTGTAATGATGAAGATTGTTTAAATAATTGTAATGTTTTATAACAATAGTTGCTCCGAAGATGAAGGCATAGTTCTTCGAAACGTCAGCTGAACGTAAAATAAAGTTTTCGTAAGAAACTCGAGACCGAAAAGCCACATCTTTTAATAAAAATTCAACGGTCTATTATAGCTATTAGGTATAACATGAAGCACGCCTCATTAAATTCTGGAAGGATCCAAATTATGGCTTAATTGCCCCTAATTTAACATACGGTGCGTCATTACTAAATCGATCTTTTTCTATTTATTTTCAGGTGAGAATTGAACCACTGGTAAAGTACAACACCAGACCGATTTATTGGAATTCCGGATGATGGGAATTTGTGCTCGAGATTCTCATTAATTAGCAATTAATAGTGATTTTTTCTCAAAGTAAGTTAAAAACTTGTTTGTTTGGTCTCATAATCAAAGTCATTCTAAAGTCAAGCCCCTGCTGTTATTTAATCTGTACTTTGGAAATTGGCTCTCGAGACAAAAGGCTATTTTTCGAAAGCAGTGCCATATTCCGTAGCATCTAACCTTCTGTTTACTTCAAAGACGAAAAGTCTCGAACCTATTGCAATTGTGCAAAGGAGTAATCGGATTGAATTTGACCAATCTGTTTAGGGTTTTCCATTACCTTAAAAGAGTGTACCAGGCACAAAGACGGTCGTAAGTCAAAACAAACCAGGCTGGGCTGCTGCTTACAAATGATTCTTTCACCATGAAATACGAACTCACAGTTCAGGTGGCAGCAAAATAGATTGGACTTCTAATTGCAAACGAGGGAGGAAGAGCTAATGAATAAATGATTTCCCCGTCGCATATGGAGAAGATGATACCGTTGACAACAATTACCGAGGTCCGAGCGGTTGGTTGTGCTTCGTGCATTGCAAAATATGACGATAATTTGACGCAATGAGCCAATTGATTTTAATTGTTACGATAATGCCCTGACCGCTGAAACCGAAACAAAGACAACAGGAACATCGCGACCGGATGAAACAGATTATTAAATTCACTTCGAATAAACATAAGGCCACATAAATATCGTTTGATACGACACTTTGCTTATTTATGGAAATAGGAGCTCAATAACTAGATTCCATGGTTGTAAAATTCAATTTTCTGTCAGCACAACAACGTTTGCAAGCGTGTTTCTGGCGGAACATTCGATCGGAAAATGCATGGATCCACTCATGTCAGGGATCAAAGTATATCAGTTCCGGCACACTGACAACAGCTTGCAAACAGTAAATCATCGGTGTTTCCTGTGGGTAGTTGACAAAGCGAACCGACCGGTAGTACGGCTGCCAGCAAACGAGCTGTCCTCCGCTCCGGTGGGGTTTAATATGCGTATGTAGTATGTGCTCCTGCTTGTCGTTTCTGATATTTTGCCAAAGTTGATTTCAAAACCACTGATCATTGTCCTATCCCCCCAGAGTTGCAGCACATACTGTGGGCGGCACCGAAGAGCTTTTACTATGCATGAATAAAGTTCATGTATGAACGAACCGAACGGTGAAATAATACAAGTGATATTGAATCCGGTCCTTACTACGATCGGAAGAGTCTATATTATCGAGTCGAGAGCAACGTAACCACTAACCCACACGGTAACCCTATCAAATGCAATGTTGCCCTTTTGGCTGCTGATCCGGAAGCTGCTGTAAACTGACAGTTTGCACGTACCTACCACCTGTGGTAAGCAAAAGTTTTGAAAGATTTTACACTCTAGAGCTATGATTCTTTGTCTTGTAGAACAAGACTGAAAGTGCACTTATTGCAGGACGAAGAGTATGAAATCTTACGAAACTCTTATGCAAAACTGGTCCTCTCATGCTTCTATTTTGTTTGATTACTTAGTAATAGAATGTAATTGGCAACTGTTCTGGTTAGACTATAACTGACCCATTCTACTTTTACGATGTGCTTATTATAATTAACTTAGATAGCGTACAAGTGAAGAACAGGCCATGCATGTGAACGTCGTTTGTTTTTCAAGTCGAAAATATTCTCCTTCATGCTTTGGTAGGAAAGATGCACCAATGATAGTGGGTGCACATGTGTTATGATCTTAATAACGCATCCTAAAAATCATGAAGTTAGGCCATTGCAAATTATTTTTAAAGTTTTTGTCCCCCTCCACTCCACTCCCTTTCACCGAAATTAGCTTGAAAAATCAGGGGGATTAATTTGTGGGATAAAGTTATTTTTTTTTGTTAGAAAATCAACTGTGTGAGCTCTACTGCCTAAAAAAAGTTAGTGTATCAGTGAAGCATCTAGCAGGCAATTCAAACAATGGAATTCCCGAAAATTGGCAAAAAATTGTTTTCGTTTTTGCTTACATTTTTGTAGGTTTTTGCTTGGAAAATAGTAATGTATATGAATAGCAAAAAAAGATTTGGTTTTCACGTTTAAACTTTAAGTAAAAATGCTTATAACGCACGCTTATTTTTGCTCGATTAAAATTAGTTTTTTTTAATGGCATTTCGACATAATTTTGTAAAACATATCTCATGACTTTTAATAGATAATTCAGCCGCAATAGACCGAACATGTATTTGGCCGAATCACAAAAGGCAGAACCCCTATTTGACCGAATCACAAAAGGCCGAAACACGAAAGACCGAACACCTTCTTCAATGAATTTCGCCGAAAACTATTTCCTCAAATAATATTGATAAAAACATATATTGTATTATGGATTTTCGGTTTTGCAGTCAGTTTTATATCGAAAACGATAAAAATAATATTTTTCAGATCAATGCTAAGCTGGTTATTTGTATTACAAACAGTAGAGTTGACTATGATTGATACTTCTGTGTTTTTTCGACGCATTTACCGCGTCAGTCAGTAGCAGTGGCTCCTGCGGGGCGGGGCAGCCCCCTATAAATCACTTCTTTTTAGGTGCATGCATTTTCCTAGATTTACTTACTATTAGCAGTTATCCCTTTGTGAATAACCGGCAATTGCAGCGAGTAAGGACAGTATGTAGGTACCCAACATTTGAACAGATCGAAGGCAGCGAATATTTTCTATGATTTTTCAAACTGAGTTGATTGGACTTCTAGCAAGATAACGGCACGTTGCCCACCATACATGATACCTTCCGCATATTATGCCTATCGTCTGTCTGTCTGTCTGTCTGTCTGTCTGTCTGTCTGTCTGTCTGTCTGTCTGTCTGTCTGTCTGTCTGTCTGTCTGTCTGTCTGTCTGTCTGTCTGTCTGTCTGTCTGTCTGTCTGTCTGTCTGTCTGTCTGTCTGTCTGTCTGTCTGTCTGTCTGTCTGTCTGTCTGTCTGTCTGTCTGTCTGTCTGTCTGTCTGTCTGTCTGTCTGTCTGTCTGTCTGTCTGTCTGTCTGTCTGTCTGTCTGTCTGTCTGTCTGTCTGTCTGTCTGTCTGTCTGTCTGTCTGTCTGTCTGTCTGTCTGTCTGTCTGTCTGTCTGTCTGTCTGTCTGTCTGTCTGTCTGTCTGTCTGTCTGTCTGTCTGTCTGTCTGTCTGTCTGTCTGTCTGTCTGTCTGTCTGTCTGTCTGTCTGTCTGTCTGTCTGTCTGTCTGTCTGTCTGTCTGTCTGTCTGTCTGTCTGTCTGTCTGTCTGTCTGTCTGTCTGTCTGTCTGTCTGTCTGTCTGTCTGTCTGTCTGTCTGTCTGTCTGTCTGTCTGTCTGTCTGTCTGTCTGTCTGTCTGTCTGTCTGTCTGTCTGTCTGTCTGTCTGTCTGTCTGTCTGTCTGTCTGTCTGTCTGTCTGTCTGTCTGTCTGTCTGTCTGTCTGTCTGTCTGTCTGTCTGTCTGTCTGTCTGTCTGTCTGTCTGTCTGTCTGTCTGTCTGTCTGTCTGTCTGTCTGTCTGTCTGTCTGTCTGTCTGTCTGTCTGTCTGTCTGTCTGTCTGTCTGTCTGTCTGTCTGTCTGTCTGTCTGTCTGTCTGTCTGTCTGTCTGTCTGTCTGTCTGTCTGTCTGTCTGTCTGTCTGTCTGTCTGTCTGTCTGTCTGTCTGTCTGTCTGTCTGTCTGTCTGTCTGTCTGTCTGTCTGTCTGTCTGTCTGTCTGTCTGTCTGTCTGTCTGTCTGTCTGTCTGTCTGTCTGTCTGTCTGTCTGTCTGTCTGTCTGTCTGTCTGTCTGTCTGTCTGTCTGTCTGTCTGTCTGTCTGTCTGTCTGTCTGTCTGTCTGTCTGTCTGTCTGTCTGTCTGTCTGTCTGTCTGTCTGTCTGTCTGTCTGTCTGTCTGTCTGTCTGTCTGTCTGTCTGTCTGTCTGTCTGTCTGTCTGTCTGTCTGTCTGTCTGTCTGTCTGTCTGTCTGTCTGTCTGTCTGTCTGTCTGTCTGTCTGTCTGTCTGTCTGTCTGTCTGTCTGTCTGTCTGTCTGTCTGTCTGTCTGTCTGTCTGTCTGTCTGTCTGTCTGTCTGTCTGTCTGTCTGTCTGTCTGTCTGTCTGTCTGTCTGTCTGTCTGTCTGTCTGTCTGTCTGTCTGTCTGTCTGTCTGTCTGTCTGTCTGTCTGTCTGTCTGTCTGTCTGTCTGTCTGTCTGTCTGTCTGTCTGTCTGTCTGTCTGTCTGTCTGTCTGTCTGTCTGTCTGTCTGTCTGTCTGTCTGTCTGTCTGTCTGTCTGTCTGTCTGTCTGTCTGTCTGTCTGTCTGTCTGTCTGTCTGTCTGTCTGTCTGTCTGTCTGTCTGTCTGTCTGTCTGTCTGTCTGTCTGTCTGTCTGTCTGTCTGTCTGTCTGTCTGTCTGTCTGTCTGTCTGTCTGTCTGTCTGTCTGTTGATCAAAGTGAAGATTAGTTTCGAATACTACAGAGCCGAGAGATGCACGAAACACAACACTTGATCCAATGTAGCTCAGCTCACACGCGTCAGTTTTTTCGAAACACCTAATTCGTGCATTATTTGCCATAGCTGGTCTCGATCGACGGTATCGTATGTTGCTCTGAAGCCCGCCTGATAATTCCCTGTGAAACCTTGTGCTATCGATGACAACCGGCGTAACAGAACCTGGCATAGTACTTTGTAGACAGCGTTTACAAGCGTTATGTCGCAGCAGTCGAGCCGCTTCCCCGTGTTGTAGATGGTACGAACCACCCCTTCCATCTATTCCTCCGGGAGAAGGACTCCTCGTCCCAAATTTTGGAAATAACCCAGTGTGGAGCCGTTGTCAGCGTTTCTCGGTTATGTTCATAAGGTTCTACTTGTAGGCGGTCCTTACCGGCGGCTTTGTTGGTCTTCAGTAACCCGATTTCTCGTTTGACTTCACCGAGATCAGGTGCTGAGACTGAGACATTACCATCTTCCATGGGCACTCCAAGGTTGACTTTCATTTCGCCTCCTTCTGCACTTTCATTATTGAAGTGTTCATTTAAGAACTACCTACTTCTTCTACCTGTCAACCACCTAGTGCTTGTTTCGTTTCGACTGTCTGATGTTTCGTCGGGCATTCTGGTCACGTGCCCAGCCTACCGTGTTCTGCCGCATTGTATTTCCTTCTCTATATCAGTAAATTTGTATACTTGATACAGCCAGTGGTTCATGCGTTTGCGTAACACGTTTGCGTAACACGTTTGCGTTTTCGATGATGTCGACGTCGTCCGCAAAATCAAGAAGCATGTGCGATGTCTTGATGATCGTCCCGTTCCTTTCCACGTTTGCTCTTCGTATTGCACCTTCCTTAGCAATTTTGAATAGCAGGTTAGAAAGTGTATTTCCTTGCTTCAGTCCACCTAACATCACGAAAACGTCGGAGGTCTCTACCGCTATTCTGACGCATAATACCATCCATGTTAACCACCATGTTATCTGCCACAGCACATTTCGTTTGACTGAATCCTACACCGCCTTAAAGTCCCTATCTCTACTAACTAACGCATCTGATCCGTCGTGGAACAACCCTAAAAGAAACCTGCTTGGTACTCGTCGACGAAGTATTCCACAAACGGTCCTCCACCCAAGTTCCCACTACAATCGATATTTAAGAAATTTTGCGAACCTATTTGTCAGAGCATCATTGATCATAATGACGGTTGTCTGGGAGAACAGATACGGCAAATATGTCTCAGTGGATACTACCAGACAAGAACTTAACAAGAACTAAACCACTTGCAAAACTTAAAGTTTCAATAAATTGTCAAGCATAGAATTTAGAAGTAACTGAGTATAATAAATAAATCGTTTGTTTGAGAAACCGCTCGTGATTTGACACGATTGTAGGAAAACAACAAAAAACTTATTTTCTCGAAATATTTCCGACCCTAAATAAAAGAAGTTTGTGGCACTAATTTTGTCTGGAAATTTGAAAGAATATGTAAAAATCCTCAAGGATTCAAAACTATCAAAAAGTCATTATAATTGAGACACGCCAAATGGCACTTGTGGAGTTTCTCAAACAAACGATTCAAATGTTATCTTGATTTGTTCAAATTATAATTTGAATTCGATGGAGCAAACATGCGGTCGAACGCCATGGTTACAGCATAACGGACACTGCTGCTGTCGGATGACTGCAGTGAAATTTTCTCACCAAATAGCCAACAGAGTAAACGGCTGGCTGCTATTGTACCGACCAGCACCATCAGCGAGGAGGAATGTCACCATGCGCCGCACGGCCGACGGCGACGATGAGGTATAACCACTATCAGATGGGCCCCCAGTTTGTTTGTTTTACTGCGGCTGGCGGATACGCATTACCGACCAATAACAACAACAACTACAGCAGCAGCAGCAATGGCGGCAGACACCATATCGCTTGTGAACGTGGAGGCACACTGCGAAAAGGTAAACCACGCCATAACGCTCTGCAGTAAAATCAAAACAAGTTATATTAGAAGCAAAAAGGGGTGCTACTCGATTACAAACCGGCTAAATGGAGTGATTTCTGTTGACTTTTTGCGTACATATAATTTTAACAGCACCCTTTCCACGAGATGGATCTGAGATTACGCAGGCTTCGTTGCAGGCAAATCCACCGGCGAGAACCGTTTCGCAAAATTATTCCGTTTGTTTAAGCCATAAAAAGTTTACGCTCCACCATTGATTCGCTAATTAAATATGTATGAGTTTTTCGTTTTAATTTTTACACTTGCCGCAACGCAGTGACCTACTTTAAGGACACTTAATGAATAGATTTTAAAACCACTTCGAAACCGTACTAAATTTATCCTTCGTCATAAATGCAATCCACCAAATTATTTTCATGAATCCTTGCGCATGTTATTCCCCTGGAAATTAATCTTCGCTTGATGTCCCACTACGGTTCCATAAATCCCGGTGGTCGTAATCCGGCGAAGAATTTATTCAATTAAAACTTTCGCTACCACCCACGGCAATACAGTGACAGTACCCCAGTCGAGCCCCTAAAAATCCGCACCACACCCCGTGGGCTCTTCCGGTTGATCAGAATGACAAAACACCCCCTCTGTTCCGGTTCATTTGTTCCGTCTGAGCTGAGCGAAACAGTTTACCGCCACACGGAATGATGATAAGTCTGCTTCGGAGGAGAGAGAGAGAGAGAGCGACAGAAACATTCAACCGGCAGAAATGGAAAAATACTGCGAAATCCTAGAATCCCAACGGGCGCGGGCTCCGCGCGGCGGAACCGTGCGCAGAAGGATCCGCATCAAATTGTTTTCTAAATTGAATTCAGTCCAATTCATGCAAATTGCGGTAAGCGATGCTTGTTTTCAAGCATCGCGCTGATCGCGATAAATGCATTATGCGGGAGACAAAATTAGTTTGCGGTTTGTTGAATGCGATTGCTGCAGTATTACTTGATTAAGAATCGGTTTTGCGGAAAACCGATGGTGTCAATAGCAGCTGTGTGTTGGAAATTGAATAAAATTTCCAATTTCCTTCACCCTCTGCTTTAAAATAGATAAATCGGTTTGTTTAATAAGCTCAATTATTGATATCCTCAATAACGTTAAATATTTTTACCGTCTCAATAAATCTGTTTCCGTCGGCGACATTAAATTATTATGTTTTCAGCCGGGCTTCCTCTGATGACAGAAGAAAAATCTCCGGAAACATTTGCGGCAAAAATAGCAAATTACCATTTTCTGTTTCAGTGGCAAGCGGACATCCTTTGCAGTTGCCTGCCAAAATGTCAACCTGTTGTTTTATTTTATTGCCCGATGTCACATTGTACTGCTTCCTGCTTTTCTTCTTTTGAGATGGGAATGAAAAAAAAAACAAAAAGGAAAACAACCGGCAAACAGCGGTTATACATCGGTAGCCTTTTGCAATGGTTCTTTAGTACCTCACCTACTGGTTACATTACAACCATGAACAACCCGCTGGAACTTAGGCATTCAGGTGGGAATTAGGTTAGTATTAAAAGCATTTATTATCATTATCATGCATCTGAATCCACATTTTTCATACCTCGTTTCGTGGTGAAATTCAACTCTCGCACGTGGAAATTGCATTTACAGCTGGGGCGGATCAAACAAAAAAGTACAGCTTGGAAGCAAGCAGAATTTAATGCTTAGCGTCGATTCAGCTAAATGTTTAGCATTGCTTTACATGCCGGTGTACTGGCCCTGCAATTGTCCTCACTGCGAAATCTGTCGAATAAAAGCAGAAGGCTGAATTCCGGGACTTCACTTAACTCTTACACAGCGGAATTTTTGACACTATTTTCAACTTCATAACCATTATTCCGTAGAATAAAAGTATTATTTTATCCAAAACCTAATTTGGCTCCAATGACAATTGCAGCAGTTTTCCCTGTCACGGCAAAAGTAAAGTCAAATTCATAAGTCCACCGTATTACACGATCTGCTGCTAAAACCGGTCGCTTTCCGCCCGTGTTCCAGTAGTGACACAGCAACTCGCACAGCATAAAGGAAGCAGCAGCAGGAAAAACTTTAACGACGGAACATAAAATATGCCCTCCAACAGCCGGTGGTCGTCATTCTCTGACCGACCGGCGCGGCGGCCCTTACTGCTTGGCAAGGTGAGCTGCCGGCTGTCTGAATGTAATTTGTGGTTTCAGCCCGCCTCACACAAAAGCGTTCGCGTACACTTACATACACACATACACACACACACACACACTCGTGCAGTCAGGCGACATCCGGCGGCGGCAAGATAAGCTCCCATACCAAACCATCGCGCGCCGGCCGGTCGACAAAGGATTCCTCAAAACGACCGTTCAGCACGTGCGTTGAATTATTAATGCAATTAGGATTTTTTAAACTGCTTTCTGGAAAATCGAGCTTTTCTTCTTCCGTCTCGGTCTAGGATTGAGGCTCTCGCAACCGGTCCAGTAGTCTAATGAATTAGGGTTTTAAAAAGTGACTAGAACCAACTGTCGCACGCTGCTGAATGCTGAATAATGTTCGCTTTCAAAAGTCGTTTATGTTCGTTGCCACTCATTAATTTAGGAAACAAAAAAAACCTTGTAGTGCCTTACCTTGCCAGTAGCGAAAATTTTTGTTCTTCGACGGCGTTTGAATTAACTGTCAAATGATTGGTTGGATTAGGTTTCTATTACACTCTTTTCCATTCGATTGTATTAAAATCACCTATTTTTAGCTACCACGTAAATCGGAACAGATTCGTTCGAACCGAATAACGTGACACTATTTTTATGCCAAAAAAAAAACGAACCAGAATAATTTTCATTCCATTGCTAAATTTCGGGAAGAATTTTAAATCTTAATCAACCTATTGCGCAGCACAGCCCCGAAAGCGGCTTCTATGAAATAGTCATCATCTGCAAAACGAGTCCGCCGCGTACAACCGGCAATGATTTATACCTTCGCAAACAATTCTCATTACAGCAAAACGAAACGGAGCAAAGCAGCGAAAAGAGACATTCGGCGAAATTGCCGAAATACTTTCCGAATCACAATCCGCGTCAACCGGCAGCGCACATTCCACAGAGAGCTGCAGAACCGAGTAAAACCCACCCCTTCCTATCCCTACAACCACCGCAAAGCTTTCGTCCTTGCAGAAATTGTTGTGCTCGGTGCTATGCTACAAGATTGATGATGAGACTCCGGCGAAGACTCGATAGGGTGTCTGTCGAAATACGACGGACGGTAACGGAAATGGAATATTAGGCTACTGCATTTGTCTTAAATTGCCAGAGCCTCAAGCTTCAAGGACCCAACCAAACCAGAACCAAAAGCGTTCTTGCTACTACTTGATCGATACCTGACAGAAAAACACATTATAAATCGTTTTCCTGTCCCGTTTTCCATCTAATATATGTGTGCCGACCGGGCAACGAGGGGCAATAGCCTGCGGAAGAAACTCATCTTATTTTTTCGTTCGACTGGGGCTCGCGCACATGTACCGTTGGGTACAGCTGGGTACGAGTGGGCGGTTTTCCCAGACAACCGTCATTATAATAAATGCTGCTCTGACAAATGGGTTCTCAAAATTGCTTAAATATCGACTGTATAGACGGAAGAGGGTGGTTTTTGTTTGGCAATCTGCTATTTTTATTTGCCGTTTTCGATTCAACTGCCTGCTGAACAGAAGGGTATGTAATACCTAGAACGAACGTTTAAAGAAAGTTTTAAATGGAGGATGGTGTTGTACGCCCACCGCGATTTCTAATTTCTAATTTATCCATTAATTAATAAAGTTATTTTTTGTAGTAGACTAACTTATATTAGGAAGGGTATGTTGCTGCTTCGTCGTAATTGCCTATTCCCGTCCAATCCAACACAAATTATTAAAAATATCAGCGACTTTTATGACACACAATGCAAAATTAGTTATTCCCCAATATTTTAGTTTGTTGCCTCTCATATGCGATCAATCAAAGTGAGCTGAGATCTATTTAAATGCTTTTTTTCATCAAAGAATTCCTAGCAGCCAAATTTCCTACGTTTTTTTTGTGTGACGAAGAAGAAAATGTCGACTAATCGTTTCAATTTCCGTCATTCATAAAATGAAAATAACTCCCGCAACGCATTGTCGTTATTCTGCAGCAGGGAAAACTTGCATGACCAGCAGAAATTTTGCAGAATAACATTTGTCATGCCGTCCTACACAAATACATGCGCGTTAGCTTCGTAAACATTGTTGTGATTTTTAGTTCGGACGATGAAAAATGTTGATGGACGGATTTTAAAACAGTACGACGAATTTAAGAAATAAAGTCAGTTACGTAATTTCAATAAAATGCTTTACTAATAGCTTTTTAGTGAATTCAAAGTGCACGGATCGGAAGGTAAGTGCGATTGAGTCAGATCAGCACAAGAACTTTTGGAGTATTCATTAAATCCACCTAAGAAATGATGAAAATTAGATTGGCTTTCCTTACTATGACAGGAATTAGAAATACTAACTCTAGAACTCTACTAACAATTTGCCTAAAATCAAATTTTTTGTTTATGGACTACTGAGTAATCACGATGGGTGTACAGCACGTCGACTCGACTGTAAAAATTATCGAGCCATTATGTTACTTAATTGTAGGGATAAGGTGGTCCCCCGCATTCTGTTCAACCGACTGAGCCGTTACCAAACTGACTTTCGTGAGGGTCGCTCCACGACGGATCAGATGCAGACCCTGCGTCAGTTACTAGACAAGTTTCGGGAGTACAACTTGCAGACTTATCATCTGTTTGTGGACTTTAAGATGGCGTTTGATTCAGTCAAACGAAATGTGCTGTGGCAGATAATGCTAGAACATGGTTTTCCAATGAAACTAGTTACGCTGATTCGTGCGATGTTGGACGGGTCAAAATCATGCGTGAGAATGGCAGTTGAGACTTCCTATACTTTCATGACGTTGAATAAACTGAAGGAAGGGATGGTAAATGGCTGAATAATGCGCTCCAGAACCACCGAGAGGTTCCACAGCCTCTTATTCAGCAACTCCTATCTCGACCTCCTCGTGGTACCATCCGGGATACGCACCTTAGTGGAAATCAGACAACCGGTGGAAACTAAGGTCGTATGCGGACAGAGAAGGGGGCACTCATGCGAAGGCTGAAGTGTAAACTCTCCGCCTGCTGGACGGTTCTTCTTGTTTTCCAAGAACCAAAGCAGAGGGTCCAAAGCCCCTAAAGGAGATGGTTGTAATAGCTGTTATCCATGGCTATTATGTAAAAACTTGAATGGATAAACCCCTAATCCAAGGTGTGACGCGACCCGTGCCGAAGGATGAATGGTGGAGGGGGTTCTATAAATTCTCTCGCCGCAACGGAGCCTGTGGAGTACCAGGGCGCCCTCCACAGCAATTTGCCCTTGCTGCATCAAGCCGGTCACTGATGCAGTGGACGATTTCTTACCGTGCAAGCTCTCTCTGCCGAAAAACAAAGAAACGAATGAGGTGGAGAGGAGAGTAGGGGAGGAGCAGGACTTGAACGATGCGCTAGCAGATGTTCAGTCCTGATCCTCGTCTATCCTCAACACGTTGACTCGTTGTGAGTCGACAAACGAAGATGTGGCTCCAACTCTCTACTCACGGGTCAAAAATCACTCTGCCTGATCTCTGACTGTGGTGGAGGGTGGGCTGAAACAAAAGGAGAGCCGAACAGTTATGGCCAGTAGGATGGCTGTACAGTCGCTCAAACAATCTAAAAAAAGAATATATAACGTCGAGTATCCACCCCTAGGTTACTCAAAAGTTGCTGAGTCTCAATGAGAGAGATCTCAGCAAGCTTACCGGCCTTGTGACAGGACATTATCCGAGTAAATAATATCTTCGGAATCTTAGTTTCGTACAAGATGATATTTAACCTCGGAACACTTGCTCTACTATCGTGGAGCACAAATAGTACGCAAACTGCAGTATCTCAAAAAGGGGAGATCTGGTTGGCGTCGCCGATGAGGATACTAGGTTCATAAACCTAGTCATACCTGATTGGCACATGTCTCGCTCCAGCTACCAGCCTGTCACTTCCTCAATAGGTGATAGGTAAGTTTGAAGCGTACAGAAAAATAATAAAACGGGGCATACCACAATAGTTCAAAATAATGGACGCAGTGGTAAGAGTACCCAACAGAGGAGAAGAAAACTGAAGGAAGGGGATGCCCTCTCTAACGTTCTATTCAACATTGCCTTAGAACAGCGGTTCCCAAATGGGGGTTCGCGAACCCCCAGGGGTTCGCCAAAACTTTAGTTCGCTACAGAACAGTATAGGGAAATCCGTCAGGGGGTACGCGAACCGAAAAAAGGTTGGGAACCGCTGCCTTAGAAGGTGCAATACGAAGAGCAAAGGTAGAAAGGAACCGGGCCATTATCACGAAATCTCAAATGATTTTTTGTTTTGCGGATGACGTTGATATCGTAAGAATCAACCGTAGAGCAATGAATAAGACTTTTAAGTCGCGAGATTGGGACTTACCATTAACACCAGCAAAACGATGTACATAGTTGCTGCAGGGATCGTGGAAGTCCAAATGATGTTGGTACTGAGAAGGAACTGAATGGGGAACGATAAAAAGTAGTGAAGAAGGTAGTTCGCGAAGTAAAACGACAAATTGCAGACGTGATTCGGGCTTTCTACGGATTAGGTAGGTAGCTGAAGTCCCGTAGTTTGCAAAATTGGCGCTCTATAGAATACTAATTCTCTCGGTGGCCCTGTACGGACTGAATAATGAACGCTAAAAAAAGCTGATCGACGAGTACTTGGGCTTTTTGAGTGTAAAATTCTGCGATCAATACTTGAAGGCAAAATTAAAAATGGAGTACAACACAGACGCATGAAAAACGAGGCTTCTGTTCCCCTTACAACAGTCGAGCTTTTCTTGCCAGCGCACATCCTGTGTGTAGTTATACGGAACGAAGCCTACAAACCGTAAAACCAGCTCCATCAATCCAAACCGGCTTGACTTTGCATATCACTCTAGGCAGCCCACCGCGTCTCACCAACAGCGACAGCGGGTCATTCCTGAGCCCAGTACCGGGTTGCAATGATTTCAGTACTATGATAAACCCTGATCTCCAACCGCAGTCGGGTCATTCCTGACAGCGAACAATAGTCGTCCCGGGTCTGCGTGTGGGTTTACGGAACGGGGTTCACAAAATTCCACACGCGGCAAGTGCAACAACTCCTATAACAATTCTTTCGATGACGCAGCTTCGTTTCCAGCTCCCTGCCTGATCCGCTGCAGAACTCCTCCAATCCTTCAATGCTGATTTACTACCAGAACGTGCGCAAACTTCGAACAACAATCGATTACCTTTTTATTGCTGTAGCTTAGTCGAATTTCGATATGTACAGCTTTCGAAGCTTTTAGTTCCATTACGACTCTAAGAGAAAACAATTCGAAACATTCCAGATGCGCCCACTAGGAGCACTGCAGTAAGATAATCCAGTGCATCCAGTTATCAAATGATTGGAGCTTTATTCGTGGCAAATATTGAATAGAAAATTGAAAGTACTGAATGGTTGTGAGAAGTAGATTTGTCTGTCTCATTGTTGCAGAGATGAGTAAACACACTGGTTCACTGTTCTTTCACGAAATTAAGTGAATCAAAAGGTTCTATTTTGAACGAAATCAGACCGAAAAGCACATTATAAATCGTGGTTCTGCCCGCCTTTCCATGTTATTCCATGTTTCCTGTGGAAGAAACTCATCTTATTTTTTTTCGATACGAGTGGGAGGTTTCCCCCAGATAACCGTTATTATGATAAATGTTGCTCTCATAAATGGATTCTCAATATTGCGGAAATCTCGACTGTGTTCGAGGGTGGGTAGTTTCTATTTGTCGATCTGATATTCTCTTTTGCTATTGTGGATATTGAACCGATGCTACAGAATGTAACGAACCGTCATTTTCTAACGCTGTCACCTTCAATTAGTTCACTGGTCTATAACCGGAAGCGTTCGTTTCGGTTGCTAATTATTTTGTCACCTCAGGTGATAAATGAAAATCTTTTTCGGCGAAGCGAAGGTAGAAAAATTAAGTTTTACTCTGTAGATTTTTAATTGCCAACTCACATCAATGTTTAAGGGTACTCTGCATATCCTAGCTTTTTCCGGTACGGCGATATCGAATGGTAATTCATGAAACATGTTGTCACTCTTGTTTCACACAATCCCTCTTCGGAAAGCGAAAATAAGCAACATTTTTCCATGCGGATCCATACGACTATCCCGAGCAGGAGCGAAGAGCAAAATAATATCAAAACTATATCAAACGAGTTTAATGAGTTTAATAGCTGATTTTGTTATCATATCTTATTGTGATCTTAAAATGACATTCGATATATTTCATAAAAAAATGTCTATTGATTAAAGGGATTTTAAATTATAAATATTTTATAAAATAATTTATAATATGACATATGCTACTACATTTGATATTCAATACCTTAATAATACTAAAATATGTTATTCCAAACTCTGAAATACAGTCATGTTATTGCTTTGTTGTTCAAATAACACAAGTAGTAATTCTTTTGGCCTTAAAGGAGTAAAATTTTGATATTATTTTTTGTTATTTTACCAACTATGTCAGCCAAACCAAGACCAAATTTTGATATGAGTTATTCGATTTCGAATAACACATTTTGATATTATTTTGCTCTTCGCTCCTGCTCGGGATAGGCTCACATTTCCACCGGAGAAACAATTTCTTTAACGTAGGACTATGTGCTATGTCCTACAGCAGGGTGTGATTCCCTAATTAAGATTTTTTTCATGGTTTAGATACCGATCGACTCATAACGGATGAAGTTTCTATCACAATTTTCTTTTCCAATCGCGAATGAGTGAAAATTGACGAAAAGTTTCAAGGTCAAATATCCCTATTCATTTTCTTCGTAATCGCTTTGCTTCACAGGTACGGACGACAGTTAAATACACCATTTGTTTACTGTGATTTCGATTAAGGTACCCCGGGCTAAGTGGGACCTAAAAATTGCAAAGTTAGGGTTCATTCGTTTGTGTAAAGTACATCTACAAAATTCTTACAGCACAGAAACTCTTCAGTGGTATCACTTCGAAGGTTTAATTACATAAAAGCAGGGTTCATTTTCAGTTTTTTGCTCAGTAGATGCTCATTTGACTGTAGCGCCTCAACGAAACAGAAGGGCAATTGTAGAGCTAATTATTATATACACTAGTTGAGCCCGAATCTTACGATCCGGAAAATATAAATGTCTGTTCAGAATTCCAAAAACTGCGGATACGTTCCATTGGCCAGTGTTTGCGAAGATGTTTAATCTTTGTATTAGTTCTTTGAGGTTCTTATATTGCATAATATAGCTCTAAGATGTTGTACATAAAAGAGTCATAGCCGGAAACTGAAACAAATAGTTTTTATGGTAGTATTGGATTTTGTTTAACTGAATAAAAACTTCTGGCTGTTTGCAACATTTATGTAGTCTGATTAGAATAAACTGTTGTTTAGAAAATTTTTGATCGTTTGCTATCATTAACTCACTTTTTAAAATTTTGCCGGTCCGGTCTGATTTAACACCGACCATTTGATATCGCGACAAGCAATCGAGTTGAGCAGGCGAGTCGAGCAGTCGAATCAAGCAATCGAGTCAAGCAGTTGGGTCGAGCAGTAGAGTCGAATAGTCAAGTCGAGCAGTCAAATCGAGCAGTCTAGCCGATCAGTAAAATCAAGCTGTTCAGTCAAGCAGTCCGATCGAGCAGTTGAGTCGAGCAGTGGAGTCGAGCAGTTGAATCGAGTGGTCGAGTCGAGCAGTTAAATCAAGCAGTCCAGTCGAGCAGTTGAATCGAGTAGTAAAGTCGAATAGTCCAGTCGAACAGTCGAATCGAATGGTTTAGTTAAGCAGTCGGGTCAAGCGGTTAAGTCGAACAGTCGAGTTGAGTCGTCTAATTGAGCAGTTGAGTCGATTAGTCCAGTCGGGCAGTTAAATCAAGCTGTTCAGTCTAGCATTCCAGCCGAGTAGTTGAGTCGAGCAGTCGAGTTGGGCAGTTGAACCGAGCAGTCGAGTCGAGTAGTTTAATCGAGCAGTTAAGTAGAGTAGTCCAGTCGAGCAGATGAATCGAGTAGTCTAGTCGCGCAGTTGAATCGAGTAGTCTAGTCGAGCAGTTGACCCGAGCAATCGGGTTGAACAGTTGAGTCGAGCAGCCGATTCCAATAGTCCAATCGAGTAATTGAGTGAAGCAGTTCATTCGAGCAGTTGAGTCGACCAGTTGAGTCGAGTAGTCCAGTCGAGCAGTGGAATCAAGCAGTTGAATCGAGCAGTTGAGTCGAGCGTCGAATCGGACAATTGAGTCGAGCAGTCTTGTCGAGCAGATAAATCATGCTGTCCAGTCAAGCAGTCCAGTCGAGCAGTCGCATCGAACAGTCTAATCGGGCAGTTCAATCGTGCAGTTAAGTCGAGCAGTCGGGTCGAGTAGTAAGTCGAGCAAATGTGTCAAGCAATCGAATCGAGTAGTTAAGTAGAGTAGTCCACTCGAGCAGTTAAATCGAGCTGTTCAGTCAAGCAGTCAAGTCGATCTGTCCAATCAAGCAGTTATGAGTCGAGCAGCCGAATCGAACAGTTCAGTCGAGCAATTTAGTTAAGCAGTCCAATCGAGCAATCAAATTGAGCAATCAAATCGAGCAGTCTAATCGAGCAGTCCAGTCGAGCAGTCTGTTCAACCAGTTGAGCAATCGAGCAGTCCAGCAGTCGACTAGCGAGATGACTGAGAATACAATCCATTGCTACGAAAGCATGACGTCCTGTCAGGAACCTGATTTTCGGTACAGACATAAGCCTCTTATATAAATAGATTATTGTTGAAGAAAGTATAGTTCTAACTTTTGCATTTACGGCGCTATGGGGTTGCTACCCCGTTGGTAGCAAAAAGAGTGCTCATTTGGCTACCAACGGGGTAGCAATCACATAACACCGTAAATACAAAAGATAGAACTATACGTTCTTCAACAATAATATAGATAATAATTAGCTCTACAATTGCCCTTTACACTACTTTTTCGAATTCTGATTAGTTGAGGCGCTGTAGTCAAAAGAGCATCTACTGAGCAAAAAATCGAGAATGAAGCCTGCATAAAAGGATTATTGATTTATATGCAATGAATCTAAGAACAATTTTCAAAGTCATGGCGAAAGGTCCCATTTGCCTCATTTATCGGGGCAAATTATGAGCTCCATTCCCACTTAGCCCGTATTCCTACTTACCTTACGGGGTACCTTACTTTTTTTTCTAGAAAAAAAGTGACAAAGCCCCCTCGTCCCAAAAAGTCTGCAGTTTCTTTACGACGTTCAGACTAATTTGATATCTGCTTGGCAGGTACGCCAGAAAAAGTGATAAATTTCCTCATCCCAACAAACCTAGCTCAATTTGATGTCCTGAAAGCGAACCGTTATAAAAAAGCGACCGACTAGCCCTATCTTTCGCCCGATTGCATTCATTTACTACAAATATTTATTCAAAATGATGTCTTAAAGGGAAAAGCAGTTGACATGCATATGACGTGATGCTGCGATTTTCAAAGTGAGGAAGAATTAGCAATTGTCTGATTCGAAAATAGGGTTTGTGCGTTTAATTTGTTGCTTTACAATTAGTTGCCTGCAATCATTTACATACTTTCGATTGTATTGCTGTCAAGTGATAAAATAACTGATAAACGTAGTGTCAAAAAGAACTAGTAATGTGCAGAGGACGTTAGCTAATTGATGATATTTTAACTGTCATAATTTTAACTCGTTGTTCGTATGTTAGTTGAAAGGCAATTATATTTCAAAACAAACTACCACAATAAATGATGCTATATATCGACTATCTTCAAAGAAATTACGAAATAATAACCCAGATTATGTATTTATTTTTTCCGTTTAACCGTAAGTTGTTCGTCCAACAAATGACAATGACAAATATTTTTTTGTTTTGAGCAAGATCCTTAAAACAATTAACTATTCGTTTCAAGCCAGTTACCTAAAGTTGACTAGTGCTACAAATCACACAATAAATTTCAAATTGCGATATCGTCGCCGATCACCAGAAGAAGTGTGATTGTGGCCTGATGAAACTCTTAGTGGAACTACAAACTCTAAGAAACGGATATTTTTTTTTGTAACCAGAAGGGCATTGGGTTAAAAGGCCACTGCGGCAGTCTTAATGATCGTCTTTTGTGGCAGTAAGAAACGGATAAAACTGATATACAGAATACGGGCATTTAGACAATTTAAACTTAAGAAGATAAGTTTATCTAATTTATAGGAATGTTTCAGAGCGTTTATTACAATACAGTAAATTAAAACTTTGCGTGATAAACATTTGCAAAATGTCAAGCTTTGTCGGATTGAACTTGCGTTTGTAGTCCTACGTGAGCCCCTCATTTGTGCCCCAGGCACAGACCTTCGTACTGTTTTTAACTCCGTTGAACAACCTAGTTCTCGTCTGTCTAAACGCGCGCCACTCATTGCAAATTATGTACCACCAGGTAAAACTCAATGAATTTTCGCAATAACAATTTTTCAGGAAATATTTTTCCTGCTTTAATTTCCATTTCTGCCATTAAGCAATGCATGGATTAAGAACAATTCTTGTGAAGTATCATGAATTTTTGGAACAAATGAAATCCGAGAAAGCTGCAAATTTTGGATGGGAGCTTTCTGGGAAAATATCAGACCTTATTTTTTTTAATATTGTATTTGTTCGGAAGTCCATAAATTATGTTGGTGTGCAAACATTCTGGGAGCCGTCCGTCAGCTCAACCCTGTACGAGAATTTTAAAAATTTCACAAGCAACGCAGCGTTTCCAACTGTCTAGAAATGTCTTGATGATCCAGACTATTTGGTGCCACCAGATAAACAGACAAAGTAAACAATCCGTGGGACGGTAGAAGAAAGTAATGAAATAAAGGTGTCGACAAGACGTGAAGGGGAAAGAGTGGCAAAATTGAGAAAGGAGGGTCATTGAAGCAACGCTTATATGTGTACCAGTGCTCGAAAAAATTGACAGCCCTGCATGAAGGCGCATATAAAACGCATCCAGCGCATACCGTTTTACCCCCGGTAGTATTCTTTTATCTATCAGCCCATGAGCGTGACTACTGAACTGCTGACAGTATTTGTCTTGCTCAAGTTTTTACCCTTCAAAACGATTCATTTATGAATTGTAGTGCTGAATGATTGCTCGACTAACCTGTCAGTTAATTTTTTTTTGCTCTTGACTGATATTTAAGATCTCAAAGTTTAGTTTTTTAAACTGCATGGTTTTCAAAATCAACCAAAACTTGACTGAAGGAAATTAATTAAAACTGTTTGTTATTCATTCACTATTTCTAGTATGCATAAATGTAGAGAACAACACGTACATGAACCCAAGTGATTCGCTCGAATCGTTGGTTTCAGGTTGGCAATGCTGAGTTCATTTCACCTGCACTAGAAACAGCAAAGAATGTGCAGACTGACTTCCTTCAAAATTGTAGAGAATCACTTCAATATTATTATATATTTTGGTTTAATGTTCCGCAACTGACTGTAACTGCAGTCCAGCAGACTATAACAGTGTTTAGCAACCATTACGTCAATAAAATTATTATAATTAACTCACATTAATGCCAGATAATTATGCTAGGCATAATAAATTTAGTAGTTTTAAATTGATTGATGCATAAATCGGGATGAAGCGATATATTTTGTTGATGGGACAGACTAAACAATTAATTTAAAACAAAACTTCAATTAATCGCAATTGTTCTAATTAACATGCATATTCATTTTAATAGCATTTTGTTTTTTTTTTCAATTTCAATATCACTTATAATAAATCATCAATTTGATTGGAGCAATTGAAGTGACTAATTCAAATGAAATATGACATTCTAAATTACAATAATTCCGAATTAGCATCCACCGTGCAAAGTAAATTACAAAACACAATTATAATCCCGTTTTGTTTCACTTACGGCTAGGTATGTGTGGTATTGCTCTGCAATCAGTCATCCCGCCGAGGATGGCCGCGAAATCACACGTGACTATATTTAATTCAACGGTACCGGCGCAGTCAGCAACCACAGTCCAAAACGCATAATTTTCACTACGGTTTGCACGCTGCACGGGCCTCTAACCGAAGTAATATACAATTCTATCAGCTAAAAAAATATTTTTTAATTGATTATTGCTGTGCGCTGAAAACCCGGACTTGCTGCGTCCCATTTTGATAGCGGAGGCGAATGAAATTAAATTTGCTATTTCACCTATCCAGCACACATACGCATACGGCCAACACACAAACATAACTCGTTTGAACACAATAAATCAACCGCTTATGCAATTAGTGACCGTGTATATCGCGTGGTGTCCGAGGATAAATCGGGAAACAAGACCGATGCGTCGTATAACCAGGTGACAAGCGCGGACAGGAGAGGCTGTGAAAATTAATTAGGCGCACCATCCGTCATATAATTATCCGATATGTAATCGGATTGGCGATTCGAACCGTGAGCTGTAATCACTCGTCCAGGCACGCTGTCCGGTGACTTTTTCGGTGAATGGAAAAAGTCAAGGGTGAGAGAGCTGAAATACGCTAAAAACCAGGAGTCGAAAATCGTCCAGAAAAAAAAATTGGAGAATCATGATTTACCAACAAGCCTGGACATGGTGCCATAAAAAAGTAAATTTCGATGTTAAATGAACTTTATCAAACGCATTCAGCAGCATTCGATCGGATAAAATTCGTTTCTTTTTGTAATAACATTAATTTCAATTGCTAATTACCTCCTGTTTTTTTCCAATTAAAATTTTTCACAGTTGAAAAATAGCTTTGAAATACTCGCAGACTGATGAATGTTGATTCGCTTCTTTTTAAATTACCAACTGAAATAGCGTTTATTCTGTTCTCTATCATTACCCCCAATGTTCTAGAATTTAAAATAACTTTAAATTATAGTCAAAATCACCCGTTAGCATGCACGTCAGAATCGTTGAAAAAAACGTGACTTAGAAACAGCATGTGTAGGTATCACTCTAAATATCTCGTGACACACACGCATTGAAACGGATAGGTACTGCTGAAAAGCATGAAAGTTTCCATTCTACAAAGCACCAGTCCTGCCAGCAGCTGTTGGATGTCACAGACAATTTTTCATTTCCTGTGTTCTCCTGGGTTTTGTACACTGAAGCATTACGGCTATCCTTCGAGGTACTGCAAGCAACGTGAGTGCGTGTGAATGTGGAATTGAATGGCGTGACCTCCAGCAGTGCGCTCGGTAATTTTCTCATTTCATGTAATCAGAGTATGAATTATGTCACGCTATCTGAGCCGCACCACCATCATGGACCAACGGTAATCCAAACGGTCCAACGTAGGTGACGGCGAAATTAAAGAGCTTCAAAGTTGCCGCTTCGCTCGCTGTTCGACAGAAAGTTGACATAATTTATATTGAATTAATCTGGATCGACTTCCACTGACTGAAGGGCGGGGTGGGAGACGAATCACGGAGAAGCGATAATGAGCAATAAGCTGCCAGGGGATAGATTGCTTGCACCAATTCGGAGGGATAATCTTTCGGAGCGTTTCCACCGGCCTGCCGCCGTCTTTCCATTTCCACCGCCCGTAAAATCCATAAATCATTGCAAATTATTCCCCACCCGGAGAGCCCACAATGGAAAACAAATATCCTGAAAAAAAGTTGTCACTGAAAATCGCTTTGCGGCTGGATGAGTCAATAGATTTGGAAATGAGGATTTTTGACTTGCTAATTATAGGCGACGTTTTCCCGCGTCGATAACTTCTTGGACCTTTTTTCTTTACGTTTTCTTTCTGATTCTGCTTTTAATGTGGGAAAATATTTGTTCCTTTTTCCGTCATCTTCCGATAGGATGGATAGATGGATGATGAAGTGACAGTGCAGAAAAAAACTTTCCCGTCGCTAGTGAGTAGTACACTAAGCAGCTCTTTGCTTATCTTGTCACCACATCAAACATGGAATTCAGTTACCGAGAAAATAGCATTTGTTCCGGTTTTTGACAATCATCTTTATTTTTGCTTCAAGAGAGATGATGGGCGAAATAGAGCTTCTACGCAAGCTGCTAAATGAGAATACTATGATGCTAAATGAGAGTACTTCAATTCAATTAGCTATCCTGTGATTCTGATTAGAATCAAGTGAATCATTTAACGCTTATTTCTTCCATTAAATTACTTTAAACTAACTTGTTAGTTCTGAACTGATATATCCATTAAATATCATGCATGGTTTGGTTACTCTTACTTACTTAACGTCGAAAATAATTGCTTTTATCTGTACTAATTTGACATTGATGTGCGTCGTACTAGAGTTCATGTCAAACCAAGTTCAGACAGAACTGTTCAAACATAAAACTACCGTCTCGCCTTACAGGAAATCTACCTTGCGGTCAATTCATTCAGAGTCAATATTTATTGATGAATTGATTAGTGGAAGGTTTTCCTAAAGGGTTATGCTTTGACTTCTGCAAAACGTAATATAATTATGCATGCAAATCAAACCGGATCAATTTACTCTCTTTGGTTGTGCAAACTTTCAGCTTCTTCAAAGTGCTTTTAATAGTTTGTTGGAACTACAGCTTGAATCATTAAACATAATATACAAATCTATACATATAGCTTTATTATTTCTTATGAAAACTTGGAAAAAGGCAAGGTTCGAACGCTTGACCTATTCTGAATGAATTTTTAGGAATTTGCCAATCGATTTATAGAAGATTTGTTAATTGTGTCAGCTTCATGAATGATACACAATGGTCACAGGAGCTCTGACCCAAACATAATGTTTAAATTTAACCATTTAGACTCAAAGCACCATACTCCATTGACCCTGATGTAATTCCATCTGGAATATCTGCCCTGAGCTCGGTCTCTAAACTTTTTGAGCATGCTGTACTGGACCGCATTTTTGGGGGTTGCAAACAAGTAAGCATGCTGGAAATTGGTGATAATTTTTCTGAATAATTTTCGACTTCATGTAGTGTTCCTCAAAGTAGCCACGTAGGACCGTTGATATTCCTTTTTTTTTACATTTTTACATTTTTTTAAATGAGCTCTATCACTGATGCCCGTGTGCTTCAGCAACAGTTAGATAGCTCTACAGGTTACCGTATGAAAGTTGATTCAAGCAAGTGTGCCATCATCACTATTCCGAGAATTTCTTTCGGCTTCATGCTCTTGGAAACTGGCATTGAAAGAACTAATTGTATCAAAGATCTAGGTGTGCTGCAAGAAATTTAGGCCTCATTTTTGGGATACGTGCCACGTATCCCCCGTGTAAAAAATACTTGAGTGTATAGCGATTTCATCGCATCTTGAATTAAGATTGTTAGAACAGTCAATAATTTTTATACCGAAACTTTCCTATAGACTAATCTCGTTTTTTTTTTGCTCACCTTTCCACTCTTTCCCCTACCGTCCGTTCATCAATTGTAGAACCATCGTTTCAAAAAATATTAATTTGAAAAAATATGAAAGTTTCCTGGCAAAATTAAAGATTTAATCAACATGAAGGAGACGGCGGGACTTGAGACACATGACCGCAAAGCATACAGAAATGGGCATAATGATTGAGATGCATACCGCCGAGAGGCGTAATGGAAAAGAAGCAAAGTAGACGTGACGCCGATTGTACACTATATCGAATAGATAAGAGGCCGAAAGGACATGAGACTGGATAGAAAGTTAAATCAGTTTTGTTGAAAAACCATGTTCGAACATAATTCGACATAAATCAATTCGTTTAATAAAATCGTACGCTGCTTTGAAATTTATTAACAATTTGAAACCAAGTAGAGTTGAAGTACCTCTGCTCATTTTTTATTGCTTATTAATCACTTCTCGCTATACTAAGTGTTATTTATTTTATACATTTGGTTTACAATTGTTAATTTGAATTTGGGAATCATTAGTTTTTACTACCGAAAAGAGTAATATTGAACTTAAACAGGAATTTCTTTCCGAGCCATACACCCTAACATTTCGTTTAAATTTGCTGTTAAAAATATGAAATCTTCGCTGACAAAAAATGAACGTGATGATTAAGATGTAATTCATGAGTATAAGTTCTCATCAGGGCTTCATATCACAAGACATTAAGCAGGACCAACTTGGTTTTATTCACATCTTTCATAGGCTACAGAATACCGAAATTTAAAAAATTCAATCATTACATTGCCATTGCCATTGCTTAACTTCTGCTACTCGGAATAGCAGTAATACGTTGTGCTGATTTAAGCTATACTTCACCGGACGCCTAATCTTCGTCAATGTTATCACTTCCTCCTCTGTTATATCAGATGTCTAAGCAGTCGTCCAAGCTCGCACGCCGTTCTCCTATATCTTCTTACTTCTTACTTCTTACTTCTTACTTCTTACTTCTTACTTCTTACTTCTTACTTCTTACTTCTTACTTCTTACTTCTTACTTCTTACTTCTTACTTCTTACTTCTTACTTCTTACTTCTTACTTCTTACTTCTTACTTCTTACTTCTTACTTCTTACTTCTTACTTCTTACTTCTTACTTCTTACTTCTTACTTCTTACTTCTTACTTCTTACTTCTTACTTCTTACTTCTTACTTCTTACTTCTTACTTCTTACTTCTTACTTCTTACTTCTTACTTCTTACTTCTTACTTCTTACTTCTTACTTCTTACTTCTTACTTCTTACTTCTTACTTCTTACTTCTTACTTCTTACTTCTTACTTCTTACTTCTTACTTCTTACTTCTTACTTCTTACTTCTTACTTCTTACTTCTTACTTCTTACTTCTTACTTCTTACTTCTTACTTCTTACTTCTTACTTCTTACTTCTTACTTCTTACTTCTTACTTCTTACTTCTTACTTCTTACTTCTTACTTCTTACTTCTTACTTCTTACTTCTTACTTCTTACTTCTTACTTCTTACTTCTTACTTCTTACTTCTTACTTCTTACTTCTTACTTCTTACTTCTTACATGCGCCTTTTTCACGTTCTACTTCTTACTTCTTACATGCTTTTTTTCACTTTCTACTTCTCACAACTTACTATTTATGACTAAGGGCTCTTAGCTCACGACTCACTACTCACAGCTATCTACTAACTATTCACCACTTATGACTCACTACTCACTACCAGGGCTAGTTCGTTCACTGTGACTCACTTTTGATTCATTTGACAGTACCGTCTCAGCCGAGCAAAATTTGACTCAAAGTGAACGAACTAACCCTGCTCACTACTCACTACTCACTATTCACCACACACTACTCACTAGTCACATTCACTACTCACTACTCTCCAATCACTATTCAATACTTACTACTCACTACTCACTACTCAATACTCATTGATCTCTACTCTACTCACTACTCACTACAGTACCATTTTGAAATGACACAGCTCGTTTTTGGCTAGGTTCGTCCGAATTCGAAAATCATTATCATTCTTTTTGAAACAAAACTGACATTCCAGAATATTTTCTCCGAATACTGACAATTCCAAAGCTATTCTGAAGGCTTAGCGAACAATTCCCGGCTTGACTTGAAGTATGAAGTATGAAGGAAACTATGTCAATGATGAAATTAGCATTTTGACGCAATATTTGATACAATGGAAACGAGTGGCAACCCACTCGTGGCTCGCTACTCGTTGCTTGCTCCTCGCTACTCGGTTCTCACTACTGGACACTCGCTATTCGGGACTCGCTACTCTACACTCGCTGCTCACTAGTCACTACTCACTTTTCATTATTCACTTGAGTAATTCTCGTTGAAACGGGGCCACTACTGACAAGAGGTCTTCAAATATTGAAAGTTTTGCGCTTCATTGGTTGAAAATGGTTAAAAAATAAGAATTACACTTTTGGTACCTCGAAATAGTGGACCCCTCGTTCGCCAAAGGGCCTGATTGTTTCAAAAAAAGTTGAATTTTGAGCAAATCTTGAGCTCTATATCAAGTGATGTTTCATAAATTTGCCATGAAACAACTAACAATTAGCCCGTTTCTCTAAAGAAGAAGAACAGGGCTTTCAAATGGAGTAAAAAAATTTTTGGCGGCCATCTTGGATTTGGTCGCCTTATTGGATTTTATCAAAAAATCGCCGTTTCCACCATGAGTCCCCCAACCGATTTTTATTTTAAGAGCATTGGAACATTGGAAAGCTGAGCAAAAATGCTATAAGAAACATTCATAAAACTAGGTGTGCAATGGCATTAGCTGAATAAAACAATCAGTTATTTGTAGGAAGGTTCACAATTTTCATATAATTATTGTGATATTTCCAAAATTCGCTATGAAACAAACGACACGGTTTTGTAAAGAGGAGAGAAGGGCTTATAAACGAAGTGAAAAGAAAAATGGCGGCCATCTTGGATTTGGGCGCCATGTTGGATTTTATCAAAAAAATCACCGTTTTCGCCAACCGATTTCAATTTCAAGACCACTATCGGAAGACTGAGAAAAATGCTATAAGGAACATCGCTATGTTTGAATCTCAGTTGGGAGAGGTTGTTAGAGGCAATTGTTCATGGCGAAAACGGCGACCTATTGCTAAAATACAATATGGCGGCCAAATTCATGATGGCCGCCAAAAAACTTTTACTCCATTTGAAAGCCCTGTTCTTCTTCTTTACAGGCTTTGTTAGTTGTTTCATTGCAAATTTATGAAATATCACATGATATAGATTCAACTCGAACCAAGCTATAATCTGAGATTAGAACCGGATTTAAGCCCACAATGCCCTGGCGGGTGTTGTGAGTTCAAATCCGGTTATAATCTCAGTATATAGCTTGGTTCGACCCATGCACCTTCCAACATTGGACAAAAGGTAGGAGTCGCAACGACAACTTGTTAAGCGTAGCTACCTATTACCCCTCCCCCTTCATTTCCACTCTTTCCCCTCCATTCCCAAAAAAATCCTTCTTCATTACTTTCCCTTACCGTCCCTTCATCAATTGTAGAACCATCGTTTCAAACAATATAAAGCCTTTGATAAGCCCGCATAATATACTAACAACCAACTTTATTGTTAACTAGCTGACCCGACAAACTTCGTATTGCCACAAATTAAACTGTGTTGCACATAAATCGTGAATCTCGGATGACGTTTGTGTCTCGAGTTTTGCAAGTTTCTGGGGAGTTCATGGGTGATTTAATATACAAATTTTGCTCACAATAAAGTAGAAAACAACTCCCCCCATTGCTTAGCCTGACAAAATAAAGCGGATAGCATTTAAATATTCGCCATCATTACAAACCATTTCGCCGAATACCATTTTGCGAAACACCAATTCTCGGTTGACTATAACGCGGAATATAGAGTTTCGCAGAATACCATTTCGCGAAAAACCTTACGCGGGATATACCATTTCACGGAAAATCTTTTCGTAGAAAGTACCATTTCGCAGGGGTGACCCAACTGAAGTAATAGAGGTCAGTAGATCTAGGAAAATAAGTAAACCTAGATAGAGGTGATCTCTACGGGGGCTGCCCCCCGCAGTGACCGGCGCTTCCGACGGCAGGTCGCCGGCAACACTCACGGCCTGTGGCTGTCTTGCGCTAAATTATCTAATGTTACTATTGATAGTTTATGGTGATCTTGTTATTAATTAATGTTTTATGAAAGAGTCTAAAATTTCTCGAGTTCGATTAGTTTTTGAGTTACGCAAAAATTTCTGTTTTATTTCCTTATCCCCCGACCACAGTGAGGGGGGGTGAGGGGTCTCAAACCATCATTAAAAAAATTCCTGCCTCCAAAACCCCCCACATGCCAAATTTGGTTCCATTTGCTTGATTACTTCTCGAGTTATGATGAAATTTGTATTTCATTTGTATGAGAACCCCCCTCCTAAAAAAGTAAGGGGTCTCAATTCACCATAGAAAAAATTCATTCCTCCAAATAGGAGAGTATAGGAGAGGTTTCAATTCACCATAGAAAAATACTTGTCTCCAAAAACACCCAGGTTATGAGGAAATTTGTATTTTATGTGTATGGAAGCCCCCCTCTTAAAAGGGAGAGGGGTCATTATTCCCCTCCTAAAGAAGGGAGGGGTCTCAATTCACCATAGAAAAAAAATGCCTGCAAAAACACCCTCATGCTAAATTTGGTTCCATTTGCTTGATTAGTTTTCGAGTTATGAGGAAATTTGTATTTCATTTCTATAGGAGCCCCCTTCCTAAAGTGGGGAGGGGTTTCAATTCACCATAGAAAAAACTCTTGACTCCAAAAACACCCACATGTAAAATTTTGTTCCATTTGCTTGATTAATTCTCGAGTTATGCAGAAATTTGTGTTTCATTTGTATGGGAGCCCCCCCTCTTAGTGGGAGGAGGGGTCTCTAACCTTCCCTGGCCCCAAAAACTCCTATATGCACCGATCGGTTCAGTAGTTTTCGATTCTATAAGGAACCTTCGGGCAGACAGACAGAAATCCATTTTTGTAGATATAGATTTGTATGAGAGCCTCCCCTCTTAGTGGGGGGAGGGATCTCTAACCATCATAAGAACCTTCCCTGGCACCAAAAACTCCAGAAATCCTTTTTTATAGGTATAGATTGAGGAACTAAGAAATTATGGTGGGTGAACGCGCAACACCATCCATTGAGTTACTCGAGGTATTGCTTTCTAAGTGTTACGGTTAGTATCATACAGCCAGAAATAGTGCGTGTTGCCTGCTGGAAATAGAATACACATAGGCACAAAATAGAATCGCAGGCTTAAAATAGTCGCCGCAAGCTTATCATTTATCGCGACTGTGTCTCAAATTTAAAACTGTTTTAATACTACCAAAATTCACTTAGATATTCAGTAAACGTTATCAAATCAATTGGTGAGATGGGGAAAAATGATCAGTGTAACCTAATTCGTATGAAAATAAATTAAATAAAGATTCTTGTGCATTCTACTGGTATCATTTGAAAATGTTCCAAAGACGTTATCAAATATTTTCCACTAAATACCAACAAATAGTTGCTCTAAACCACAATACGTACTCATCCCAAAATGCGGTTTAGATTCGTTATCGATTCGGAAGTTAATATTATCTCTCAAATTTGCGCTCCGTATACCTATAAGAGTGCCACATGTTACATCCTGAAAGCATTTCCTGTCGACACGGGAAACAAGACATGAAAAGGAAACCGGGATAAATTCCCTCCCGCACAAAGGCACTTCCGGCATTTCCTCATCATATTACAGTCGATTTAATCAACGTCTAATTCCGCTTCATCGATCAAATTACTAGCAATTGAATTAATCAATCATTAATTAGAGAATTAACCGTTATGTGTGCGACAAAAAAAACACCTTTAGCAGGGCGACAAGGGTACCCGGGTACCCAAAATTGATATTGTTATAACATCAACAATTTTAAACCGATTTCGACGAAATAGGTGTCATTTGAATCGTTTATTTATCTAGTTTTGAATCATTTGGCCATTTGGCCACTAAAAGACATACGGAGCCCGAAAATCCGGAATTCCGACAGAGTGTCCGCTGTGAGGAAGAGAAATGATTGTATTGCAGCAAAATCAGTCATGCGGATATAAAAACTCTAAAGATTCGTACAATGTACTATTTCATATAATGAGATGAATCAGGTTGGCCATTCCGAAGTACGTTCCTGTGGGGTCATGGGTGGCCAGTCCAGGATTGGAGGTAAAACCTAGCAATATGGGTATCAAAGTTCTTGGAATTAGTTCGGTAGGTGATATTTTTTACATTTCGATGTATTTTGATTGGTTATTTCGAAAATGGTTTCTACGGGGTCACAGATGATACCGCAGGATTCAAGATAATGCTTAGCATTATCAGAACCGTTCAAAACGTAGAACCATCCGTTATACATTTGGTACCAGTTCCGAAATTATTAATCAGTACTAAACTGGCCATATCCGTTCAAAACATCTAAAAGATCCGCTAAACCAATTCTAATATTGGATTAGGCACCCAACTGGCCATCTGTAATCCTACAGGGACCCAATTCTGGAATGGCCAATGCGATCTAAAGTCACCAATTTATATAATAAGATGAAAAAAGGGTCCACAATGTCAAGCTCAAAACTAATAGCTTTACTGAAGGCTGATATTCTTTCAAAACAAGCGGCTTTCCACGTTTTACCGGACGTTGCTCCGGAATTACCGATTCCCGGGAACTACATGTCATTTGATGGCCAAATGCTTTATCTAATCAAAACTAGATAAATGTACGAATCAAATGCCACTGGTTTCAGCCAAATCGGTTCAAGATACCCAAAGTTATGAGCATTGCAAATCATGGGTACCCGGGTACCCTTGTCGCCCTCCTACGTAATAAAAAAATTCAAGTGACTCTCATTGCTAAACCCCTTTATGGATATGCACCAAAAAAACCTCAATTACTTAAGATCAACGAGTTTTACGATGTTGCAAAATTTCAATGACGTATGTTTTAAATTGAATGAGTTATAACTATTTTAAAACTGAAAAGGTACCCGGGTACCCTGTCGCACACATAACGGTTAAGGAGCACCAAAACTTAGCCGCAAGCAAGCATGAAGGGCACGCTTGTTCAGAGAGTGAACAAGCACGGGCAAAAGTTGCAAATCGCATCGTCTGCGTCTGTCCGTGTGGCTGTGGATGGCGATAAGATTCGAACCGGCGGTCCTGATTGGATGGTGGTTGGTAAGGGATAAGTGTTTCTAGCGAAGAAGCGCACCGGGGCGGGCTAACAAGGCATTTTGGTTTGCAAAACCTACTTTGCATTGATACAACCGGATTTTACCGGATACCATGCGTCGGTGAAAGATGAGCATAATCTCATTATAGTTTGATGCTGCGATAAGAATTCAATTAGTTGTAATGAACGAAACAGGTAGCCCTGTTTGGTTGGACTAACCGAAAAATGCGAGTGGGAAATTTTTTTTTCGTCAGCAGGGTTTGAGCTTTTCTCACTGCATTATCAGCTTACTAAACTAATAAGCATTTTGTTTAAGTTGCCTCGAAATGGTGTTATGTTAGTTAGTAAACTCAATGTTGCCGGCAAAAGGCATCCAACTCTGAATCACTTCTCAGATTTAGCGTACGAGAAAGCTTGCCGACTGGCGCACATGTTGCTTTTTTTCTATTTCAAAGAAACTAATTTATTCTTCGGAAAATATTGTGCTGTAATTTCGCTGGAAAGCCGAAGTCGGCAGTAATATTTTAGCTGCCGTAGTGACATGGCGTAAAATTAGGACAAACCGGATAAGCCCCCACACTTTTCCCCACACCCAAAAATAACACTCGGAAATAATTCTGTTCCGCCGAATACTTCTACATACAACTATAGAGTGCTAGAGCACTTTCCTTACATAATGCAATGAAAATAACTAGCTGCTCTCACTTCGACCGTATTGTATTCCCCGCACAACGATTTTGTATTCATGAGATGATGAAAAAGACCCAGACTCGTAATTCCATTTCGTTTATGGCTATGGTCGTGTACGTCATCTACTTACCCGCCAACCGAGAGTATGCCGCATTCCTGCGCAAACATTCCAGCGGCGGCGGCAGCGATGACGGTCCTTAGTAAGGATGTCCCACCGCTCGCTCGCTCCAACGGAAATGTACAGAGTGAAGATAAAAAATATAAGAAATTGAATGCATTAATCACGCGGTGCACGGTTTGTTTGATTTACGACAGTTGGAGGGGCACAAACGTATTGTCTGCGTCTGTCTGTTGCTCGATTCGAGCTGACGGCTGCTGGCCAAGCGCACACCCCCCGCCAAATCTTGGAGCTTTTAAATCGCAAACGGTCGCTCGGGGAGTTTTTCGTTTCGCTTTGCGAAACCTATTATTCAGATGAAACGGGCAATGATGGTGCGAATTCCGGGGCGTAACCGTCTAATTTAAAGCTTACCCAAACCGAGACTTAGGCAGCTTAGGAGTTTTTTTTTCGCAGAAAAAATATACAATCATTTTCAACATTAATATTCTTTAAACGAAATATAAAAGGCGGTTGATTTTGTTTTTAGTTTGCAATCAAGCCAATATTAGCAGTCAATTTATAATAATTGTTGATTGCATCAAGTTCGTAGCAACAGTATCTCCCCTCGAATTTGCTCTTTCCCTAAGAGTGCCTGTCGAAAACAAGCTAACCTATTTTCCATTTTCGATTCCGATTTCAGATCATGCTTCCGATTCGTGGCTATCGTGCAAGCAGTGGCAATACGAGCATCAACAACGGCAACGACTTTCGCATCCTTCGCTTCCAGAATGCTAATCAGACCGGCAGAAAAAGATGCTGTTGCTACTCGACCATCATCGACTCCGTTCCAGTTTCGACCCAAACTGTACCGGAGACGTGAGCTCATCGCCCGTAGCTGCACGGTGTGACCTACAGCAGGTTCCAGTAGCGGTAGATGTAGATGGCCCAGTGCGAATGCTACGACGTGTGTTCCGGTGATGTCCGCCCCACCCGTAGTAGGAGCAGAAGGGCGAAATGAATTAATCATAGTAGCAACAGCAACAGCAACAGCAGCAGCAGCAATAGCAGCAACAGCGACGACGAAGTGAATTTAATTTCCCCGGAAAGGCCAAACAACGAGCGCCCAGCGAATCTGTGCCGAAGTTGTCCTCAGCACAGACGTGAAACGACGAAAATCAGCTTTACCTCCCAGGATGATTAATCACCCGGTGGAGAGATTTGGTTGATGAAAAATAACTTTCACTCCCCCGGTACGTAGCAGCGACTGCCACGAACGAAACGCTTCCAGGTCGCAGGACCACGCAGGACACGGGGCACGATAGGCAACTTCGTGATTAACTGTATGTGACAAGCCAAAGCTCGAAGAACGCAACGAACAAGAAACCATAAAAACCTAATCAAAAAGGTGCACTCCCAGAGGGCTCACGACACGCACAGCAGCGCGGCGTTCGGCCTTCAGTTCGCAAGTCAAGAAAACGGCACATCATTACTACCAAGTAACACTATCTCGCTCACTCCACAACAGCAAACAGCACTTCTTAGCCCGAAATTCGAGTCAAAGCTTGATGCTTGATGGTCGCAATCATCATTCCTAAAGACTGTACGCTGTTGTAGTAAAATCACAAAAGCACTCTCGAAAACAAACGACGACGACAACAACAACTACTACTACTACTGCATCACACCAAGTAACAGGAAAGTAGCACTTGTGCAGTCAGTGAAGTTCTAGAGGACCGTCGAAAGTAGTAAGCAAACAACCCAGCACTGAACGCACACTGCTGCAACACACTGCTCGGGCAACATGAATCTCATGAACATGGATTCGGAGAACCGAGTGGTTCTGAACGTCGGTGGCATCCGGCACGAGACGTACAAGGCCACGCTGAAGAAGATTCCGGCGACACGGTTGTCCCGGCTGACGGAGGCCCTCGGCAACTACGACCCGGTGCTGAACGAGTACTTTTTTGACCGCCATCCGGGGGTGTTTGCCCAGGTGCTCAACTACTATCGGTAAGTGGTTACTAACTCGGGGATGTGGGTCAGCAGTGTCGCACACTGTCGTGAAAACGGATTGAGCTCACACAACCCGTGAGTACGATTGATTGTTTTTTAATTGGCGAATAAGCAAATCTGAGTGGTAATTATTTGAGCTGTAGCATTTTACTAGCATCAAAAAATCGAAAGTCAAATTTAAATTATACTACTGCTTATGCTGCACCAAAACAACTGATTGGGAAATAGAAAAAATAACAAAATTAAAGGGTGTCGCCATCAAATTGCATCACGGAAAAAATGCTGTAGAAACTTCTCTAGTTGACTGATTCTGTTCAAACTTTCAGACAATATAATAAAACTTAGTAAGCTTTTAGCATATTTATTTCAACTTCAATACCGTAACCGTATGCTCGCGATGATGCTTGATCCGGCCAAAATACGTATTGTTCATCTAGAAACGGGATCAAAATTTTCTTCAAACATTCGTCTGGTGCACATCTTAATTGCTGGCCAAACCAGAGAGCTTATTGTTGAAGGCACGAGAAAAAGAACGATGTCCTTCTGCGTCCATAGTTATGGCTAGTCTTTCACTACCTTGCTTGCGAATAGTTGTTGGTCATTTCAGGATACGGTAAGCAGTCGAAGTCGCAACATATTCGCTTTGTAAATGTTTTATCGTATACTTTTTGCCGAGATTTCTGTGGCAGTTCGTAGAAGTGTACAACGCGCTCCCGACATGCTTCTTGTTTCAACGCCATTTTAAGCAAAACTGGGTAAGCAGAAACAAAACAAAAAAATACTGGCAAAACGAAAGAGAGAGAGAGAGCTAACACATACATACTCTCATTTCTCTCTGAGCTTGTTTGTTGTTGAGTACAGGGGCCGCGAAAAAATTACAAAATTTTAGTTGCCACCCGTTAGAAACTCAAATGATGCAACTCTATTCCATTTGAAGGACTACTGGTGAGATTGTGCTATTTTTGCCCAAATATACTTCATTTCATCTTAATGGTAAAATCATATATTTAGTAATCTTCGTTAATAGCACAAATGAGACAGACAGTTAGAGCGAGTGATTAAGAGAGAAAAATTATGAGAAAGTAAGGGACAGAGAATGAGAAGGAGTGAAAGATAATGTAAAAAAGAGAGTTTCTGTGAGAAAAAGTCAACAACACTATAACAATTATCCGTCAGACATCTGGCTGGCACCACTAAAAGACTTGCTTCCGCCTCGACATCTGACAGAAATTTTTTATTTATTTACTTACTAGCTGACCCGACAAACTTCGTATTGCCACAAATTAACCTGTGTTGTACATAAATCATTAACCGCGGATGATCTTTGTCACAATCTCGAGTTTTACAAGTTTCTGAGGAGTTCAACCTTAGATCATTCATTTTGACAATTACGTAACTATGAAAGCATCTCAGGTAACCAATAAGCATCACCAATGCTATACAAATGAAGGCCAATAAGCATTTAAGTCGCCTTAAATGCTACTTAAATGCTATTTTGGCAAAATATACAGCTACTTTTCTGATAACCTTCTTATAGTGCTGACAATGCTAATTTACAGCTAATTACCGACACGAAGAATTTGAATACCATTTTGGATGCCAATTTACAACATCTATGCAGTCAAAAAGAAATATACAAAAGCGTGCAGAATAAAATGGCAGATACGCTGATTTGCTGCTTATGTTAATGCTTATTAGTTACCAGGAATGGGAAGTTTAATATACTAATTTGCAATTTTTCCTCCCAGTATAGTAGAAAACAACTCCCCTGTCCCCTCATTGCATAGCCAGAAAGCGGATAGTAATATTCGCCATGATTGTATAACATTTCGCTGAATATCATTTTGCGAAAAACCTTAAGCGGAAATGGTACATTTTCACGGAACACTTTTTTGTGGAAAGTACCATTTCGCGATCCTCTCCTTACTCGCTGTCGCTCGTTCCAGGAAACCCAGGTAGACCTAGGAAAACAAATAAACCTAGACAGTAGTGATTTCTGCGGGGAGTTGCCTCCCCAAAGTGGGCGGCGCTTCCGACGGCGGGTCACCGGCAACACTCGCGGCCGTCTCGTCCTGAATGATCTAGTGTTACTATAGATAGTTTTTGTGGTCTTGTTATTGACTAATGTTTTATGGAAGAGTCTCGAACTTCTCGAGTTCGATTAGTTTTTGAGTTTCGCAAAAATTTCTGTTTTATTTGTATGAGAGTCCATATCCCCCTACCACAGGGGTGAGAGGTCTCTAACTATCATAAAATAAATTCAAGACTCAAAAATCTCCCACATGCTAAATTTGGTTCCATTTGCTTGATTAGTACTCAAATTATATGTAAATTTGTATTTCATTTGTATTGGAGCCCCCCTCTTAAAAGGGGAAGGGGTCGTAATTCACCATAGAAAAAATTTCTGCCATCTAAAATTCCCACATGCCAAATTTGGTTCCATTTGCTTGATTAGTTCTCGAGATAAGAGGACATTTTCATTTGTATGGAAGCCCACCCTCTTGAAGGGAAGATGGGTCATAACTCGCTTTCTAAAGAGGAGAGGGGTCTCAATTCACCATAGAAAAAAATCTTGCCTCCAAAACCACTTACATGTCAAATGTAGTTCCATTTGCTTGATTATTTCTCGAGTTATGGAGAAATTTGTATTTCGTTTGTATGGGAGCCCCCCCTCCTAAAAAGGTAAGGGGTCCTAATTCATCAGAGGAAAAATGGTTGCCTCCAAAAACACCCATATGCCAAATATGGTTCCATTTGCTTGATTAATTCTCGAGTTATGAGGAAATTTGTATTTCATTCGTATGGGAGCCCCCCCTCCTAAAGTGGGGAGGGGTCCGAATACATCATAGAAAAAAAATTTGTCTCCGAAAATACCCACGTGACAAATTTGGTTCCATTTGCTTGATTAGTTCTAGAGTTATGAGGAAATTTGTATTTCGTTTGTATAGGAGCCCCCCCTCTTAAAGTTGGGAGGGGTCCTAATTCACCATAGATAATATTCTTGCCCTCAAAAACCTTCACAAGCCAAATTTGGCTCCATTTGCTTGATTAGTTCTCGAGTTATGAGAAAATTTGTATTTCATTTGTATGGAAGCCCCCCCTCTTAAATGGGAAAGGAGTCATAATTCCCTTTCTAAAGTGGGGAGGGGTCCCAATTTACCATAGAATAAATTTTTGTCACCAAAAACACCCACATGCCAAATTTTGTTCTATTTGCTTGATTAGTTCTCGAGTTATGCAGAAATTTGTGTTTCATTTGAATGGGAGCCCCCCCTCTTAGTGAGGGGAGGGGTCTCTAACCATCACTAAAACCTTTCCTGGCCCCAAAAACCTCTACATGCAAATTTTCACGCCGACTGGTTCCATAGTTTTTGATTCTATAAGGAACATACGGACAGACAGACAAACAGACAGACAGACAGACAGACAGAAATCCTTCTTTATAGGTATAGATTTTTTCTGCACAACCCCGCTTAATAATGTAGCGAGATGGGCACACAAATTGTGCCTCTTCCTACACCTATTGTAGAAACCACCGACCGAGAAGTTTAAGTTGTGTTTACTGGCGGGACGACGAAAAATGTTTACCGGGAAGAAAGTGGAATGATAGTGAGGAGAAAGAAGGGAAAGATAGAGAAAGGGGAGAGAGAGAGAGTGTGAGAGAGAGAGTGTGAGAGAGAGAGTGTGAGAGAGAGAGTGTGAGAGAGAGAGTGTGAGAGAGAGAGTGTGAGAGAGAGAGTGTGAGAGAGAGAGTGTGTGAGAGAGAGAGAGTGTGTGTGTGTGTGCGAGAGAGAGAGAGAGAGAGAGAGAGAGAGAGAGAGAGAGAGAGAGAGACGCATCTACGAATTTGTCTAGAAATTAGCTACGTTTGGTGAACCTCGCCGCGTCTCGAAGGGACTCGAGAATGTCCCCGAGATGCGCTCGAAAGACATCACTCGATCCAAAGCAGCTCTGATCAGTCGCGTCAGTTTATTCGGAAAACGTGTTCGTGCATTACCAATGACAGTTCGACCGACTGTATAGTATGCTGCTTTGAAGTTAATAAAGATATGATGCGTGGGCACGTTGTACTTCAGTTATTTCCGCGCAAGATCTGGTTGATGGCTAAAATTTGTTCCGTCATGGCGTAGGCCCCATGAAGCCCAGCTGCTAATTCCTTGCGAAACCTTGTGTTATCGGTGACAGCCGACGCAACGGAATGTGGGAGAATGCAACTTTGGCGGCATTTACAGCAGTCGAGCTGATCACCCTTTTTGCAGATGGGACAAACCACTATTTTCACCCATTCCTCCGGTAGCTTCTTATTCTCCCAAATCTTGGAAATAACACAGTGTAGAATCGTTGCAAGTGTTTCTCAGTTATGTTGATGAAGCTCTGTCGATAGGCGGTCCTTTGGCAAAATTATTTACATTGATATTTACTACAACTTTGCCGAAAGTACTAAATCTGTATCTCGAATGTACGAAAAAATAAATTTCGTATCTCACTTTTAAGGGAATTAATCACCCAAAGATTTCTCTCACTAGAAGGGGCTTGTTATACCAAGAAATGTTGCTAAAGACACTATATGCGCAAAACTTTTGCGTTTTGGCACAATATCACACGATCACGTGTTTCGCTGTTTGGACCACTCACTGTGCAGCGGTTGTATTGGTCTTCAGCAACCCGATATCTCGTTTGACTTTTGGAGATCAGGTGCTGGGACATTACTATCTTCCATGGTCCGCCTCCTTCTGCAACTTGGCCATTGAAGTGTTCATCGAAGAACTGCTTCCACCTGTTGACCACCTAGCGCTCGTTTGTGATTTGATTCCCTCCCTCATCTAAACACATGTCAGGTTTCGGTGTGTATCCCTTACTAGTTTGGTTCACCTTCTAGTAAAACTTGCTCGTGCCATTAGCTCGGAATAGTTACTATAGTTGCTGGTCTAACAAGCCAGTCGTCGTATGTTCGAATCTCGGCTAGGCGGTGCTTGCTAGATAGAGTCAGTAGGATCGTTGCACTAGCCCCGTAATTTTCCTGTACACTAACAGCCGACTGCGAAGTCTAATATTTCACGATCTCTGATCTGATTTTGGCGCTTTTTGCTTCCCACAATCGTAGTCAACTGGTTGCTTGCACGTCGATATTTGGCCAACTTCTCCCTAGAGGCAATGCTCGAATAATTTTTCTATGTGAATTCTTCGTCTTCAAGGTTTGAAGCACAAAACTCCCTGGAATAAGGCAGCTCTCGGCAGATTGCTTAGCCGAGAATGTTAAGCCGAAGAGCACGGCTTTGTCGTATTTGAAATGCGGTTGACAAGTGCCGCACACATGTACGGCTACTAAATAGGTGATGGTCAGAGTAAATAGTGTCCCTCCGTATGGAATGTATGTTTATGATGTTAGAGAAGAGCCGACAATCTATGAGAACGTGGTCAACCTTCATTGGTTCATTGACACGTTGGTTAGTTGATCTTCAGGTAGCTTTGTGGATATCTTTGCGTAGGAAAAAGGTACTTCGGATCACCAGGCCTCGAGAAGCTGTGAAGTTTATACATCGTTGGCCGTTATCTTTCGTGTTGTTGTGAAAGCTATAAGGTCCTATCACCGGTCTATATATTTCTTCTCTACCAACCTGGGCATTCATTTCTACAAGCACTTGCCACAAAGCAGTTGTGGCAACCGTTATATAACTAATTTCAGTTATAAATAAGTTACTGCAACTAGAAGTAAGCTCTTACTTCACTTTTTGCGCAAACGTAAGAACTAACGGCACTATTAACACGGGGCACAACACGTATCGTTCTTACAAACATAAAAAAATATAAAAAATATATTTACTTTTTACCAACCGGTTTCGGGCAACTACCCCATCGACGGGGTAATACCCAACAACTAGAAGTGCTAAAAGTGTGTTGCAATCTAATCTGTCTTGCGATTTTACATTAGCCCAACACTACAAAGCTCGTTCCCTGTTCGTTGGTAGTACCATCATCATCCTGGTAAAATTGGGCCGTTCCGCCTCGGGTCTTCCAAATCTTCTCTCCCTTGAGAAATTTGAGATCAATTTGAACTTAGTCATGTAAATATTCTATAGGTGTTAATAGCATCAATTTTCTGGTCTTGGAGGGATTGAAACGAAATTAGAACAAAAACGATTTTGGTTTTAAAAATGGAAAGTTGGAATAAAACTACGAACGAATCAAAAATTCAATTTTCAAACATGCTTCTTATTCTAAAGCGGCAAGTTTCCCGAAAAATCTAGATACGCTTATACAGTTGAATCAATATATATAGAATGCCAGTGTCGCTGCAGTGCTCGTGGTAAACATCACACATTTGAAAATTACGTATTTACACTGTATGCGCATATGTGTGAGTGATCGATTCGAAACGGGAATCTGATTGTCAAACTAAAAAGGCAACCCAATAAAAAATCCTTCTGCTTTTCCGTAAATCACGTAGGATAAATAACCCGATTTGGTCGTTTTGGGGTATTTCGTCGGCAGGAAAATTTTCTATTGGGCAATTTGACAATGTAGTTCCCGTATCCAAGACATGAACCAGCAACATGTTTGCCACCAAAATATCCATGAAACACCAGCGACACTGGCATTCTATATATATTGATTATACTGCTTATACCTTTTGTGCGCCAGCTCTGCAGTCAAACGATATAAAGTACATGAATCCTTTGGAAAAAACGGAGGCTGCGTAGTTATTTATTTTGACTTACCTATTTGTATCCTGCAAAGCTTAAAATTAGCAGTTGAAATGGGTAACATTACAAAACACCTCTATTGATTTCAGTGTAATCGTGACTCTGCTGTAGGAATTTATTTGAGGGCCTGCACTTTAATTCATTTAAGACATGAAAAGTGTTCAAAACATTAATATTTATCATTCCAAACTTGGTGGTTTCAGGAAAATTTGCATTGATCAGTATTAAACTACTAATCAGAAATCCTAATAACGCGAAGTCACATAATACTGCGTAGTTTATTACTTTGCTCTCTCAAGTTTCATTCACAGACCAATAAATGTTATGGAAATTAGGATACAAATTACCATGCACTGTTATGAATCACATAAAGGGCTCATGGCTAGTTTCTCTGTGTTTGCAATACAGCATGGATTTTAAGGTGTTCATCATCCTAGTGTAAAATGAAATTAAATGAAGATTATTCATAGGTAATTTAATTTCAACTAATATTTTCGTTCTTTAGAAACAAGAATCCTAGTACCACTCAATCACTCAAATAACGTACCAAATCATTGCTTTTACCATACATTCGCATTAAAATCAGATGCTCATCATAAAGAAAATATGTTTTATTTTGAATTTGAGCTACATGAAATATTTATAAGAAGCAGCAAATCGCTCTCTCCTTATTTACGTTGAGAAATTGAAGGCGAAAGGGCAGATGGCAGACACCTCTTTAATGTGCCGTATCGCTGTGTGTACATTACCATACGTATGCGTAGTTCATTTTTGATTCCGCATCGTCTTCCCAGATTTCCATCATTACACTTCTTTTCGTGTTTTGATCCACTGATAACCTGTCGACTTATCATTTGAATAATGTATTCCTTTGACATTCAAATGTGAAAGCTGTGAATAATCGATTTCAGGGATTGCTCGTCCTAATAGCTTCTATCAAATCATTCATTTTGAATAAATTTAAAAATGGCAATTCGTCATTGTCATCAATAAGTATTCAACTACACAGCAGCCGGCAGCAGGCATAATCTAATTCTGCTGGATGTCTGCTGTAACATATTTGCCGGTCCCTTTAAGCTCCGCCAGGTTCTGATTTCACCACAACCCATGTTGGTAACTCAACCATATTGAATCGAAATCCGGTTGGGTTTGCAAATCTGATTAAACGGCAATGGACACAACCGAACCGGTCGGTCGTCCGTTACGACCGCCATTGAGTAAGTGTGCGGTCTTGTGGTCTTTTCGGAATCCTTTTGTTTTGTGCCAAACAAAGGCAAATGATTCTCGTTAGCAAGTTCGTATACATGTGAAGGATTAGAATGTCCCTATTGTTGCGAAAGGTGCTAGGCAACCCGAATAAAGGATGGGAAAAGGGATCCTCATTTTATATTCACGTACACACATACACACCTCACGCTGTGGGGTGCGATCAATTCAAAACACAGTTCTGTGAGCGTTGAAAAGCCTCCAGACAACTCACTTGATGAAAAGAATCGCATTCACATCCGTTTCCCAGCCATCCCATAGATCGGGAAACAATGAAAAAATGAGCTTTTTGGCGAATTTCAACGAAACAAAAGCCCGCATCAGGAAACTGCGCCATTCGGAGTTTGTCCCGAGCCCGATGAATTCACTTGTAAAGATTTCACCACAACTTTCCCGTCACTGCCCGACGGGCCGGCAGAGAGCTCAACCAGAAATCCATTTCCGAACAGAAACACACCAACAATGAATGCGGCAGCCACGAAATGGAATGTCACAATACCGAGTCGTCGTCCTCGTCGTCGTCGTCATCGCTATATAGGTAGGACTGTCGTAAAGAACGCAGCCATGTGTGCCGGACGACTGCCGGCGAAAGGAAACGAAAATCAAGATACATACGTCGACCGGATGGGTGGGTGGAGTGGAGTTAATTTAGCTCTCCTTGTAGGAAAAGGATGCATGACTGGATATCGTGAATCCGCACAATTCCATCTGCATTGAGAATTGTACCGTGCATTTCCTTTCAGTCCGCAGTGCAGGTCGCTAAGATGCAGAACTTAAATCCAATTATATGCTTGCTGAAACGCGTTTGCTCAGCAACTACAATATTTTCGCTGTAGAAATGCTTTACGTTTATGCCCCAAGCAAACTGTGAAACAAAAATCGATTCATAAAAATCGAAAAATAGAAAAATGAAAACATTTTATCATTGTATCTCAAATACCTTTATCACAGACAGAATCTGAATAAAAAATAGAAATCTGCTAATAGATGCAAAATAAAATAGTACCGGAGCTTAAAATTGCACGGAAAAAACACAAACCCGCTGACGGTTTCGTTGCCTCTAAACGGTCAAACGGACGGACGATGCAGCTCGATGCAGGACGACGCTTCCTTACATGCTCGAAGCGGAGCAAGCAAAATTGGAATAAATTTTATGTTCGAACGTGCTTCAATTTGGCGTTCTCATTATTTTTCGTCCGCCCTTGGTTGTGTGTCCGGCGGCCCGTTTGGGAAACTTCCGCCAGCTGACCGGAAGGCATACACAAGCATGCACTACCGAACTACCGAAGCTCAGCAGCTCAGGCGGTGGACAGCACAGCAGCTCGATGGGAATCATCCCCAGCAGCGGGCAACGGCAGCGAAAACCTCTCACTTAAATGTCTGTTTGAAAATTCCAATCATGTCGAAGCATGAAGGGCGGACCGCCCTGCGATGCCCCGGGAAAAACCACTCACACGGACGACGGGGCCACTGCTGGGCTGAGTGGAAAAGTCCGACTACGAGAAAATTCAGTTCGGACGAGCGAGCGACGACGGCTGGTTGATGGAAACTAGCGAAATATGCTATCAATTGAATTGAAGTATGCACTCTGCCCGTTTTCATTGCAACCAAGTTAGCAACGTTCAACGCTGCTACCTACCGTGACGGTTAGTGAGATTGATTGTTTTTCTGGCTACTGTTGAAGAGTGCTTGTTAGATGGTTTCGGTCTGGAAGATTGCATCGTCTTCGGCATTCCGTTGGAGGCAAGTGTGACGAACAATGTGCAGCGGAGGGGAGTTCTAGAAAAATTGCCCCAAAGGACTGATCATTACTGAGAATGAATTGTAAGACAACATCAAATTGACTTCGCATTTTTATTCAGTTTTCTTTTGATTTGGATGATTAAATTGTAATTGACCTCTTTTTGAGTGGAGACAAATTTTAATAATCTTTACTGCAACATTTCACAAAGTGCTTCATTAGCTTAAATAAATGTTCTTCAGTTTGGAATAAGGTTTTCAGAACAAATGGTGTCTCAACACAATATTGCATCAGTTTAACATTAGATATTGTGAACTAAAAATTATGTTAGTCTTGTAACCTTAATTTTGTGAGCAATCAGTTTATCTAGTTCTAGGGTACAATGCACAGAAAGGTCAATTTAACAGAAAATTAGGTATTAATAAGACAGGATGAATTTCGTTATTGATGAGTAGGGTTTGGTAACGAAATAGTCAAATATTCAAATTTTTCTCATAGCGAAAAAGTCGAATACACTCAAATCTCAATATGTATTCATTCCATCCCTTCTACAAAAAGAATATGTTCCACTTAAATCAGAATGGATTGAAAAAATCCAAAATGCAATACTTGCATAGAAAACTCTCACGTATTCCAAAACTTCATGTCGGGATGCCACAAGGAAACATTAGTGTATTCTACCTGGACTGGATGCTAACCTTCCGTTACTCGCGCTGTTGTATTTTGTATAACACTTGTAGATTTTTGTATGCCATTCTGTTTTAAAATAACAGATCGATGACAAACCAAAATGTTTTTTCGCAGGTATGCAAAAGTTGACAATTTCGTGACTTCACGACGCTAGTGTATGGGTCAGTTTTTTGAGTGTGTTCTATCTACGGAATATGTTTATTTGCAAGGCCTTGTTTTCAGAAAATGTGTTCTAGGGGACCAATAACGCTAGGTTGATGAACGGAAGTTTCAAATTTTCTCGCTATGTGTCATTACTGTGCAAACAACTTTCTAAACATCCTGCCCAAGCGAATCAACACACCACATCAGCCCTACTTTCTAAGCTGTCAACAGCAGAAATGATATCATACTATGTTTTATGTGAAAAACATCTAAGAAAACATAATAACTACTGAAAAAAATCTATTCAATAGAATGCTACATCATTTAGGAACCATAAAACAATCATCCGAAAGCAACAATCTATAAATGGCCGCAATTGTAAGATATTTGGTTTCATTTGCTTGATTAGTTTTCGAGTTATGAGAAAATTTGAATATTATTTGTATGGGAGCCCCCCTTCTTAAAGAAGGGAGTGGTCTTAATTCACCAGAGAAAAATTTTTTGCCTTCTGAAATTCCTATATGCCAAATTTGGTTCTATTTGCTTGTTTAGTTCGAGATTTATGAGGAAATTAGTATTTCATTTGTATGGAAGCCTCCCTCTTAGAAGTGGAAGGGGTCTCAATATACCATAGAAAAAATTCTTGCTTCCTTAAACAACCACATGCCCAATTTTGTTCCATTTGCTTGGTTAGTTCTCGAGTTATGCAGAAATTTGTATTTCGTTTGTATGGGAGCCCCCCCCCCTCTTAGTGTGGGAGGAGGTCTCACCGACAGACAGACAGACAGACAGACAGACAGACAGACAGACAGACAGACAGACAGACAGACAGACAGACAGACAGACAGACAGACAGACAGACAGACAGACAGACAGACAGACAGACAGACAGACAGACAGACAGACAGACAGACAGACAGACAGACAGACAGACAGACAGACAGACAGACAGACAGACAGACAGACAGACAGACAGACAGACAGACAGACAGACAGACAGACAGACAGACAGACAGACAGACAGACAGACAGACAGACAGACAGACAGACAGACAGACAGACAGACAGACAGACAGACAGACAGACAGACAGACAGACAGACAGACAGACAGACAGACAGACAGACAGACAGACAGACAGACAGACAGACAGACAGACAGACAGACAGACAGACAGACAGACAGACAGACAGACAGACAGACAGACAGACAGACAGACAGACAGACAGACAGACAGACAGACAGACAGACAGACAGACAGACAGACAGACAGACAGACAGACAGACAGACAGACAGACAGACAGACAGACAGACAGACAGACAGACAGACAGACAGACAGACAGACAGACAGACAGACAGACAGACAGACAGACAGACAGACAGACAGACAGACAGACAGACAGACAGACAGACAGACAGACAGACAGACAGACAGACAGACAGACAGACAGACAGACAGACAGACAGACAGACAGACAGACAGACAGACAGACAGACAGACAGACAGACAGACAGACAGACAGACAGACAGACAGACAGACAGACAGACAGACAGACAGACAGACAGACAGACAGACAGACAGACAGACAGACAGACAGACAGACAGACAGACAGACAGACAGACAGACAGACAGACAGACAGACAGACAGACAGACAGACAGACAGACAGACAGACAGACAGACAGACAGACAGACAGACAGACAGACAGACAGACAGACAGACAGACAGACAGACAGACAGACAGACAGACAGACAGACAGACAGACAGACAGACAGACAGACAGACAGACAGACAGACAGACAGACAGACAGACAGACAGACAGACAGACAGACAGACAGACAGACAGACAGACAGACAGACAGACAGACAGACAGACAGACAGACAGACAGACAGACAGACAGACAGACAGACAGACAGACAGACAGACAGACAGACAGACAGACAGACAGACAGACAGACAGACAGACAGACAGACAGACAGACAGACAGACAGACAGACAGACAGACAGACAGACAGACAGACAGACAGACAGACAGACAGACAGACAGACAGACAGACAGACAGACAGACAGACAGACAGACAGACAGACAGACAGACAGACAGACAGACAGACAGACAGACAGACAGACAGACAGACAGACAGACAGACAGACAGACAGACAGACAGACAGACAGACAGACAGACAGACAGACAGACAGACAGACAGACAGACAGACAGACAGACAGACAGACAGACAGACAGACAGACAGACAGACAGACAGACAGACAGACAGACAGACAGACAGACAGACAGACAGACAGACAGACAGACAGACAGACAGACAGACAGACAGACAGACAGACAGACAGACAGACAGACAGACAGACAGACAGACAGACAGACAGACAGACAGACAGACAGACAGACAGACAGACAGACAGACAGACAGACAGACAGACAGACAGACAGACAGACAGACAGACAGACAGACAGACAGACAGACAGACAGACAGACAGACAGACAGACAGACAGACAGACAGACAGACAGACAGACAGACAGACAGACAGACAGACAGACAGACAGACAGACAGACAGACAGACAGACAGACAGACAGACAGACAGACAGACAGACAGACAGACAGACAGACAGACAGACAGACAGACAGACAGACAGACAGACAGACAGACAGACAGACAGACAGACAGACAGACAGACAGACAGACAGACAGACAGACAGACAGACAGACAGACAGACAGACAGACAGACAGACAGACAGACAGACAGACAGACAGACAGACAGACAGACAGACAGACAGACAGACAGACAGACAGACAGACAGACAGACAGACAGACAGACAGACAGACAGACAGACAGACAGACAGACAGACAGACAGACAGACAGACAGACAGACAGACAGACAGACAGACAGACAGACAGACAGACAGACAGACAGACAGACAGACAGACAGACAGACAGACAGACAGACAGACAGACAGACAGACAGACAGACAGACAGACAGACAGACAGACAGACAGACAGACAGACAGACAGACAGACAGACAGACAGACAGACAGACAGACAGACAGACAGACAGACAGACAGACAGACAGACAGACAGACAGACAGACAGACAGACAGACAGACAGACAGACAGACAGACAGACAGACAGACAGACAGACAGACAGACAGACAGACAGACAGACAGACAGACAGACAGACAGACAGACAGACAGACAGACAGACAGACAGACAGACAGACAGACAGACAGACAGACAGACAGACAGACAGACAGACAGACAGACAGACAGACAGACAGACAGACAGACAGACAGACAGACAGACAGACAGACAGACAGACAGACAGACAGACAGACAGACAGACAGACAGACAGACAGACAGACAGACAGACAGACAGACAGACAGACAGACAGACAGACAGACAGACAGACAGACAGACAGACAGACAGACAGACAGACAGACAGACAGACAGACAGACAGACAGACAGACAGACAGACAGACAGACAGACAGACAGACAGACAGACAGACAGACAGACAGACAGACAGACAGACAGACAGACAGACAGACAGACAGACAGACAGACAGACAGACAGACAGACAGACAGACAGACAGACAGACAGACAGACAGACAGACAGACAGACAGACAGACAGACAGACAGACAGACAGACAGACAGACAGACAGACAGACAGACAGACAGACAGACAGACAGACAGACAGACAGACAGACAGACAGACAGACAGACAGACAGACAGACAGACAGACAGACAGACAGACAGACAGACAGACAGACAGACAGACACTACACTACAGCTGTAGCACATTTTTCCAACACAGATATCAAATTCGCCGAGGTTTAATCATCTCGCAGTAACGAATTTGCGATCTGTTGGGACAACGAACTTGCGTCATTTTTTCTGGCGCACTTCCCTAACACAGACATCAAATTGGACTAAGTTTAATCACGTTCGTAAGAAAGCTGTTGGCACGAGGGAGCTTTGTCACTCTTTCTGGCGTACTTCCCAAGCAAGGACATCAAAATGGTCTAGGTTTAACCGCGGTGTTAAGAAATCTTGTTGAAATGAGGAAACTTGGTCACTTGTTTTGGCACACTTCCCAAGCACAGATATCAAATTGGTATAGGTTTAGATCATCGTAAAGAATCTTCCAACCAATCACGAAGCGAGAATTCTGGTAAAACATATGTTCATGTTTTTCATGTTTTCAATAGTTCAACATCAAGAATCCATACTTTTCTTCATTTGGGTTAATTCTTAGAAGATTTTCCGATCGATTGGTGTAAGAATATTGAAAATCGATCAGGAAACCGCTGAGCTATTAGCGCTCAAAACCAGGGGTTGAATGCTCTGACTCGCAGTAGGGATTGTAGCAGATTCGAGATTGGTTTTGGGGATGGGTTCGTGATAAATGCCATGACTTGGCAACGATTTGGTTGTGAGTGATGATGCAGAATTGACGCGTTATTACGTCTGATGATGGCCGAAGGAAAACAGTAGGCAGAAACGTCACACCAAATCAATAGTTTTTGATTTTCACCGAAAAGAATCAACAAGTTCTAATAATAACATTTTATCTATTTACTTTGTCTGTCCATTTTGCCTGGCTGACTGTCTATCTGTCATGCGTCTAACAACTATTTTATTTATCCATTTTGTCTGTCCATTTTGTCTGCCCATTTTATATGTTCATTTGGTCTGTCAACTTTGTCGGTTTTTTCTGTCCATTTTGACCTTCTGTCTATCTGTCAGTCGTCTATCTGGTAACCATTTTAACTATCCATTTTGTCTGTCCATTTTGATTGTTGATTTTGTCTGTCCATTCTGTCACTATATTGTTTCTGTCTGTCTGTGCATTTTGTCTATCTTTCCATTTTGTCTGTCAATTCATTCTGTTTGTTTATGTGTCTCTCTGTATGTTTCTGTTGACACGGTGCGTCCTCTCAGCGCGAAGCTTCGTCGCGTTCGTCAAACTTGCGCGAAACTTACACACGTTGAGATAGTGGTCAGTGTCGATATTTGGTCCCCGCGAAGACCGTACATCGATGGCATCCGAAAAGTGTCGACCGGCAACCAAGACGCGATCGATCTGGGAGCTAGAGTCTCCATTTGGATGCCTCCGGATGTGTGCCCGAATATTCAGACGTGGAAGGTAGGTGGCCGCGGCGAAATTTATGAGCCTCAGACCGTTATCATTGGTCTACAGATAAAGGTTATGTCTTCCAATGGCAGGGCGGCGGAATTCCTCCCTCCCGATCTGCGCCTTTGCATCTCGGATGATGATTTTTACGTCATGTTTTGGGCACTCTCCATAGGCCTGTCGTAGAACTCGTCCTTAGTAGCATCGGATTTATCTCTTACCGGTGCGTGAACGTTGATTAAGCTGTAATTGAAGACTTTACCCTTCTGTCCACTGTTTACCACTGTCCCAACACTACGAAACCGAAATCATATTCTGCCTTTCTACCGCCGCTGTAGTACCGCCGCTGAACTTGAAAGTAGTGCCTGCAGTAGGGTCTACTGGACGGAACTCCCTCTACCCGGAATTTGGCCACCGAAATTCACTTCGAATCACTGTAGCTCTCGAGCAAGCAAGCCAGCTCATGTCGGTTCATAGCGAGTTCGGACATTCCAAGTACCAAGTTTCCAATCGCTGAGTTTCCAAATTCGCCGAAATTGCGTAACCCTTCAAGCTTTTGATCAGAGCAGACTTCTTCAACCCGGGAATCTGCTAGCTTAGTACAAGACAACGAACTACGAACCTGGAAAGTGCTGCTTCAATGGCCGTTCTTTGTTTAATTTTCCGCTCTTTCCCTTTACATCTTGTCCCACTCTAGAGATACTAAAAAAACCCTCTCACAACTACTTTTATCTAAAATCAAATTTATCAAAATCACTCTTTGGTCTTTGTTCAAATAACGGGAACAATTCCGCTTTATTCGCCGAATGCAAATCAAAACGATATTTGTCATAAAATGTTTTCAAGTAATAAAATATGGTTTCGCCAACGCAAACACCGTCGTAAATTTTACCATCTGAATTGAACTGTTGAAAACAGCAGTAAAAAAATAACAACAAAACAATATTGTGTATTTTTTTACAAATATTAAAACAATAAAAAAAACGCAAACCCCCACAAGCTGTGGTTCATCAGGAATATTCTTTTTTTTTCGTTCGACAAAGAGAAATCGAATGGCATATTGCCAATAATGCTCCACCTCCTCCCCTCTATCCAAGACTCTGCTCCGTAACCTACACTAATGATCGATTCATATTTATTTTCGGTGCCCGTACTTGAGGGTTCACACCGTTGTTGTTGTTGTTGCACCAACAACAGTTGGTTGCTTTCCCCCTCTCGGGGCTGGTGGGGTGGCAAAAGGCTTTCATCGGTTTGCTGTTTCAGCATAATGATATTAAATATTGTGACAGGCGTCGAAATATCGCATGTAGTTCAACTTGTTCGCATGTTCGAACAACAACGGGGATAAATAGGCAGCTGTTTGAAAAGCTGCACAACTGCGGTTAGGCACTTTCGAATTTAATTTTGGTTATGTAGTGAGAACTGCAGCAGTCTAATTTGATTAACTACCACAGTTTTAATTTGATTTGCTTTTTTTTACAGGACGGGCAAACTGCACTATCCGACCGACGTTTGTGGACCACTGTTCGAAGAAGAACTGTCTTTCTGGGGTTTAGATTCCAACCAAGTAGAGCCGTGCTGCTGGATGACGTACACTCAGGTGGGTATTTAGATTGCTTGATTGTGGCTGTACTTTTTATGACGAAAACTACACTTTTATTGTACTGGCCAATAAAAAATACGGTTGACCGACTTCTATATCTCGAATCTACGGATTTTATTGCGCACGTTTCTACCATGAATTTCCTGAATAATGCAGTTATCTTAACTTATTTACCATCATCAATTCCAGCACATAGCTCTAGGATAGCTGTAAAGAAATTGCGATATGAGGAAAGCATAAAAAGAAACCATTTTCCTCGAACGAATAATCCATCCGGATCATTGCCTGTTCCGTGTTAGCCGTGCACGCTAGCAACATATTCCAACAACGCCGGAAGTTTCCGAACCGCACACGCTGCTGTTGCAAATTTTCTCCGGCCATTCGTGCAATTCAAAGGATCCTTTTCTCCAAATATATATGTTACTCGTACAATTTTCCGCCCCATTCCCGATTCCGCTGTCAGAATATCTTCTCGCCATCTTTACACGTACACTAGTCCCACTTCAATGAGCACAATGAGCGAAAATGGAAAAAAGCATCAGGCACCATCGTTCTTTCACATCACACCGGATGAGTGTCATTCTGCTCCATTTACATATTTACTTGTTATACACAATTTCCCGTTCGCCAGCTAGCTGCTCGCTGCCAGCCGGACGACAAGGTAGCAGAATGAAACGACTCCTTTCTTACCCCCAACCCTCTCTCTTTTCTGTCACACGTACACACCCCCCCTGCTCGGTGCCCGTCCTGACCCAGGGTATACGACAATTGAGCAAACGCTGCGAAACACACAGCATTTCTCTCACTGGATAAAACATGCTCGATTGAATGGTGGCTGGTGTGCCCTTTTACTAAATTATGGTGCCCGTCAGAGGGTAGCGTCTTTGAAACTAGCGTGTGTAAAAGAATGGCTCCGAAGTCAAACCTGGCCCTGCCTGCCGTGAAAAGTGCAACTAAGGCAAAGGTTTTTTTATTGCCTTCTACCATGGCGTGACTATTTTTTAAAATAAAATAAATGTGTTTGCCTCTTTTTCGGGTTGAGAAATAATAAAAAACGAGCGAACAATGGCGAACAATCCTAACATAACATAAAGTAAAATAGAACCATTCAACTCAACCTTACGAGGCGAATTAAATTTGCATAAGAAATAAACAGAAATAGTTCTGTGAGTAAAAAAAGACCCATTTTAAATAAGAAAGCCGACAGTCATGACGGACATAAAGGTCTTTGTTCAAGAATCCTCACTAGCGTGCCCAGACAAAAACAAAAGGTCCGGACTCCCGACTTATCAGAAGAATGGCTGTTTGACCGGGAGATCGGGTAATCGTCGGATGGTAAATCTGTTATTACTATTCAGAAAAAAACCGGCCATTTAGGGTTGAAAACTCCGAATTTTCGGATGTAAATGGATTTTAAATCAAAGTTTAAATTAAACTAGAAATTAGACTTGCAATTTGGGCTTGAAGCTGTGTTTCTATTGAACTGGAAATTGGACTTAAAATTGTATTTCAAACTGGACTTAAATTTAAAGTAAAAGTGGAAGGAAGTTTTACTTGGAATTAGACATCAAGTCGAACTCAAAAGAGAACTTAAAATTGTTATTTATAAAATTGAAATTGAATTAGACTTGGAATTGGACTTGAGATTAGATTTGAAATTGGATTTGAAATAAGGCTCGAAATTGAACCTCAAACTCGAATTGACATTGGATTTAAATTTGACACACTCACTTTCTTTTTTTCCTTCCGTTCTCCATCTTCTTCTCTCGTTTTTCCGTCCCATTTTTTCTGTTTCAGCGTTCCATTTATCTTCGTTTCCTGTCCCATTTTTTTACTCTATTTTTTTTTACTCACTTTTTGTAATTTTCTTTTCGTTCCGTTTTCCAACTTTTCACTCCCCTATTTCACTAGACACAATCGCGGACAAGACACTTCTAACTCTTACAAAATGTTAAAATAAAACAAATTACTTTAAACTTACACGTCGACCGGTTTCAGGCATCATATGCCTATCTTCAGGACGAGAGCCGAGGTTGGACATCGGCTCTCGTCCTGAAGATAGGCATATGATGCCTGAAACCGGTCGACGTGTAAGTTTAAAGTAATTTGTTTTATTTTAACATTTTGTAAGAGTTAGAAGTGTCTTGTCCGCGATTGTGTCTAGTGATTGTGGTGCTCTTACGTTGCATAATAAATTTATTTGTTAAATTATCCCCTATTTCCATTTTTCTTTTCCAGTTTTCGTCTTTTTCTAACTCTCTTCTTTCTCTTTTTTCATCTCTGCCTGTTTCGCTTTTCTTCTTTTACATACCAGATTTTTTCTTCTTTTCTATCGCGATTATTCTGCTTTGCGCTTCCTTTTTCTACTCTTGTTCGTTTTTTATCTTTGTCTGTTTCATTTTCCCCCTTTTAAATGGCAAGTTTTTTCTTCTTTTCTTTCACGATTGTTCTGTTTTGCGCTCCCTTGTTCCCCTTTGCTTTCCGGTTTTCTTTATCTCCCGCTTGTCGTCTTTTTCTCTCCTGGTTCACCTTTTTTTCTCTTCTGGTTTTCCTGTTTTTCTTTACTTTACTTTTTCTGTCCCGATTTCTCACCTCATTCACAAATCCCATTCGCATTTTGTCCCATCTTTCTCCTTTTGTATCCCATTTGGCCTCGTTTTCCCGTTTCCTTCGTTTTTTCACTCGGTTTTCTTTTTGTTTTCTCGTGAAACTTCTTTTCCTTTTTGGCTTCTTTTGTTTTCTGTTACGTTTTCATTTTCTAGGCTCGTATTCTCTCTTTTTCTGTTCCGTTTTCCCACATTTTTTTTCATTTTCTGTCCTGTCTTCTCTTTATTTGTCTCGTTTTTCCTACTCCTCACTCGTCTTCTCGTTCTTTTCTTTTCCTGTCCCGTTTATCGTCCTTTTCAATACTGATTTTTCTCTTACTTTTTCCTTTTCTGTTTTATCATTCGTTTTCTGTCATTTTAGGCGCATTTTTCCTCTTTACAGTCTCGTGTATTGTTTCCTGTCCCATTAACTACCTTACTACGTTTTGTTTGTTTTCGCCTGCTCCACCCCCTCCTATTATGTCATGCTTTATCTTCTTTTATATCACGTTAAGTTTTTTTGGTTTATTCCGCTGACTTCCGTTTTCTTATATTTCTTTTCTCTTTTTCTCTCTTCGTTTCACAATTTTTGGAAAGAGCTTCCGTGTTTTCTTCTTTACCTTTTCTATCCTGGTTTTTTCAACTTTTCTGTTCCCGTTTTTCTTCTCTTTTGCCTAGTTTGTTCTCATTTTCTTTCTCGTTTTTCTCGTTCTTCTCGTTTTATCTATCGCTTTTATTCTCTCATTTTTCTTCTTTTCTCTTCCATTCACCCTCTTTTTCTGGCCAGTCTCCTATTATTTCTGTTTTTATGTACCGTTTTCTCGCTTTTTGCCTTCATTTATCTTATCTTTCCTTCCATATTTCGCCTTCTTCTCTCGTTTTTCTATCCTTTGTTTTTGGATTCATGGTTTCATTTGCTTTCGTTTCCTTTCTGTTTTTTTTTCTTATATTTGGTCCTGTTTTTAACTAGTTTTTCACTCTTTTTTTGTAATTTTCTTCCCGTTTTCCGTCCTTTCTCTTCTCTTTTTCCCTTTTTCGTATTCAGTTTCCGTCTTTTTCTAACTCTCCTCCCAGGTAACCAATAAGCATTAAAATAAGCAGTAAATCAGTCGTTTATTAGCATCCCTGACGTTTTATACTGCAGGTTGTTGTTTATCAGCTTTTTTACCGCATAACTGTTGTAAATTGGCATCCAGAATTCTATTTAAATTTTTCTTGTTGGTAACTAGCTGCAAATAAGCATTGTCAGCACTATAGGAGGGCTAGCAGTAAAGTAGCCGCATATTTTGCCAAAATAGCATTTATTGGCTTGCTTTTAAATTGCATTGGAAATGCTTATTGGTTACCTGGGCTCTTTCTTGTTTTTCGTTTTCATCTGTTTCGCTTTTCTACTTTTACATACCAGGTTTTTTCTTCTCTTCTATCGCGATTATTCTTCTTTTCGCTACTTTTTTCTCTTTGCTTCCGGTTTTCTTTTTATCTCCCGTTTGTTGTTTTTTCTTTCCTGTTCCACCTGTTCTTTTGTTCCACCAAAGAAGCCCATTTTTCCAGTTTCTTTACTTTTTTTTGTCCCATTTTCCCATCACATTCTCATTTCCCATTTGCCTGTTAGTTAGTTCCATTTCCTTTTTAATTTCCATTTTTATTTCTCTTATTTTTTGTTCCACTTTCGCTTCCACTTATCTCGTTTTTCGGTTTTGGTGAAGTTTTTTATGTCCTTTATTTATCTAGTTTTTCCTGGTTTTATCTCGGGTTCCTTTTTCTGTCCGTTGTTTTCTCTTTATCTCCTTTATATCCTCTGTTATACTTTTCTGTTATTCTTTTCTGTTCCGTTTGTCGTCTTTTCTGTTTTTCCTCATTTTTAAGGCTTTTTTGCTTCTATTCCTGTTTCGTGTTTTTGTTTCTTGTTCCGTTAATTTCTGTTTCTTCTTTTTTTGGTTTTTGTCCATTCCGTTCTCCCCCGTATTATATCCTGCTTTTCCTTCTTTTGTTTACGCAATGTTTTTCGTTGTATTCTGTTTGTTTTCTATTTCTTTCTTTCCTTCCTTTCTTTCCTTTTTTTCTGGTCCGTTTCACAATTTTCCTGCTTGCGTATTTTTTCCTTTTCTTTTGCTCCTTTTCATCATGATTTTTTCTTCTTTGCTGCCACGTTTGTACTCATTTCTTTACTCATTAGCCCCGTTCTATTTATCGTCTCTCTTCGTTTGTCTCACTTCTCTTCCATTCACCCTCTTTTTCTGGCCGTCTCGTCTTTTTTTACCTCGTGTTCCCTTTTCTGTTCCATTTTCTTTTTTTAGACTTGAAATTGGGGATTAAATCGAACAATTGGACTTAGATTTGGACATTGACACAAAATTAGACACGAAGTGTAACTTCAAATAAGGATTGTCATATTTTGTCTTATTTTTCAAACTTTTTACCTTTTTCTGTTTCACTTTTTCTCTTTTCCAGTTCCGTTTTTCCATTTTTTGTATCGTTTTTTTTCTTTATTTAAGTGCAGTTTTCTTGTTTTTGCCTTCTCTTTTCATTAGTTTTTTACCTTCTTCTCTCGTTTTTCTATGCAACGTTTTCTATTTCATTATACTGTTTATCTTCGTTTTCTGCCATATATTTTTCTTATTTTCAGTCCTGTTTTTCCTCTAGTTTTTCTCTCTGTTTTTATAATTTTCTTTCCGCCCATTCTCTCTTACGTTTTTCCTTTTTCCCTAATCAGTTTTTGTCTTTTTCTAACCAGATTTTTTTCGTTTTCCGTGCTCGATTGTTACGTTTTTCCCCTTCTGCCGCATTTTTCTTCCATGCTGTAACAATTATTCGATTGTTCAATCCATTTTTTCCCTATGCTTTCCGATTTTTTTCTTATATACCGTTTTTCATTTTTTTTCGTTTCTGTTTCACCTCTTTCTTTGGTACATTTTTTCTGTTTTTCTTTACTTTTACTGCCCTTTTTTCCCATCCCCTTCTCTTTTCCCATCCGCATTTTGTTCCAGGTTTCTCCATTTGTATCCCGTTTAACCTCTAATGCCCGTTTTCCTCATTTTTTCCATAAGTATTCTTTTTTTCTCTCCTCATTCTTCTTATCCCTTTTAGTTTCTCTTGTTTTTTGTTATATGTTCGCTTTCTTGTCTCGTTTTCCCTCATTTTCTATTTCGTTTTCTCACTTTTCCTGTCACTTTTTTTGGATTTTTACCCTGTCTTCCATCTATTTGTTTCTTTTTTTACCTTTTCTCTCGTTTCCCTTTATTATGTTTCCACTTTCTCTTCTTTGCCTGTCCCTTTTTTCGCCCTTTTCAGTCCTGATTTTTCTCTTGTTTGTTTTTCTGTTTCGATTTTCGTCTTTTCTCCTCCGTGTTTAGTCATTTTCAAACCCGTTTTTCTCCATTTTCAGACTCGTTTTCACTAGAAATGGAGAAAAACGGGTTTGAAAATGAGGAAACACGGAGAAGAAAAGACGAAAATCGAAACAGAAAAATAAACAAGAGAAAAATCAGGACTGAAAAGGGCGAAAAAAGGGACAGGCAAAGAAGAGAAAGTGGAAACATAATAAAGGGAAACGACAGAAAAAGAAAACAGACCATTAACTCCATCTCTGTCTTTTTTTGTTACTTTCGTCTGTTCCGTTCCCCCTCTTATTATATCTATTTTAGCTTCTTTTGTGGCACATTCTGTTTCCCAGTTAATCCAGTTTATTTTTCCGTTCACGTTTCTCAATTTTTCTGCTCCCGTATTTTCTCCTTTTCTTTTCATACTTTTATATTCCTGTTTTTTCTCGTTTTTTGTTCCACTTTTCTACCGTGTTGTGTTTTTATTTGTATTTTTTCTAGTTTTCCTCGTTTTGTTTATCATTTTTCGTTCTTTTCTCTTTCATTCACCCTCTTATTTTAGCCAGTTTCCTCTTTTTTGCATCATTTTACCTTTTTTCTCCCGTTTTCTATTTTGGAAAGTGTCTGATGCGAATTGGAAAATTTCGATATGGACCAATAATATATCAGGGGTGGTCACGTGGGGGACTCACGTTCTTTCGGTTTGTACCTGAGTGTTTAACCAACTAAATTATTGCCGCCTGCTAATTTGGTAGTCTAATACCTAATTTAGTTTTATCCTATTTTCATATTTTCCACTTTTTTCTTCTTTCACGTCCCATGTCCCTTCATTCTGTCACGAATTTTCTTTTTGCATGCCAGTGTATCTTCTTTTTCTCTCTATATCGCGTTGTTCTACTTCATTCATTCAGTTTTTGTCACATTTTCCCTATGCTCTTTTCTGTTTTTCTTTACGAGCAGCAAATCTGTTACGGACTTCTGGGTAATAGAAAATATTTTTTTTATATTAAATTTTAAGGAGAAGATGAAGTACGTGCCTGAGCGTGGCCCAGTCTGGGCACGCTAGTGAGAATCATTAATCAAAATTGTTAGCTTTTTGTTTCGGAAACTGTTTAATAAAAGCCAAAAAATAGAATTAAATCTGAAAATCGCGTCGTTGCTTAATAGTGGCTTTAAAACGTTAGATTACCTAGATCATATCGCAAAATCTATCAACCGGTAATCGACACAATCGCTTGCTCGATCAGTAGTGAAACGATAAATTCAAACTAAACAACAGCCAGTGTCACTTAACGATCGATATCGCTTATCAACCATCAACCATAGCAAACAATCTACATTAATCATACAGTTTCGATCAGCAGCAGCAAATATGTTGCCTGCCCGTTCGGCGTCGCGTGGCAGCTGGTGAATGATTAATTTGCCTAGCTTTACAGTATCAGTTTACAATGAAATTGGCAAGTACAATTTATTGCCCCAAATGGCAGCTTCACGCTCTGATAACATTGTGCCATAATTTCCCGGCTCCAATCAACTAATATATACGGCATTGTTTGCTATTTAACTTTTTTCCGCTCTCATTTTGCACCCATCTCAAGAGGGTTGCTGTCAAACACGAAATAAAGGAATTAAGGACGCTAGTAGCTGTGGCACTGTCATACCCGTTTCAATGGCACCGTCACTGCTGGGACTTGTGCACAGACTCTGCTGGCACGACGATTTCACAATCAAATGACTGTTTTCTTTGTTCCGACACAGACACCCTAAACAAATACATTAAAATCTAATTAAGTTGTTCCAAACTCGAACTGATGTGTTTGCCGCAGCCAAATAAGATGAAAACCTAGTTTTCCTTTCCCAATTCTAAGGTTTTAATGTTACGATTTGTTTCGCTCTTTTTCTTTTCCTTCTTCGGCAGCACCGGAATACGCAAGAAACATTGGCTGTTTTAGATAGGCTAGATTTAGATACGGACAAACCCTCCGACGAGGAGGTGGCGAAAAAGTTCGGTTTCGAAGACGCTTACAATAAGGGTAAGGTGAGCTGGTGGCAGCACCTGAAACCGCAGATCTGGTCGCTGTTTGACGAGCCGTACAGTTCCAATGCCGCCAAGGTGAGTACTCTTGAAACTGCAATAATGATGCTTTATCTCCCATTCTCATAGCATTAAACAGTTACGAAATACAGTGAGAATTCGATTGGTTTAAATTACTAACCATTAGAT